>NC_138892.1:70157817-70558161 GCF_965194825.1 Balaenoptera physalus
AATGTGTGTGGCACAGAAACAAGGTTGTACTATGTAGGGAACTCTGTGGTGTAAGTGAAAAGAGTTTGGACCTTGGAGCTATGTGAGTTTTATTTTACATTATGACTTTAGTTCATAGAAAGATTTATGAACTTTTTAATATCTTTAGGACTTAGTTTCCATAAATGTAAAACTGGAAAGAATAATACCATGGGCAAGTTACTTAACAATTCATAACTTTTGGTTGTACTTTAAAAATGGGGTAGTAGTAAAGCCTAATTCACAATGATACTCTAAGGATTAGATGAAATAATGAATGCAAATGTTTAGTATGTAATCGTTTTTCAAATGTCGGTGTCTTCTGTCTTTGAAATTTGTCCAGTTGTGTGACTTACCTTTTCCATGAAAAAACTGCTAGTATAGGAGTTGACACATGAGGCATGCAATAAATGTTAACAGATAAATCTATTTTGAAGGAAAAACAAAACTAGTTTTACACGTGGGGAGAGAATTGCTGATCAGTGATTTAAGCAGGTATAGATTTTGTACTACTTGAAATTCAAACAGTATTTGAATTAATGAACCAAAAAATTGTGGAAACTTTTATATATTAGTTTAAATTAGTTTTACAAAAACTATGAATAATTGGAGAGACATGTTCAAGGGAGGAATTGATGGTTCACCAGAGGATAGTATGAAGATACTGGGATACCTATAAGTACAAGAACAAAGAAAAAGACAAAGATAAACTTTGCCTATCCCAGATTTTGCTTAGGCCAGCCTTTTGTAAGAACAAAAATAGTTCATATGAAAAAATTCCTTAATAAGTAGACCTACCTAAAAAATAGAAAACCTAAAAAAAACTTTTATTTTTATTTTTAATTGTTATAAAATATACATAACATAAACTTTACCATTTTAACCATGTTTAAGTGTACAGTTTAATGGCATTAGGTACATTCACATTGTTGTACAACTATCACTGCCATCCATCTCCAGACTCTTTTCATCTCCTCAGACTGAAACTCTATGTCTGTTAGACATAACTCTCTATTCCCTTCTCCCCTAGCCACCGACCACCATCATTCTGCTTTCTGTCTCTGAATTTGACTACTCTAGGTATCTCATATAAGTGGAATCATACAACATTTGTCCTTTTGTGATTGGCTTATTTCACTTAGCTTATGGTTTATAAGGTTTACCTGTGTTGTGTGTGTGTGTTAGAATTTCTTTACTTTTTAAGGCTGAATAGTATTCTGTTGTATGTATATATACATCTTGTTATTTTGTTTATCCATTCATCTGCCGGTGGACACAGTTGCTTCCATCTTTTGGCTATTGTGAATAATGCGGCTATGAACATGGCTATATTGGTTTAAGTTCCTGTTTTCAGTTCTTTTGGGTATATACCCAGAAATGGAATTGCTGGATCATAAGGTAATTCTATGTTTAATTTTTTGAGGTAGTGCTATACTGTTTTCTTAGACACATTTTTGAAGAAGGAATTGTATGAAAAATTTAAGCGTCCAATGACATTTTCATTTTAGGTATTGCATTTCTCAGCTCTAGAAGTTTTATTTGGTTCTTTCTTAGGTCCTCAATTTCTTGTTATGTTCATGTTTTCCTATAATCTTTGAGCCTATTTTTTTTTAAATTTTATTTATTTATTTATTTTTGGCTACGTTGCATCTTTGTTGCTGCGCACGGGCTTTCTCTAGTTGCTGCGAGCGGGGGCTACTCTTCCTTGCAGTGCGTGGACTTCTCATTGCGGTGGCTTCTCTTGTTGTGGAGCACGGGCTCTAGGCACGTGGGCTTCGGTAGTTGTGGCACGTGGGCTCAGTAGTTGTGGCTCACGGGCTCTAGAGTGCAGTTTGAGCCTATTTTTAATGGGTCTTTAAAAATATTTGTCTGCTAATTTCATCTCTGTTGTTTCTGGGTCTGTTTCTATTGACTGACTTTTATTTAGTTCATGGGTCATATTTTCCTGCTTCTTTGCATGTCCAGTACTATTTTCTGGAGTTTGAACATTGTGTTATCTTGTTGAGTGTCTGGATTTTGTTGTCTTGTTTTAGAGAGTGTTGAACATGCTCTAGCAGGTAGGAAGTAGTTTGCAGATCCATCTGAGGCTTCATCTTGAATTTTATTAACAGAGGTCTAGAGTAGGCTTTACGCTAGTGCTGTCATATAGCTCTACTATGTATTTAAGGAGCCTATCCACACTGGACCTGATAGAGATGAAAACTACTAGAATTTGAACTGATGTTTTACTGGGATGAGTCTTTGGAGCATTGGGAAAGAACGAGTATATTTTGAATGGGGGTGGGACATAAAGTATTAGAGCCAGAAGATAGATTCTCAGCATCTGAGAAGACTCTCAGTGGCTGGTGTGATGAATGGAGCATGACAGAAGTGATGGTGTGTAATGTTTAAGGCTAGGTCATAAAAGGTATTGCACTTTTTGCGCACAGTTCTTGGATTGCTCACTCTGGGGTAAGCTAGCTGCCTGACTTCAAGGATATTAAAGCAGCTCTTTGGAGAGGAACTGAGGCCTTCCGCCAGTAGCCAGTACCAACTTGCCAGCCATGTGAGTGAGCGATCCCCTTGGAAATGGATCCTCCAACTCCTATCAGGAGTTTTGAATAACTGCAGCCCTAGCCACATTGTGCTGCAACCTCCTGAGAGAGCCTGAGCTAGAACCACCAAACCACGGTGCTCTTGAATTCCTGGTCCAGAGAAGTTCTGAGAGATAAGTGAACATTGTAAGCCAGTAGGGTTTGGGGCAACTTGTTACACAACACTAGATAAATGATATGTAACATTTAATTCTAGGCATGCAGATTACTAATCAGCAAGGAACTCAAGGGATCACCTATGCAGATTTCTGGAACATGTTCTCTTACTCTGCCCTATGAATTCCAGCCCACTGGGCCTTCTTGAACTCCAGCCTCAGCAAGACCACTGTGCTCTACTTGGATTTCTCCTCCCTGGCCCAGAAAGTACCTCTAGTTAGAAAACCATGGTATTTTAAGACTCACCTCGTTTGTTTTGCTTTTCCTTTTGGATCACAGTTCTGTGATGCCTTTAGTCCGGGGTCCAAAGACAGGTGTTTCATATGTTTTGTCTAGTTTTCTATTTGTTTACAGTGGGAGTTCAAGGCTGGTACCAATTATTCCAACATGGTGCTAGAAGTGGAAGTCTCTAAAATTGAATTTTAAAATTTAGCATAGTTGATTTTCTTTTTCAATACTTCATCTATTCCAAGTAATTAAGAAAATGTTATAAATCTTATAAATTAAACATAAATTTGGTGATGTTTACATTTTCTTATATGCACCAATATTATTTACTAACAATGAGATTTCAATGTAAAAAAGACAAGTTTAAATCAATTAGACATTTTTAATTGGAATTACTTGAGTTTCATTACCTTAAACATTCCAAGTGCATAAGACATTCATTAACACAAATACTAAAAACCATGAATTTGATCATCTTAAATATTTCTATTCTAAATTCTATGTCTTCATGGATAAAATATACCTATACACTAAGGCTAATCAGCAACAAACTGATATAATCTCAAACAATTTGGAGGCTCCTTCTTAGATGGCTGAGCTTGCCTAATGACCTGTGAGTGACACGCCTAGATTGTCAGGGACAGATTTGACACATTGAACTCTAGTTATCAAACACATGTACTTTAAAACGTTAAGTGTTGCTCTCTTAGCCTTCTTACTTTATATAATACACTTTCTTGGTCTGTTTTTCACAGTTTGTACTTCCTAGCCAGGCTGCTGCAACACTTTTAAGTTATTTTAGTGGTGTCTGTCTAATTCCATAGATTTGGTATATTTGAAAGACTACTATATTTTTTCACATTATTACTAATTGATTCTCAAATGTTTGGTTCCAGGAGTAGTATAGCTCTTATAAATTATTGTGAACCCCAAACAGCTCTTGTTTATGTGGTAATTATATTTAACCTATTAGCAATTTAAAACGAATTTTAAAAGATATGAATTTATTTAAAATAATCTATTTTATTTATCGATGAAGGTAGTCAAAAGGTACAAACTCCCAGTGATAAAATAAATAAGTCCTGGGATATAATGTACAGCATGGTGACTACAGTTAATAATACTGTGTTGTATATTTGAAAGTTGCTGAAGGAGTAGATCTTAAAAGTTCTCATCACACGGAAAAAATTTTTGTAGTGATCATTTCACAATATATACAAATATTGAAGCATTATTGCTGATTTTAAAAACTTTTTCATAAATGCATGTTTTTCTTCATATTTTTTTTTTTTTTTTTTTAAATAGCATTTACTTTTTTTTTTTTTTTTAACTTTTGGGTTTATTTATTTATGGCTGTGTTGGGTCTTCGTTTCTGTGCGAGGGCTTTCTCTAGTTGCGGCAAGTGGGGGCCACTCTTCATCGCGGTGCGCGGGCCTCTCACTGTCGTGGCCTCTGTTGTTGCGGAGCACAGGCTCCAGACGCGCAGGCTCAGTAAATTGTGGCTCACGGGCCTAGTTGCTCCGCGGCATGTGGGCTCTTCCCAGACCAGGGCTCGAACCCGTGTCCCCTGCATTGGCAGGCAGATTCTCAACCACTGCGCTACCAGGGAAGCCCCTTCATATTTTTGAGACTTGCTTTTTTCATGTTTTTCAAGGTTATTTATATAGAGATCTAAAGAACATACAGATCTTTCCCTTTCTTTTAAACAGCATGATTTCTAAAGTGTAGATATTACAAGCTTTTGTTTAGCTATTTCATATGTTCAGAGATAGATAGTTAGATAGGTAAATTTCACATCCTTCTACTTCCTGAGTCACATGTACGTTAAATGTTCATTTTTCTTAGAGCACTCCTCAGAGAGACCCATGTAGCTGCTGATGACATTTACAAGAGGTGAACAAAATAGAAATTATTCTGCAGAAAACTTTGAATTTCCTTTTCATAATTTGAGGGAAAAGGGAAGTACTTTGAAGCATCTTATATGTATATGGTGAACTGAGGATTGATGTATTTTGTTACTGTCATGTTGGCAGGTTATATAGGCCAACAAGTTGGGGGGCTTTTTTGGTGGCCGTTGTTACTGCGCTTGTTCCTCCTACCTCTTCTGCAACCTCACTCCTACCCTCTCATCTAGTAGACATTTGAAGCAGCTACCACGAAGCAAGTATGGTTTTATTTACTGATTTGCTGGCTTGGGACTCCCAGTCTGTGGGGTGCACAAACTTAAAGAGATAAATTATAACACGGTGTTCAGTGTCACAATATAGATAACGACAGCTAGTGGAGACATGCAGATTTAAGTAATTAACTTCCTGTAAAGTTCATTTATTCATTCATTCAATAAATACTTGAATACTTACTATGTGTTAGGCTGAAGATATAATGGTCAATAAGACAAACGTGATTGCTGCTTTGCGAGCATTCAGCCTTGAGAAGCTGGAAAGAATTTGAGGGGTTCAGAACTGCTTGGCCGTTGGGTCTTGAAGCATGAATAGAAGTATGGCAAATAGTAAATGGAGGGAGCACATGAAGGCTTTAGTCCATCCAAGGATTGTGAGGAGTTCTCTGTGTTAGGATTATAGGTTATATGAATGGGAGTGGCACATGCGGAGACTGGAAGGGTAGATTAGGGCCAGTGTGACTGGGGCCAGTATGAATGTCAGATCAGGGAATTTGGATTTTTTTTTTTTTCTGTAAGCCTTTAATGAGCCCACTAGCATTTTAAAAATGAGCGCTGAAGTCCATGAGGTTTTGTATTTTACTGGTTGTATTTTGATTAAAAAGTACTCATTATTTAAATTAGTGATTTGATTCATTATAATGATCTGTCAGTCTGCTAAGAATGTAATTGATGTATGTTAGCTGCTTTTTTTGTAATTGGGGATTGTTTTTTTTTCAGCCTTTACCCTTCGAAAAGAAAATCTGGAAATGTTTGAAGCAGTTGGTTTTTTAGCTATCAAACTTGGAGTGATTCCTTCGGATTTTAGTTATGCAGGACTTAAAGACAAGAAAGCCATCACTTATCAAACAATGGTTGTTAGAAAAGTGACACCAGAGAGGTAATAAGATGTTACTTTAAAGGACAGAACTTTATTTTCTTATTGCATCAAAAACTCAGAATAATACTGGGAGTATATTAACCTCACTATCAATAGTAATTGATTACAGGCTTACTCAGCAACATATTCTGCATTAATAGTGTAATTATCTTCTAAATAGAGTTTTGTTTTGTTGTTGAACAAAACAAAACTCTATTTAGAACTCTGAACTCTATTTAGAAACAAAACTCTATTGAACAACAAAACAAAACTCTATTTAGAAGATAATACATGTTTATTTAGAAGATAGTACATATATTATTTAGAAGATAATACGTGTATTTAGAAGAAATACATGTTTATTATAGAAGATTTAGAAAATAGGAAAAAGAATAAAAAAGAAATTAAATGTCACTAAAAATTCTCTTACTCAGAAATAACCACAATAACATTTTGATCCATTTCCTTCCAGTCTTTTTTCAAATACTATGCTACATACAGATGCTACAAAGCCATTTTTGACATATGTGAAAATCGCACTGTATGTGTAATTTATATTTTACTTATAAAAATAATTAGTATTCTTAATGAAAATTTATGTCATGAAATATTTCAGAGTCATGTTCATTATACAGACTAATTTATTTCACATTCCTCTGTTTTGGGACATAGAAATTTGTTCCAAGTTTTCACTGTAAATACTACTGTGATTAATATGATTGTACTTAAATCTGTGCCTCGTGGATACTTTCCTCAAGATAAAGTTCAGAAAGTTGAATCGTTGAACCAGAATTCTGCCTAACTTGATGTAATATTGATATATTAATCTTTAGTCATCAGATGTTTAAGTATTCACTATTTGCAGGTAGATGTTTCTAAGTTCTTATATGTGGGACAAAAAAAAATTGTTTATGATTTTGTCTTTGTGGTCAATAAGTGCAGTGTAGTAAGAGAGAATGACTTTAGATGTTAAAAGGTATTTAGATGTTAAAAATTAGTTTTTAACCATCAAAGACAAAACAAGCTATTAGTTTCTAGGAGGAGCAGGTACTTTGATTTGGCTTATGGGTAGGGGATTTTAATTACCCATCAACTAACAGTAAGATTTTAGCAGATGCAGAAAATCTGAAGATAGTTTAGAGGGGCAGTAAGCTAAAAAGTCTGCCTAATAAAGCAGATAGTTCCTGTAAGGACTACAGAAAATATGATGTAAAGAAGAATTTATATCAGTTCTTACAGGATCTTAAAAGTTAGGCTAAGACAATTGGAATCTATTATTTAGATGTTGGTGAAATATTGAAAATTTGAATAAGGAAGTGTTCAGAGCAGAATTTGAGGAAAATCCTCTGGCACTAGTGGTTTTTTGGTAACACTGGAGAAAGAGAGACTGAGGAAGAAAGGAGCAAAGTCTAAGGACAGGAAGAGCAGAGAACAGTTAAGAGGTTCTATCCCTTGAACTAAGAAGTCAGAAGGCTACATAGATAGAGTAGTAGCATAGATAGAGTAGTAGCATTAGGAATATGTGTTCCAGTTCTTAAAATAACTCTTAGTATAATCCTATGATAAAGGGTTTTTAGTGTACATTTGTTGAAATAAATGAAAGATGTGTTTTTGAAATAATCCCCCCAATTTTTGTTTTCGTATTCTGATATAAGTGGTTGTCTGCCAACTGTCATTTAAACTTTATTTAAACTAATTTTTTGATATTTTTAACATTTTAACATTTTTAACATAATTTTTTAATGTCTAAGCATTTAAACTAATTTTTTAAATGTAAAATTTAACTGAGTCTATATGATTTATCATTTATAGGTTGAAAAATATTGAAAAAGAAATTGAAAAGAAAAGGATGAATGTGTTTAATATTCGGTCTGTAGATGATTCCCTTAGACTCGGTCAGCTCAAAGGAAATCACTTTGATATTGTCATCAGAAATTTAAAAAATCAAATAAATGATTCTGCAAACTTGAGAGAGAGAATTTTGGAGGCAGTAGAAAATGTTAAGGTAAGAAAACTGCACTTTTTAAAAAAATTAATTAATTTATTTATTTTTGGCTTAGTTGGGTCTTAGTTGCTGTACGCAGGATCTTTCATTGCGGCATGTGGGCTTCTCTCTAGTTGTGGCGCGTGGGCTCTAGAGTGCGCGGGCTCTCTAGTTGTGGTGAGTGGGCTCAGTTGCCCCGCAGCAGGTGGGATCTTAGTTCCCCAACCAGGGATCAAACCCGCGTCCCCTGCATTGGAAGGTGGATTCTTAACCACTGGTATACCAGGGATGTCCCAAAACTGCACTTTAAAATAGAGTATTATAGGAAAATCTTTATAGTCCCTCCCTTTACATTGAGATAAGAAGGGAAAGTTTTCTTTTTCTTTTGTACCTTTTCTTTTTATTGCATGTATAATTATTTTTTAAAATGATAATTAGGGCCATTTGACTTATTTTTTAATTTTTCTTCTTAGTACACATTTTTGTATTGAAAAAACACAACTTTAGTGTAATAAAAAAAAAATTGTATAGTGTTCCTCAGTGTGGGGGTAAAAACTTATCTGTATAAAAAGACAGTTGTTTTTTTTTTTTAAGTATCTGCCATATAGAGTAGTATTTCAGGCAAAGAGATTAATTTTGGGGGAAACTTTGTCTAGTAATTCTTTTCAGAAATCTTTGGCAAATAGTTTTTATATTTTCAGAATCTTTTTTCTTTTCAATCTAATTTTGAATTTTGTTTCAGTGTATACAAATGATAAATCATATACATTTTGTCTTACAGTAAAAAATTACTTACCATAAGTTTTTCAATGACATTTGCCAGGCATCTAAATATGCACATACAACCATAGCCTTCATTCTGATCATGTAGACTATGGGTTCAGCAAACTTTTTTCTGTAAAGGGCCAGATAATAAATATTTGTGGTTTTGTAGGCATATGGTCTCTGTTGCAGGTACTCTACTGCTGTTGTGTGGAAGCATCCATGGACAATATGTAAATGAATGAGTATGGCCATGTTCTAATAAAACCTTGTTTACAAAAACAGGTGTTGGGCCAGATTTGACTTGTGGGCCAGTTAATAGCTTGCCAACTCCTGATCTAGACCCATAATTCTCAACCTGGGGTGCATTTAAAAAATTTCAGCAGTCTGTCTCTTCTCCCAAACCAATTAAATAAGAACATTTGGGGATGCAGCTTAGGCATTAGCATTTAAGAAAAAACTCCCTAAGTGATTCTTCTCTACAGCTAACACTGAGAAACACAGATCTAAGTTTCTGACCACAAAGACCTTTTTACACAATTTTATGCCTCTCCAGCAGGAAAACAAACAAACAGAAATCAGGTTTTAATCAATGTCATGCCTAACAGGAAAATATCTTCCAACTAAAGATTTTTAAAATCTTTAAAATATACAGGCATTCCCTGATTATATACTCTTTATATGGTTGTTTTTTCCTTTTCTTCTAGACCTACCTAAGATTCTTTTTTTTTTTTTTCCCCCTGATAAACTATTAAAAAAATATCCCTTAGAAAAGGGAGTGGGGGGGCTTCCCTGGTGGCGCAGTGGTTGAGAATCTGCCTGCCAATGCAGGGGACACGGGTTCGAGCCCTGGTCTGGGAAGATCCCACATGCCGCGGAGCAACTAGGCCCGTGAGCCACAACTACTGAGCCTGCGCGTCTGGAGCCTGTGCTCTGCAACAAGAGAGGCCGCGATGGTGAGAGGCCCGCGCACCGCGATGAAGAGTGGCCCCCGCTTGCCGCAACTGGAGAAAGCCCTCGCACAGAAACGAAGACCCAACACAGCCAAAAATAAATAAATAAAATAAAGAATTATTAAAAAAAAAAAAAAAAAGAAAAGGGAGTGGGGTTTTCCGAACTCTGATAGCATTTATTGCCAGACTTTCATTTGGTATTTATGCATATACATTTTAAAATCCCCACTAGGAATAATCTTAGATTTAGCCAACTTTCCTTTAGTTCTCATGATAAGGGTAAGGAAGTTGAGAAGTCCTGAAAATAAGAAGTTTTTGGAGTTTTGTTTTAAAGGGTTATAAACCTTTTGTTATATAACCAACCCTAAGTAATTTGGAGGGGTACTTAAAACTCTTCTGGTGTTTGTAGGATATTGTCTAATGTTATTTTTCCAAATTTGAAATAATTAAAAGTATTTAACTGTGAGATTTAATGCAGGGAGTACTTATTCTATTTGCAGTTGATCTTTGTGGCATGAGGTCAGGACGCAGTTCCTTGTGTACCATGCTGATTACAAATTATCTTAGCATCTTTTATTGAACAGTCCTGGAGTTGGTGCTTGATAATCATTGTTGAATGAATCTATATTCCCCCATAAAGTGAGTGTAGAGAACTCTTTTGTCTTTCAAGAAACCATCTGGGCCTGGGGTTTGCTTTGTGAGAACATGTTTAACCACTGACCAATGTCTTTAATGGTTGCAGTGGTAAATTACAATTTTCTAATCCTTCTGAAGTGACCCCATGCATTGCCTTGGCCCAGGCTTTCAGAAACTGAGATAATCGAAAAACCAACCGTTATATATAAAGAAGCCAAGACTTGCTGGGTTTGAAAATAAATCTGCTTTGTATTTCAAGCATCTCCAGACAGCAGAAGTCTCAAAATCAGAAAGAGCTTCAGGGCAAAGTGCAGATCCAGTACTAGGTAATCAGTACATCCCAGTTTTCCCAGAACTTCCATGAGTTTAGCACCAAGAGTCCCACATTCCAGAAAACTCCTCAGTAATGTGAATGAAAAGCTGACATATTTTTAAAGATTTTTCACTTATTTTCTAACTTCTAATCATTTGTTCTTTTACTTTCTATATTTTAACTGTATAGTGTTTCTCAGCCCATTTGGTATCCATGTGCGTATTGCCAATTGCAAGATTCTTTTATTGAAATAAATACAACAAGAAAGACTTGATTACATATTCCAACACAATAATTGTATTTATTTATCTTAGTTTGGGGCTATAACAAAGAACCATAGACTGGGTGATTTTTAAACAAGAGAAAATTACTTCTCATAGTTCTGGAGGCTGGAAGCCTAAGATCAGGGTTCCTGGCTGGTCTTCTTATTGTATTCACACACTGCAGAAATAGAGTGGGCTAGTTCTACCACCATTTCCTATAAGGGCACTAATCCTATTCATGAGGGCTCTATCCTCATGACCTAATTACCTCCCCAAATCCCCACCTCCAAACACCATCAGATTGGAGGTTAGGATTTCAACATATGACTTCTGGTGGCTCACAGGCATGCGGTCCATAACAATATACTTTTAATTAATTGATTTTTTTTGTATTTATAGAATAAAGGGTTTGTGAATTACTACGGACCACAGAGATTTGGGATGGGAAGGAAAGTTCACACAGACCAAATTGGATTGGCTTTGCTGAAGAGTGAAATGGTATGGATTCTTTAAAAGTATGGACTTAGCTCTTTTGTCAGTTGTCCTTACTACATAAGCCCGCTCCTTGCTTTCTTAACCCAGCATACAAATGCAGCTATACCACCGCATACATATACCATACATTACATCATGTTTATTGAGCAGCCACTATATTCTTGGTATCACATTATAACAAAGCAAAGTGTATGTGATGCCCCTGTATTTAATACCTGCTTGAGACTAATAGGGACTTGACCAGCACTCATCAAATTCTTAGTGAGCTGAATAGAGGATTTTGAGAAAGCTTACACCCTAATTCGAGAAATCTGGTATCAGATATTATGCAAGGTAGGAATTCACCCAATGGCAGAGACTAAGAGGAACAGCAAATTTGAAAAAGGAAATCTGGCTAGTGTCAAACGAAACTAAAAATGCATGTCACAAATAAGCCACATTTGCCCAATTATTATATTATATATTTTTTAAATGTATATTATATATATATAATTACATATTATAAATACACACATATATTTTCACACTGGTTGCAGTGCACATAATAGAGAAAAACTACAAAACTGTGAAAATTATATATTTGAGCAAATGCAGTATTCTTCATAGAATAGTGTCATGCTTACTCATTTGTGTTCTGATATGCTTTCTTGAGTGGAAGAGAAAGGAACAGTGAAAGCACTTGTGAGAAGCATTGTGCATGTGAACATCATCTTACACATGGAAATAAGGTTGACAGCTGGTGATGTAGACCACATCTGCAAAACTGCAGTCAGTCTGGGCTTAACATTTCAGAGGGAGTTTAGCAAGTGGGATATAACTGATATGATAAAGGGTCTAGAAACTGTATTGATGAGAAATGATTAACTGAACAGTGTTTTTTCAGTCTAGAAAACTCTGAAGAGGAAATTAACTTATAAAGTATTTGAAATTTTGTCATATGGAAGAAGAATTTAATAGTTAGGGGTCTGAAGAATGCATCATGTGTTCTGTTTGAGTTCTGCCCGTTGTCAAATATGTCACTATAGGCAGGTTAATTAATTTTCCCAGCCTCGGTTTTCTTATCTGTAAAATGGACATAATACATATTTTACAAGACGTTCGTGAGAAGTAAATGAGATAACTTTTGTGAAAGCACCTAGCATAATGCCAGGCTCATAGTAGATGAGTGTTCAAAAATATGATTAGACTGTTAATTGTCTGGTTTTAACAGTGGTAGAAATTCAAGGGGCCAAGTTTTAGCCTAGTGTAAGAAAGACTTTTCTAACAGTTGTCCAAAGAAATGGGCTTCCTCCTCCGCCACTCCCCACCCCAAGAACTGGAAATTCCTCTTGCTATCATTACATTTAAACAAAAGCTGGCTGGCTACCCCTTCAATGGCTACCTCTTTCAAACTTCATATTCCATGCTCCTAATTATTTGTTAACTTGCTAGACTATTGGTTATCAGTTATTGCTGTGGAACAAATTACCCCAAAACTTAGTGGATTAAAACCACAAGCATTTATTATCTCACTATTTCTGAGGGTCAGGAATCTGGGAGCAGCTTAGCTGGGCATTTTTGCATCAGGGTCTCTCATGCATTTGCAGTTATCTATCAGCCTGGGTGGTCTCTAAAAACTTGAGTGGGTACCGAGGATCTACATCCAAGCTCACTCTCATGGTTGTCGGCAGGAACCTTGAGTTTCTTGCCATAGTGGTACTCATGGCATGGCTTCTCCCGGAGAGAGGAGTCCAAGAGCACAAAAGAGAGAGAGAGAGACCACAACAGAGAGAGAGAGGGAGACCACAACAGAAACCTCATGGATAACCAACAAGGACCTACTGTATAGCACAGAGAACTCTGCTCAATATTATGGAACAACCTAAATGGGAAAAGAATTTGAAAAAGAATAGATACATGTATATGTATAGCTGTATCACTTTGCTGTACACCTGAAACTATCACAACATTGTTAATCAACTGTACTCTGACATAAAATAAAAAGTTTAAAAAAAGTAGGGTCATATATCTCTTGACACGCTCCCTTTGCTAAAGGAAATAGAATATTCCTTCAGAGAAATGAAATGAGAAAAAAGTTGCAGTTTGATAAAATGGAGGGGAGTAATTCCTTTTCAGAGGATACAGTTTTTAGCCTCATAAAAGTTCTTTAAAAATAGACCATTTATTCCTTTCTTCATTCATTCATACTCAATAAATATTCATTGAATAAAAAAAGAAAAAAGAAACCTCAGTGTCTTTCATAGCCTAATCTTGGGAGGGACAGACCTTCACTACTTCCGTATTCCACGGTCACACAGACCAACCGTGATGAGTGTGGGAGAGGACTTCCCAGGCGTGAGCACCAGGTGCTTGAGACCACTGGGGCCTGTCTTAGAGGCTGGCTTCCACAGCTGGAAAGGCAGATTTTGTTTTTCCTTTTGCTTGAAGCACGCCCTCCCCAACCTTTACATTCCTTATGTCTCAATTTAAATTCTCATCCCACTACCCAAGAATTAGTGAATTCCCCTTATCTTGTGACTGCACAGCCTCCTAGACTTCCCATCTCAGGTTTGATTACATTTTATAATTATTGCTTATTTAATCTTTTCCAGTAAATGGAGACCACAAGTCTCTTGCTCAACACTCTATCCCTGGTATCTCCACAGTGCCTAGCACATGGCAGATGCTTAATAGTATTTGTTTGAATGAATGCATAATGTTAACAGAAGAATGAGTGGGAGATTAGGTTGCTTGACCTATTTTAAGATCCATTCCTACTCTAAGGCACATACTTAGAAATAAGTTGTGCTGGAGACAGTGATAAAATATAGGAACTAGTAGATACCTTTTTTTTTTTTTAAAGGAGCATCTTTTAATCTATTTAGGTTTTAAAAGAGAATATTAAAGTTGGCAGTTTTTAAAAATGACTTTGGCAATTATTTTTAAGACCACAGAATTCTGAGACTTGAGAACACAAATGAAATTAGTGGTTTGCCATTCCCCTATGCTTGTTCCTGCCCTTATTTTTGTTGTGTATTTTTGTTGGCTAAGTCTGAGTTTTATGTCATCACTTAATACTTGCGTTCATAGTTCGATGATAGAGGCAAAGAATGACAGAAGAACTGTGGAAGTGGTGGGGGAGCACTTTTCCAGTCCATAATATTTTAACCTATGTTATCAGATTGCTTTGTACAGGAGGTTAATTCTAAATTTAACATTGTTTAACTTTTGAACACTTAAAGACAAAATTGCCATGTAAAATATCATGTTAAATGCTTATTCTTGTTCCTTTGTTAAATGTCTGGCATTTGTTAGATGTCAGACAATTTGTACCTTTTTTAAAAAAGTAAGTAATTTTTCATTTTCATTTAACATATGTTTGCTTGTTTGGTTTTTAAAGGTGAAGGCTGTAAAATTATTTCTTACACCAGAAGATTTGGATGATCCTGTAAATAGAGCAAAGAAATATTTTCTTCAAACTGGTACTTAAAAAGTTTCTTTACCCCATACATAGCCATACAGATACATAATATAAGTGTTATGTCAGCAGGAGGGCATTCATTACAACATAAATATGATAAGAAATAGACTGTAATATATTGTATATTTGAACATTTTTATTACGTGCCCTAGGCACTTCATTTTTGGCCAGATCTCTGGGATTTTTGTCTGTTCTAATTCTTGCTTGGGGGTAGGGATGAGGGAAAAGATGTTTTCTGAGTTTTTCTTGGCCTAAATCCTCTAAGGATATAGGTATTGATGGAAGTATAATTCACTACCATCAGAGGAGACTGAAAAAATAAACTAAATAAAAGTACATTTGTTATATCTGATACTTTGTGCATTGTTTTTTTTTTTAATTTTTTTTTAAGTAAATTTTTTTTTTAAATTAATTAATTTATTTGTTTATTTTTGGTTGTGTTGGGTCTTCACTTCTGTGCGAGGGCTTTCTCTAGTTGTAGCAAGTGGGGGCCATTCTTCATCGCGGCGCGCGGGCCTCTCACTATCGCGGCCTCTCTTGTTGCAGAGCACAGGCTCCAGACGCACAGGCTCAGTAGTTGTGGCTCACGGGCCCAGTCGCTCCGCGGCATGTGGGATCCTCCCAGACCAGGGCTCGAACCCGTGTCCCCTGCTTTGGCAGGCGGATTCTCAACCACTGTGCCACCAGGGAAGCCCCTGTGCGTTGTTTTTGATCTAGTTGCCGTTTAGCCCTGACTGCTGATTTTGAAAACTTTAGCCCAATATATATAGAATGCTTAATGAGAAGCACTAAAAAAAAAGTTGTTACAAGTGTGGGTTCTAGAGTCAATCTACGTGGGTTTAACTCTCAACTTTAGTACTTCCCAGCTGTATAGTCTTGTGCAAGTCATTTAGTTTCATTCTTTTAGTTTCTTCATCTGCAAACTGAAGCTAATAATGGTACCTAAAAGACTGTCATGAGATTTAAATAAGATAATAGATATAATGCTTTTAAAATAGTGCCTGGCACGTTCTGAATACTGAATAAACATTACTTGTATTTAAACAATAACGGCAACCGTAGCATTTTAGATTCATTCAAATATATGATCGACATATACGTGCATATTGAATTTCACTTACGTTGAAATAAAGGACATCAGTTTTCAAATATCTCCATTCATTGTTTTAAATTATGTACATATTACCTATATGTAATGATTCATAGGAGAAAAATATCTTTATGCCACACCAGAATCTGTAAACAGTGTGAGCATTTCAAATTGTTATGAGTAATCTAAGTAATACTAAGGAAAATTCAAAATTGCATCTATTGTAGGGTCCTGAGAAAATAATTTCCTTTTGGCAGTGATTCTTAAACTTTAGTGTGCTTAAGAAACCTGGTGCATTTATTAAAATGCTGAATCCAAGGCCCTACCTGAATAAGCATCTTTGCCATGGAGTCCAGTAACCTAATTTTAAAAAGCATCCTACTAGCAAGACCTAATAGTACACTTGAAGGATGCAGATGTCAACCCTTTCTTATTCAAAAAATTCTGTGTAAAACATCCATAATAGCTCTTTAAAAATCTCTAAGCTCAGGGGTTTATGTAATGCTTTAAAAAAAAAAAAGTCCTCTAAATAACTGCAAATTAGTTTTACCTCCATCCTGAAGTTGGAGTTACTAATGTTGTGCTCTTTTTAAAGCAGGGAAAGTGATTGAGCCATATGATTAATGATCTTTATTAAAAACAAACAAACAGGGGGCTTCCCTGGTGGCGCAGTGGTTGAGAGTCTGCCTGCCAATGCAGGGGACACGGGTTCGAGCCCTGGTCTGGGAGGATCCCACATGCCGCGGAGCAACTGGACCCGTGAGCCACAACTACTGAGCCTGCGCGTCTGGAGCCTGTGCTCCGCAACAAGAGAGGCCGCGATAGTGAGAGACCTGCGCGCCGCGATGAATAGTGGCCCCCACTTGCCGCAACTAGAGACAGCCCTCGCACAGAAACGAGGACCCAACACAGCCAAAAATATAAATAAATAAATAAATAAAAATTAAAAAAAAAAAACAAAAAAACCAAACAAACAAAAAACCTCTTCAAGTGTAGCTCTGGCTTATAGTTGGTGCTGAGCATCATCTTCATACTCAGGTTCCCAGGACAGCTCAGTTCATTTAGAGAGCGTGGTAAAGCTCTTAATAACTGGCCTTTAAGTAAAGGTGACTAACTGATCTTCGCTTTATTTCAGAGGATGCTAAAGGCACACTTTCACTGATGCCTGAATTCAAAGTTCGGGAGAGAGCATTGTTGGAGTCCTTGCATCGCTTTGGCGTGACAGAGGAGGGCTGTATCCAGGCGTGGTTCTCTTTCCCCCACTCCATGCGCATATTCTACGTTCATGCATATAGCAGCAAAATCTGGAATGAGGCAGTATCTTACAGACTTGCAACCTATGGATCAAGAGTGGTGGAGGGTGATTTGGTCTGTTTGGATGAAGATATTGACGATGAGCATTTACCAAGTAGTAAAGTAAGTGTCATTTCATCAAGAGTAGTTACCACACCAGGAATACGAATTTTCAGAAACCCTTATTTTAGAAACAATTGAAAACTAAACATGCTCTTCTTTTTTTTTTTTTTAACTTATATTTGCTCGTCTCCTGCTTCTACTCTGCTGTCAGCTGACGCTTAACATGCTATTGAATGGAAAAATAAAAATAGTGGTATGAAGTGAAAGTTACAAAGATAGTAAACCTTCCTTTAAAGAACACATTCTTTAGAATAAGATTTTTATAATAATGGTATACAGGGTATGTAATGTCATGTGCATTTCTTTTATATAGGTGCGATTTTACAACTTGCTTTTTTCCCTCTTAACAGCATCTTAGAGGCATTTATATTAATGAAATATAATTTTGTATTGTAAAAATTGACCCTTCCATTTCCTCCCCATCTAACTTGTATTTTTATAGTATTTTAATCTCTGTGGAATTGAACTAAATAATGAAATTTAATTCCATAAATCATGTAAGGAAATTTATTTTATAGTATTGTAATGCAAAAAGAGCAGACTGTTTTCCATCATTATCTTAATTCGATCTCACAAATATATTTTAAAAATTAATGAAGGGATTTGAGTAGTGCTTTTGTATATAACATCATAAAATCATTGACCTTTAGAGGACAAAAAGATTTTAGAGACCCTCTTTTCTAATTCCCATTTTATAGAAATGAAAATTGAGACCCAGGCTGGAGAGGAGACAGATTAAGTGACATAGGTAGCACTTAATCTGTTGTCTGATTCCTCACCCAGATTAGTCTCTACTAGAGAAGTTGTGGAGTATAGAAAAGGTGTCAGCATCTAGAGATAAGGCATGGCCCAGTTTTTCAAAAATGGAGAAAAATAGACTGAACTTTCCATAAAGGAAGCTTGATCTAAATTAATGGCAGAATTCTAGATGTATGAATTAAGGATTTTTTTGGTTTCAAGTGATGGAAACCCACCTCAGACTAACTTAAGGAAAACAGACAGAAATTTCTTGGCCCTCATAACTAAAAGTGCATGATTGATTCAGGCACAGCTGTGTCAAGGGGCTTAAGCAGTGTCCTAAATCATCCGTCTCATTTGCTTTATCTTGCAGCTCTGCTTTCCTCTCTGTTAGATCCATTCTTAGTTTCTTCTCCAGAAAAGAGGGCTTTTCTTTCCCAACAGTTTCAGTCAAAGCCATGGAATTGAGCCTCAGTGGCTAGGAATGGCTTGGCTTGGGTCACATGTCCCCAAACCAGTTATTGTGGACTGGAGTATGTGATTGGCAAAACCTGTGTTCCAAGGGCTCCTTCCTGGAACCACCCCATCCAAACCACATTTAAGAACTGGGAGGGAAGCTCCCAGGAAAATGCAGGTGCACTACCAGAAAAGAGGGCGTAAAGGCTGAGTGATGAGTGAGCCAGAACGAAGATGTCTGCTTTACTATTTTATTAAATGAATGGCTTATGAATATTTAGATAAGAAATTGATCACTAAGAGCATAAATCATTAAGAATGGTCATTTAACTGAGACACAGACTCTGAAACTGTGTAAGAAAAAATCTAGCAGCATCGTAGGTTTTATTTTACCTCATATGAGTGGAAGAAGAGATATGTCAGTTGATTCCATTTTGATAAATAATGAAAAAAGCACAAGTTTTTTAACACCTTTCAGAAAACATGTCCATTTAAATATTACCTAGGCAACACATTATTTAGTAGGTCAGCCATTTCTAATTCAGATTTTCAGAAGTTAAAGGTTACTTTAACAAAATATAACAATAATCTCTGAAATGCATGTGTCTTATAAGACTTCTTTGTTCCATGTAACATTTGCACAGATAGTTTTGTGATCAGAACTGAATCTGCTTTTCTTTCAGGAGATGTAGTAGAAGAGAGAATATTTTCTCCTTTACATTTTGCAGAGTTTACTTTTATTAGCAGCAAAAGTGTCTATATTTTTAAGATCAATCATTTATACTTTATTAGTTAGCACTGAGAAAAGAAAAGGCAGGAATTGGAGTCTCAAGACATAAAATATGTATAACTGAATCACTTTGCTGTACACCTGAAACTAACACAGCATTGTTAATCAACTCTACTCCAATATAAAATAAAAAGTTAAAGAAAAAACCCCAAAAAACAAAAACAAACCAAAAAAAGACATAAAATATGAAAAAGAAAAAGACAAACTAATATTTCTAATAAATGGTATATAGAACATGTCATGTTGTGCATCTACATTAAAAATTGGAGGAAACTGAGTCCCTTTTTGATAGAATTACTAGGACTACCGATATATCTTAATTTCAAGTGACTTGGCAGATTCTCGTATAATTTTTTTGTGAACAAGATGGAGAAATGTGAGTTAGACAATGAGAATGGTGAATTCACCTTTGCAGAGCAGCCATACAGCAAAATCATGTTCGTTAATTTATCGATTGATATCAACCTGGAGGGAGTTCTCTAAAGACAAAACATGGTACTCTGTACTTGACCATGTTTGTTCAGTATTTTCATAAATTGCTTAAATTGCAGCATTGTAGGTATGCTTATGAATTTGTGAAAGACAAAAAGCTGGAAGTGATGATGCAAGAGAGATCATAGCCCCATGTATTTGGTCAGATCACATCTGGAGTGTTATGTCCATTTCTGAGTGCAGCAGTTAAAATGGGTTATTTACATGTAAACAAACAAATAAACCCAAAATGAAAAACCAAAAAAGGAGAGACATTGATAAGAGTAGGGAGAATTGGGAAAGCAAGCAGGTTTAGAGAAGATCTAGACATTATATTATATGATGACTGCTTTAGGAAAATGAGGCTGTTGTAATCCTCATGGAATGATGACAGCTGCCTTTATACTTGAGCTTTCATGTGCCAGAGAAATTAGAATTATTCTGTGTCCTAGAGCAACATTTCTCAAACGTAGCTTATCACTCACCTCTTTTTTTTTTGCCTCGTATGTGTGACACCTATTACTAGTCTATGAAATGCATTTTGAGAAGCACTACTTCTCATAGAGTATTATGACATTTGTTAGGGACAGAGGTTGGGTGGTCTCACAGAGGCAGATTCTTGATTCAGCATAGTAAGAAAAAACAACTTTGCAATTTAGAAAAAGATCGTTGGTAACTGAGGTGAATGTGTTGCTTCAGAGTGTTAGCTGCCCACCATTCTCCGTGTATTTCCACTGCAGTTATCAGGGCTTAAAGCAGGAAGAATCATTCTAATTTTTAAGTAGTCTACTCCTCTGGAAAGAAATTGTGAAAAGATCTTGTTTGGGTATGTGTATATTCAGCTAAGGAGTCAAAGTGTACATAACAGAGTTAGGGAAAATTGAGGGTATTTGGAACATTTGAAAATCATCTGTATTTTCATCATGTTTTTAAAAAATAGGTTCATCTAGTAACTGAAGAAGAGGAATCAGCTAATACATATGCAATACATCAGGTAAACTTGCTTAAAAATTAGTATCATTTAGATCTAAATGTACACATTGTGCCCAAAAGACAATATATATTAACCAGTTCCCTTTCTTGCTCCTTTTTTTCACCACTTTTAATTCAGGTATAATTTATATACAATAAAATTCACTCTTCTCAGTTTACAGTTCTGCGAGTTTTGATATACATATACAGTCATACGACCACCACAAAAATCAAGATAAAGAACAGTTTCATGTCTCCCCCAAACTTCCTGTGCCCCTTTGTAGTCACCCCCAACCCCTGCCCCAGCCCTGGCTCAGCTCTTCTCTGTTCTATGGTTTTGCCTTTGAAAGAGTATCATAGAAATGGAATCATATAGTTTATGGCCTTTTGTGTCTGGCTTCTTTCAGTGAGCATAACGAATTTGAAATTCAGTCATGTTTTGTGTATTTGAGTTTTTTACCTTGTTCCTTTTTCTGACTACCTTTTGGCTGCGTTGGGTCTTTGTTGCTGTGCGCGGACTTTTCTCTAGTTGTGGCGAGCAGGGTCTACTCTTTGTTGCGGTGCGCGGGTTTCTCATTGCAGTGTCTTCTCTTGTTGCGGAGCACGGGCTCTAGGCGCGTGGGCTTCAGTAGTTGTGGCACGTGGCTCAGTAGTTGTGGTTCGCGGGCTCTAGAGCTCAGGCTCAGTAGTTGTGGCTCATGGGCTTAGTTGCTCCACGGCATGTGAGATCTTCCCAGACCAGGGCTTGAACCCATGTCCCCTGCATTGGCAGGCGGATTCTTAACCACTGTGCCACCAGAGAAGCCCCATGTTTTTAAATAAGTAAGAGAAATGTAAAATTATCAGCCAAAATACCAGTTACATGATTGAGTAGTAAAGGTTATTCTTTGTGTTCCAGAAAGAATATGCTTTTAGGATTGCATGACTGCACAAAGATGAAGTCTTTTGGCTAATTAAGTGTACCTCAACTTCTTGTTTCATCTCTTCTACATTAACAGCAGTTTGTCTAATAATATCTGGCTTGAGTTGGTTGCCTTGGTAATTGAGTCCTTTTTTTTTTTTTTTAAATATACCACACAAGCACAATATTTATTTATTTAGTTATTATCATTATTTATTTATTTATTTTTGGCTGCGCTGGGTCTTTGTCGCAGTGTGTGGGCTTCTCTAGTTGTGGCATGAGGGTTCCAGAGTGCATGGGCTCTGTAGTTTGTGGCACGCGGGCTCTCTTGTTGAGGCATGCAAGCTTGGTAGTTGTGGCGTGGGCTTAGTTGCTCTGTGGCATGTGGGATCTTAGTTCCCCGACCAGGGATCGAACCCGTGTCTCCTACATTGGAAGGCAGATTCTTAACCACTAGACCACCAGGGAAGTCCCTTAAGAGTCCTTCTTGATTTTAGTTGGCTCTTCTCTTTTCTGGGCCGCGTTAAAAAGAATCAAAGTAGTGTAATACTCAATAGCATGTTTTAGGCTGATTGTAATGTTGATATCCTGCGTCTGTTTTTACAGATCCAGGTCCCAGTCATAAAAGTAAATTTAAAATGTGATCAAATATTTTTCCGAAGGCTGTTTCACGTATCTTTTTTTTTCCCTTCCATTGCACAGGTGGTTCTTCCAGTGCTTGGATACAATATTCAGTACCCAAAGAACAAACTAGGGAAGTGGTACCAGGAAGTACTCAGCAGAGATGGACTACAGACATGTAGATTTAAAATACCTACTCTGAAACTGAATGTTCCAGGATGCTATAGAAAGATTTTGAAACATCCCTGTAATCTCTCATACCAACTAATAGAAGACCATGATATTGATGTCATGAAGGAAGGTTCCCACATCGATGAAGCAACTTTATCTCTTTTGATCTCTTTTGATCTTGACGCTTCGTGTTATGCTACAGTTTGTCTGAGGGAAATAATGAAGCATGACTTTTAAAACTGATCCCCTTAATATAATCGTGTATGTGCCACTTTTTAAAGGAAAGGGAGCTAAAGTTTCTTGAGCATCTACCATGTGCTAGGAGCTTTATAATTGTTATCTCCTTTAATTACACAACATCCTGATGAAGTAGGAATTTGATACTAACATTCCAGAGGACGTATAGCTAGTAAGTGGCAGCATCTGAGTTGAAGACTCCAAAGCCTTTGTTCTTTCTATTATCTAATATCTCGGTGACCTTTAGTCTGTGCTATAAAAGTTACAGTCTTTCTGGACTATTAGGAGCATATAATACTGCAGGATGACATTAAAGAAGATAACATTAAAGAAAACATTTTTGGAGTAATGTTTATATCCTCAAGCTCCTTGCTTAGAATGTAGATGAAACTTGGTTGTAATGAAAACAGGGTTGGAAAGATAGATGAAGCATTTTGTTAATTATTGCCATTCTTTCCTATTTTTGAAATTATTGATCAGAACAGTACATCGGGAAAATATAATCCCTCTATTTATGATAGCTACCCCAGGATAGTGTACCCCTTTATGAGGGAAATAATCTTTGATGAAGATTGAAATAAAATTTATCCTACAGTTTCTTTATCTTGACATATATTGACCCTCCACTTTTTTGTTATTTTTGTTCTATCATCTAAAACATAAATTTTTAGAGTCAGACTGATCTGTGCTCAGACTCCAGCTCTGACACTTACTAGTGACTGGGTGTTATTGATTCTTTTCGAGGCTCATTTAAGGAATCAAGATAGCACCAATCTCATAAGCAGCAAACAATAGAATTATCTCCACCTTTTTACATTGCTGGAGGAAGAAAACATTTTACCCATTTCAAAAATTCTATATTTGTTGGTTTAACTATCCCGCATCACAAACCATCCTTATCCACTTTACATCAGGTACATTTGGGGGGAAATGGGATATACTGATTGGGAAAATCTGAGCATTCTTTTATTGCTGGTAGCATTACATAATGACTTAAAAAGCTGTCAAGAGTATTATATATTAGTAATGTGGCACTTTTATATACTTAAGTCAGTCAAACCATTTTGGGTATATTAGCATAAGGAAATAAAATTCCAAAGAAGGAAAAAAACTATGCAATGCAAAATTTGCTTAGTGCAGCATTTTTATATATATAGAAAGTAATTAGAAACAGTTTGGAAGTCCAGCATTAGCTAACTAAAAGTAAAATGAGATGTAACAACTTGATGGCAAAACATTTAGTTATTAAAGTTGATGATGAAGGTTTTAGGTATGTGAGAAAATGTTGTCTTGCAGTATATACACTGCATGCACCTTTTACACAGGAGAGGCACTTTAGCATAGCGATTAAAAGCTTAGATACTGGGGACAAACTCCCCTAGTTTGAAGCTTGCCTCTGCCACTTACAGCAGTGTGGCCTTGGACAAGTTGTTTAAACTTTGTGTTTCAGTTTCAACATCTGTAAAACAGGGATGGTAATAAACCTACCTCTTAGGATTATTGTGATGATTTGCTGAGTTAGTATATGTAAAGCAGCTTAGAAAAGTGCCTAGCATTTAGTGATTGTTAAGTAAATGTCCACAAATGCAAGTTTGGAAGGGAACAGAAAAAAATGAAAATGCCATTCTGTTAAGATCATAGAATGTTTGGAATTTTTTTAATACTAGAAAGTTCCTCTTTTGTCCTTATATATTTTAATAATAAACAAATTCAGGACACAAAACTTGCAGATTGTGGTACCGTGGATTTTAAAAATTACCTTTATTGCCTTAATGTTTATCGAAAATGAAATGATGCTATATTAAATAGTAAAAAAATTTAGAAATAATGTTTTAACTTTATTTTATATGATAAATTATATCCTATAAATGTAATCAGAAAGTGAATTACTAAATAATTAAATCCCAGTTTTCTTTTAATCATTGGGTAGCAATTAGAAAATAAGAAATCATTAAAAATGTGCCATCATTGATAGTATTTTCTTTGCCTGTAGATGGCACTATAATTTTAGGTATCTTTCTAATTTATTTGTTTAGTACTTTGGCCCTGTGTAAAGAAAGGATCACAAAAGTTATTTCAGGTCACCATAAAATGTATTCAGATACTGTTCATGTGAAAAATTTTTTTATATACTAATAACATTTGCCACGTTAATTTTTTTTTTTTTTCAGTAAGGACTTGAATAGACTTTGGACCAAATGATGAGTAGTCACCTAGGTTTTTGCAGTTTTTCTGGAGCATTTCAGGCTTTCAGAAGAAGAATCTTTGAATCAGCTTTAATTTTCAACGTTGCATTTGAAACTGAGCAATAGTGCCTCGGGATTGCTAAGGTAAAACAAATGGAGGTCTTTTTATTAAGATAAGAACACTTGGATTTTTGTAAGTTGTAATAAACTGAAGTCATATGCAACTTTGATCCAAGTAACATTTTTTCTGAGTCTTGTGCCACTCCTTTCATTGTAATCCACGTACCCACCCTGTAGGTGGGTAGTGTTTTCCCTGTTTTTGCAAATGAGAAAATATTTGAGTGGTTTACTGACCTATTCAAGTTCAAACAAGATGCTATTTGGGAACTTGATTATGCTTCCTAGAGCAGTACTGCTTTCATCTACCTGATATTTGCCTTCTGAAAACAAGTTTTTTGGTTAATAATTTCTATTTCTACCAACTTGTTATTTCTTGATATTGATTAATAGGAGCAGGTCTTGAGAGAAACGAGATTCCTTTTGAGGTTCTGAAACCAAAATAAAAGTAAAGGAGATCGTTTAGGAAATTTCCAAATCATTTTGGGGTATTTTCCAGAACATTTTTGGACTTGTATCTCAATGATGGGCAACATCATTATAGGTCATAGAAGGTTACTTTAGATGATACCTGGTACAATATTAAATATCACTGAAAAAGTACAGTGAGAGGATTGTTAATTTATTTTTTTTCCAATACTCTTTTAATCTTTTAATCAACCATTCTGTTTAAGACAAGGAGAAAGCTGGCTGAAATGAGTTTACATATATCGCTTGCTGGATTTACCTTTTTTTTTTTTTTTTTAATTTATTTTTTCTCATATTTATTTTTGGCTGTGCTGGGTCTTCGTTTCTGTGCGAGGGCTCTCTCTAGTTGCGGCAAGCGGGGACCACTCTTCATCGCGGTGCGCGGGCCTCTCACTGTCGCGGCCTCTCTTGTTGCGGAGCACAGGCTCCAGACGCGCAGGCTCAGCAGCTGTGGCTCACGGGCCCAGTTGCTCCGCGGCATGTGGGATCCTCCCAGACCAGGGCTCAAATCCGTGTCCCCTGCATTGGCAGGCAGACTCTCAACCACTGCGCCACCAGGGAAGCCCGGATTTACCTTTTTAACAGAGATTGTGCAGGCCTGAGGCTCAGGAATACCAGCAAGCAACAATGTCTAACTAGAATTTCATAATACTGCTTTGTTTTATTGAGTTTGTTTTTCTAGTTACCTTTTTTATGGCAAATAATCTTGGTTTTCAACTTATGTGATGTTTCTTTCAAAAATAAATTTTAAAAAGAGAAACTCAGTGTAAAGGTAATAAGGAACTACTAGTACAGATATAGCAGTAATTGTGACAGCAGTACATGAATGATTGAAGTTTGGGAAATAGCGAGAGTACCTGAACTCAGAGAGTGCCTCTACCGCTGCACTAGGGTGTCCCTTTAGTAACCCACTGAATTTCTCTGTTGTGATCTCAGGTGTGAAGTAATGTTAGTAATCATTTTTCAGTCCAGGACTGTACTGCATCAAACAAAATAATGAAAAATACACAAATGCAAGATACTATGAACATAAGTACTAATGATCACATGCCATATCTTAAAATTTCACTGATAGGGATTTTCTTTTAGAAAATCTTATGAAACACTAAGAACAGTGCCCAGCACCTAGTAAATTCTCGGTAAGTGGCAGCTAGTGTTATTATAGTTAATATTACATTACTGTGCTCTCTGATGAAAGTTTTACAGTTGAATGGTTAATGAATTTCCCTTGAGATCTGATCTGACTCTGTCTTAGCATAAAGTAATTACAATTCAGCACACTTTTATTTATTTTTTTGTAAGTGGAAAGAACTACGTATTTCTAAATCTGGGAATTCAGCAGTTCATTCAAATTTAGATCTTTAAGAACTATCTAGGTCAGTGTGCCTCAATATTTTCCACCTGGGAACTACCCTTAAGAGACCAAGAAGAAATGAAGCTGCATATAACAGTGCAGAATTTTCTTGTGTTAATGTCAGGATAGGAGAAGAGGTTGGAGGGAGACATAGGGAGTAAGAGAAATAGGACTTTTCATTTTTTTCTTTATTTACTTCTGAAATGTTTGGGTATTTAAATAAGAATACATTTGTATATTAATTTTGCAATTAATTAAAGAATACTTGAAGAATACTGAATCTTCAGAGAGGGTAAGGTAAGGGAACTGATGGACTATGATTGCATATTTTTCAGAATGGTTCTGGTGGGTCATGCCAGCGTATTGCCAGAGAGAGAAATTTCTGCATTGTATATTTTAACAGTACTAATGGCGGTTAATATAAATAAAGTTTAGTACCTGTGCTATGGATTTTGCTTTCCGATTCAGAAAGATTCTTACAAATAGCTTGATGTCTTATGGTACTGTTTTAATCTTTTTTTTTCCTAAGCCCTTCTGCTTTACATATTTCTGATAGGCCACAAAGCAATGCCAAATATATGAGATAATAATCCACAAACATTTGAGTGCCCCTAAGTTAAAGGCACTCTGTAAGATGCTATGGGGAAAGACAAATAGATAATATCCCTGACTTTGAGGGATTAACAGTGTTATATCCTTGAAGATACCATTTTATTTGAGATGCCGTCTGGAAAAAGAGTATATAGACCACTAGATGGCGAAGGGAAAAACAAGCAGCGTCTTTGCATTTCACTTATGGCTCACTGTATGACGAATAATAGGTTTCTTGACCTCTCAGCACCTCATTCTGAATATTTAAATGATACCTATATTAGCATTTCCACGCATTTTGAGATCTCCTCTTAAAATATGCTTTGAAGTATTCAGTCTAAATGCTGCTTTCTCGAAAGCTATAGTTTAAAGAATGGGAAATGGTGTTAGCAGAGTTAATCTTGTGTAATTTCAGTGTGGGTTGTCAGGAATACCTTTAAGTAAAGAAAATGACTCTAATCTTCTTAAACAATTCGTTTTCTCAGCAACTGGGAGGCAGGAGCTAATTTACTCTGCCTGTGTACACAGACCTGTCTTATTCAAGGAAAATTTTACTCATGGAGAGAAGTCACATGAAATTATTTATATTTAGACATTGGAAAATATGGCAAAATATAAGAAACATTAAATTGCCTTTTCTGTATCAGTTTCCTTCCTAAATACCCAACTCAATTACCCATATTTTCTGTTACAAAGAGGAAATTTAATCATGGAGTTGAGACAAGAGCTATTTGGTTGTTTTTAAAGGGAGGAGAACAGAGAGCTGGTCACTCCCTCCTTAGCTGAGGGTGTTTGAGCAGCAAGATGGGTGGAGAGTGGAGAGGGTTAGGGACTTAGTTCTTTATGCTTTGATTCCAAGTCACCCTTTTCTGATAAGCCTTACTGGCATTTTCTTATACTGGTTATGTCAGGATTCTGAAGCTTTCACTACAATAGGGTGTTAATCTTAGCTGATTATTTTTCCCATCCCCACCCCTGGTCATAAAGGACTAGTGTTCTTTTCTGGAAAAGGAAGATGAAGACTCTTTCTATAAATAACCTTTATAGTTTCTTTAGGTTATAATAAAATGTGGTGGGTTTTTTTTTTTTTGCATATGATTTTCAAAAAAAAACTAATTTTTCCATAAAATATCTTAAGGGAAATCTAATAGATTTTATGGTATATAAAGAATAACAATGCACTTTTCACATTTAGGAACCAATAGAAGAATGGGGAAGCAGTTATTCTGAATTCAAAGAACATTCTTCCAAGGCATTGAAAGAGAAAACTTTAATTTCATAGTGAAGCATCTGATGATTGTGTTTTTTATGTACATATTCTCTCTCATTTTGATTGTTGTGATAATTTTGTAACTGACCGCCTCCATTCTTCACTCTAACTGGTCTATCTTTGTATATATACTCATGTCAGTTACCGCCCCCCCCAAAAAAAAAAGTAGAAATCTGATCCTGTCATTGTGTTGAGACCATATAACATTTCAGTGGCTTCCCAGTACCTATGGAATGAAAGTCCAAATTCCTGAACACAGCAAATGTAGACATGTAGAGTATGGTTTCAGATTATCTTTCAAATGTCATCTGCCTCTTACTCAGTAAAACATACCTTTTGGTTAAGTTCTGTTTGCTCCTTGCCAAATATAGCAAGTTTTCCTATGTTTTGTACCTCAACCTCCCATTCTCCTTGGCAGAAAGTCCTCTCTGTTTAGGTTAAATAAATGTCTTGTCTGTGAAATCTGTGTTCTCATAACACTCATACTGTTCATATCATGTTATACTTATTTGATTGAATATCTGGCTCATCTACTACTAACTATTTAAGGGCATTCTTCTTTATACCTCAGGTACCCATCAGTGCCTGACATGTAGTAGGCTTAAAAATGCTGAATGAATACCACAAACACACCTTAGTAAAGTTACTTGGTAAATATATGTATCTCAGGAAAGTTCTAAAATAGCCTTTTACCCTCACAGAAAGTTTAGAGTATTAGAATTGGAACTCATTATAATGCCTTTCCACTTTTACGTGAATTGCCAAAATAATTTTAATGGTTTCATCTTTGTCATCACTACCTATAAAATGTGTACTTTTGATTTAAATATTAAATGCATTGTAGAATTTCACTTAACAACTCAGAACAAGCTGTCAGGGAATGTAACCATTCTCATGTTACAAATGAAGATTCTAGAGCTTGAAGAGGTTAAGTAGCTTACCCGAGGTTGCAAAGAGAGTTTACCCTAGCTCTTTTTGTTTTCAAGGCCCATGGTGGTAACTACTTTGCCCTGCTGATTCCTAATGCAAAATGCCTCAGTTCATTTTGCTTAACTAGTGATTATTTAATTTCTGCCCATCTCTGAATTTACCTGTATATTTCTAGTACTTTATGACATTAAGGCGACCTGGGGGAAGACTCACTAAGTGACAAAATGATAATGGCTGTTAATCATTGGGCACTATGTGCTTAGCATTTTACATCTTACCAATAAGCACTTACCTTTGGGATAAGTACCATTATTTTTATTTTATAGATGAGGACCCAGAGATAGAGTACAATTAAGAACCTTGAGAAGGGTGAAACACAGAGCCAGAGCTGAAACTCGGATGCTTTTTCTTACAGAATCCAGAGACTCTTAAGCCATGAACTTGGTTTGAAATTAAGTGGTAGTGACTCCGGTCATGTCACAGAGCCAACACAAATGTTCTCTTGAGGAAGTTGCCTTCATCCCAGGTTTCCCACACATGTTCAAAGACAGTAAGCAGCACAGAAAAAAAAAGCAAGGCACCATGAATAAGTGTCAGCAGAAACAAAAGACAGTATAAATAGACCTGCAGGACTTCAGAAAAATAGACATGGACTTCATGTTAACTATTTTTAAAGAAGTAAGAGATGAACTTGAAAATCTGCAGGGAACAAGAAGCTACAACACAATCTAGTATATTTGAAAAAGAACCAACAGACTTTCTAGAAGTGAAAATGTAGTAATCAAAACTTAAAATTCATGAGTTTAATAACATTGCACAAAATTGGAAGCAAATTAGTAAATTGGGCCCAAAAAAATCCAGAAAGGAGCAATGAGATTTTTAAAAATTATGGAGATGAGACATGGAGGATAGAGTGAGAAAATTTAAAATACATTTAATTGGAATCTGAATGAAAGGAGAAAGAATAAGGTAAAGGCAATAGTTGAACAGATAGTGGCTGAGAGTTATCTGGAACTAGTAAGACACTAAAACACAGATTTCAGAAGTCCAATGAATCCCCAGTAGTGTAAATAAAAATAAAGCCAGATTGAGATACATCATAGTGAATATGCAGCACATCAGTAATAAAAAGAAAAATCTTACAAGAAGCTGGGTAAAGATTATTCTCAGGGTGTGTGATAGCTTACTCTCCAGATCAACAATGGAATATAATGAAATAACTGAGAAAGTTTACAACTAAGTACTAACTCTGACCAGAGGAAATTAGAACAAAAACAAGCTTCAGGCAGAAGGTAGAGGATCTCAAATCAAAAGCCTAAGGTGGAGGAATGAATGATGAACAGGAAAAGTGGTAAATATGTGGTTAAATATAAACAAACATTGCCTTGATAAAATGATAATATCCACAATATCTTGTGGGTTAAATAAGGATGATAAATTAAAACATAACACCTGGGAGGGAACTAAAAAGGGTTAATGATCTAAGGTGGTATTAGCTGAAAAAAAGATAAACATTGATTAATTTTAATCTTTGATAAATTGGAACGGTGTGGTATAATATCTATAATACTAAAAGAATAAAAACAGTTATAACATCCAAACTTGGTGCAGGATGATTGCTCTAACAATGTGTTCTCTACAGGTTAGAGTTTTGTGATTAGTTTGATATACTTGATAACAGACATTTGATTCAATACAAGAATCATTTCCATTGTCATGAAAAAAACATTGAATATTTCAAGAATAGGAAGAGTTAGCTTCTTCAAACATAATTTCAAGTGTTGTAAGCTTTGAATGATTGTAAAAAAAGATTTAAAATTTTTCCTACAAAATTTTATGCAGTTATATGTTTATAGTATTTACTATTTTCTAGGCATTGTCACAGACACTTATTCTCTTAATCATAAGTTTTGACCAGGAGGTGTGCAGATGTTGCTATTTCACATACAGAATCCATGATTAAAACATTATGGTCAGAGAAGCAAGCTCAAATTTCTTATTGAAATTTTGAAAATACTTTATTTTGAAACTTCATATGTATTCAATATTTAATATCTTCCATAGTAGGTCTATTTTATTTTTCTTATCATAATTATATAAAAGCAATACTTTTTTTCACTAACTCATACCCCTAAATTCTTTCCAGCCTACATTAGTGTGATACAAATATCATTTTCTACATGTGAGGGAAGAGGCTGGAGAACACTACATTATATAGAGCCAGACAGAGTGGAGGAGAGTATGATCATTCTGCATTCTGCATTTTTAAGGCTATATTAAAAACAAAAAATATTAGAAAATACATGCATAATAAATATGACTACTCATATTTATTTCCTTGTGTGTTTCTCCTTTACTTTTCTCTTTCTTTTTTGTTCATGCCCCCATGCTCTCAGTCTGCATTTGACAACTGACTTGATCAGTTCCATAGCCACAAAAAGTCATAAGTAGTTGGCTTCATAAAATACTTCTGTGACCTTTGTACTGATGGTTTCTTAGTGCTCCCAGAAGAAAACTCACTAGGAGCCAGCCTTCAACTTCAATGCCTACTCTAATTTCACAGTGAAATATATCCTTGTACTTATAACCCGCTCCTCGCTCATCTAACTCTGCTAGGTATTCTTCTCCATGTTTTAATGCTCTAAGGAAAACTGGGGGGCTATCTTAGAATTTTCTCTGCCTATTTCTGGAGTGTTAGAATGCTTATTTTTTATCATGCAGTCATTTTCTAGGTGACAAATCAAGTAAAGTATTTGGGCAATCAGCTTAATTGCTCTAGTAATTGCAGTGGAATAGAATTTCTCCTAGTAGGAGCTATTAGGAGATATTCCACATGTGTTTAATAAGCAAATTAGAGAACTTAACGTTTAAATCCTTGGTTACTGTTTTTATAATTGGGTTTAATGTCATCCAAGAGACAATAAGTCTTACAAGTCTTAAACTTAGGTCTCTGGTCTAAACACCTTCAGGTGACTTGATATGAATGTGGTTGTGCAAGTGGGCTTTTACCCCTTTTCCTGAATGGAAAGCATATAAAAGCAATAAGGAAAACAGCATTTTTTTTTAAACCAGCAAACAATATGATAAGCAAATTTAAAGTGCATGTAAGAACTGCCAAGGGAAGCTGAGACCTGAAAAACGTTGCATGGTAGGACATGGGAAAAAAAGTGGCAAGAGGGTTCAGTAACAGCAGATCTCAAAAGCAGCAAGAAAGGATTTTCCTAAATATGACAGGTCTACCCTGAAGAGAAAAATTTGGTAGGTAAGGCTGGTGGCAAAAACACTGCCAAACCTGGTTTGAAGCATCTCAAATAATGATGTTGTATTTGTAGGAAACAGAAGAGAGCATCTTTGAGTTATGAATCATGGAAGATTATCCTGGCCTCTCCTGCCTAACCAAGAACCTCCTGCAAATTGCTGGCCCAGGAAAATTCAAGTCATTCAGTAATGAGTAGCAAAGGAAACTGGCACAGTCTCAACACAAAGGTAAACGTGGGAGAAAAAGATAAACTTGTGGAAAAGAGCAGCAAAATTTACCAACAGCCTGCAAAAAGGTGACCATGAAGATAAAAATTGTGCCACGCTTTTATTTTATTTTTTGGTAAAGCAATCACTTCTGTGAAAGAAAACAAAAAAGAAATGGAAGAAGAAAGAAAAGAACGTAGGAAATATAACACAAGATAAAGGAAGGAGGAGAGGAAACCTGAGACAGCAGATTTCAAGAAAGGTGCAGAAAACAAAACCATCAGAGAAATGAAGATGAAATTGAAGCAAGCACAAAAAGCAGTAGACAATGAGAAGAATACAAGGGACAAAAAAGGTAAGGAGAACGAAATTGAACTCTCCTAAATATTTGAAGATTTAAACACACACATACACAAGAAATCACAAAATATTAATGGTTAGGATGTAAAAGGATATAAAAGACTTTTGTGTTTGTGGAAACAAGAAAATCTGGGACAAAATAAAAATTATACTTTTCGGGCTTCCCTGGTGGCGCAGTGGTTGGGAATCTGCCTGCCAATGCAGGGGACACGGGTTCGAGCCCTGGTCTGGGAGGATCCCACATGCCGCGGAGCGACTAGGCCCGTGAGCCACAACTACTGAGCCTGCGCGTCTGGAGCCTGTGCTCCGCAACAAGAGAGGCCACGATAGTGAGAGGCCCGCGCACCGCGATGAAGAGTGGCCCCCACTTGCCACAACTGGAGAAAGCCCTCGCGCAGAAGCGAAGACCCAACACAGCCATAAATAAATAAATAAATAAATTAAAAAAAAAAAAAAATTATACTTTTCTATGGAATTATAAAATAGTCTTGGATGCAAGGAAGGCATGATGGACTGAGTACTGGGGTGAGATGAGTTCTTCATATTTAGCAGAGAACCATGTTAGCTTCCATATCTGAGGGTAGGTAAACCTATCCTAACTAAAACTGTGGGCCAGCTGCAAAGCAACTCAACTCCTAGAGAGAATCAGAATAAACAGCCTTTCTTTACAACAGCCAAATTAGGAACACACTTGTACTGTTTGGGAAATAATTAAAATAGTACTGATCCTTTATACTTAATGTTGGCAATGAAATTTAAAACAATAAAACATTCAACGAAGCAAGAAAATGTGATCCATAATGAAGAGTAAACTTAATAGTGAAATATAGAACAGCTTCTCTTAAGATCAGAAAAAAGGCAATGTTGTCTGCACTCATCAATTCTGTTATATTAGAGGTTCTAGCCACTAGGGTAAAGCAAGGAAAAGAAATTAAATGCATAAAGTTCGGAAAGGAAAAATTAAATTTTTATCTTTGAAAGACAATATGATTTTATACATAGAAAATACAAAGGAATCTACAAGAAAAACAAACAGCTGGAACTAATAAATGATTTTAGCCAGTTCACAAACTACGAAGTCCACGTACAAAAGTCAACTTTATTTCTATATAATAGGGATGAATAATTGAACAATGGTATTTTAAAAACAATACTATTTACAATAGCATAAAAACATGAAATATTTAGGAACATACTTAACAAAGGCTTACATGTCCTCTATACCATTAACACAAACATTTCTGGGAGAAGGAAAAAAAAAAAACCTAAGAAAATTGAGACAGATATGATGTTCATTGACTGGAAGACTCAATATTGTTAAGATGTCAGTTCACCCCAAATTGGTATGTATATTTAATTAAATAACAATTAAACATACCCTACAATATGACTCAGCAATCCTATTCCTAAGTATTTATTTATCTAAGATTAATGAAAAATACATCCACAAAAAATGTACAAAATGTTGTACAAAAATGTTCACAGTGACTTTATTTATTTATTTCAGCAACTGGAAACCACCCAAACGTCTATAAAAGGAAAATGGGTAAAGAGATGGTGGTGTATTCAGACAATAAAAGAAAAATTTTAAGATACATGCAATGGCATGATGAATATCAAAAATATTGTATTGCATGAGGGAAGCCAGGAACAAAAAGAGGACATGTGCTGTGATTCCATTTATATGAAATTCAAAGAAGGCAAAATAAACTGTGGTAATAAAAATCAGAACAGTTGTTGCTTCAGTGTGTATGTGTGTACGGTGGGGGCAGAAGCAAGGGGGGTTGGATCTAAGGGCTGGAGGGGAAATTTTTGTGTGAAGGAAATATTCTACGTCTTGTTTGGGATGGGGTAAATGGATTTATAAATTTGTTAAAACTTGTTAGACTGTGTACACTTAAGATCTGTACATTTCACTGTAGGTAGATTATAACTGAGTAAAATATTATAACGCGTCTGTGGTAGCCATGGAGCTCTTTCACTCAGATATTCCTTCAAAAATGACCCTGCCATATGGCGTGCTGTTAGCCTGTAGCCTCTAACTGTAGCATCTTCAGAATGTGCTGCAGCACTGGAGCTGACGTGTTCTCTCTGCAACTCCAGCCAGTGGCTTGTTATGACATAGGTAGCAGAGCCTGGACATTCTGCCCAGGGAGAGACCCCTCAATGGGCAGTCTTTGCTCTAGAGCTCTTGCTCCAGACTGGCCATAATGTTTTCAGAGCTGCACTAGTCTGAGGCTCTTGCTACCCAGCTGTCCTTGCTTTCTCCTCTCTTTTCTCAAGTTTCCCACCCATACCATGGTCCAAATGCTTTTCCATCCTACTTCTTCTTCCTCTCGCCTTTAGTTTCACAGGCATTATTCTTAGGGATCTCTTGCATGTCTAACTCCATCTTGGCTTTGGACACAAACTTTCAATTAGAAAATAATCTGGGATAGAAATGAGAACCGAAATATGTCATATCAATACATTTATATTGGCTTAATTCCAGAAAAGTTTTTTTTTTCAAGAAGGAAATCACTCTTTATGCCTTTATGCTATATGCAACAAGTTCACCTAAAACAGTATATTTAATGGTTGAATATAAGGCTGTGAATAAAGGCAAATGCAAACAGAGAGTAGAAGTCATGGTCTTAATATCAGATTAGGAGGAATTTAAGCCAAAACACATTAAGAGGAGGAAATATTCATTTTGACAGCTCGAAGAGACATTTCAGATACAGATGACTTTAAAGGCAACTGACAAACTTAAGGATGAGGAGAGTAAGAGGAAATTTCCCCTGAAAACAAATATTTGAGCATGTGAATCATTCTGTAGTTAATTTAATTTAGTAAACCTATGTGGATGAGCCAAAAATATTAATTTATTTCATATATTCTTGTATATAGCTCTCTCTTCAAAAAGTTTTCTTTAATAACCAAAATATATGTTCTGTCTGAGAAACTTTATAACATCTTTTTAAATAGTTATCGATAATAATTTCCAAAGTAATTCAAATCCATTCCTAGCATTTATCTCAGTTGAAACTTTATAAATTTATTTCTGTGATTACTTGCTTAATGTCTCTCTCACCATGCAATGAGATCCATGAAGGCAGGAACATTATTTTTTTGTTGATTGGTTGGTTTACTTGTTTTATCATTGTATCCTCCACATCTTGCACAGTGTCTGGCACATAGTAGGTACTTAACAATTCTTATGAATGAATAAATGAACATAACAATAATATCGATATAATTTCTTTTGAAGGACTACAGCTAAATTTATTCCTTCTAGATGCAAGTCTTTCTGGAAGTAGAGAGATGCTGTGCTCACTCATGGATTCATCTATTCATTCAACACATATTTATTTACATGGCAGACACTATGCCAAACATGGAATACACGGTGATAATAGGAACAGATATAATTTCTGCCCTTGAGGAGCTCATAGCCTGGTCGGTAACTGCTTAAGAACTTATTAATTCTCTACTTCTAATATTTTATGTACAACTATAATTATATATTTGTAATAGTACTATATCAGAGAGCTCTCCTAAGCTCTTTTCTTATTTGATTCTCAAAGCACAGATATAAAGAAACAGATATTAAAAAGTTATGCTTTGGGGGCTTCCCTGGTGGCGCAGTGGTTGAGAGTCTGCCTGCTAATGCAGGGGACACGGGTTTGAGCCCTGGTCTGGGAAGATCTCACATGCCGCGGAGCAACTAGGCCCGTGAGCCACAATTACTGACCCTGCGCGTCTGGAGCCTGTGCTCCGCAACAAGAGAGGCCCGCGCACCGCGATGAAGAGTGGCCCCCGCTTGCCGCAACTAGAGAAAGTCCTCGCACAGAAACGAAGACCCAACACAGCCAAAAATAAATAAATTAATTAATTAAAATGAAGACATCCACTTCCTTAAAAAAAAAAAAAAGTTATGCTTTGTATAGATTAGCTCATTTTATTTAAAAATATTTATTGAGTGCCTACTATGTTTCAGAAACTTTTCTAGGAGCTGGAAACAGCGATGAATAAGACAGAGAAAGACCCTTCTTAGTGGGAGGTGGCAAACAATAAAGAAACAAAAAAGTAAATTTTAATAGTAGTGTTACAGAAGAAATGAATCAAGTGATGCAATTAGAGAGTGAAGATAGGGAATTTAAGGAAGGACTCTCTGAGGTGGTGATACTGAAATTAAGAAGTGAAGAGTTAGATCAGACATTTGAAGGGTCATGGGAAAGCCATCAAAGGGAGCGCCAAGTCCAAGGCAATGAGCAGGATGTGAGCTTGGCATATTCAAGGGGGAAAAAGGCTGGTGTTATTGGGACAATGGGTTATGGGTATGAGGTAAGATTCAGGACGATATAAGCCAGATCCCACAGGGCCCTACAGGCCATGGATTCTATTCTGCATGTATTGAGAAGCTAATGGGAATTCATACAACTTACTTAGCATGGGTACTCACAGATGAGGATTTCTTAGCAAGTATAAAGTAAGCAAATTGTGCTTAAACCTGATTTCAAAGAAAATGTAGACTCAATAGAGAAGTTGAAAGTGATTATCTTACAATCAGCTGGGGAGTTTCCCTTACACCGGTGAATCACCGAGACCTGAACATATCACTCCTTAGGATAATTTTTGAGAAGACTTCTTGTCGGGAGGAAAAGGATGTAATCAGGGTTTTTGAGTTTGTGGGTAAAGCCAGGGATCTTAGAGAATTCAGGGGAAATAGGAAGCCCAAAGAGAGATGCTGAACTTACTACTAAAAAGGCAGGTGTGGGCTTAAGCAATTCACTGGAAAAATAAAGACGTGACCTCATGTGCACCCCAAGTTTATGTGGCAATTTGTAAATGTTACATACGCCACCAGAATTTTGGCTTGTCTGTGGGATCAAAACAGTTTATGGCATGCAAAGTTACATGAATTATTTGAGATTTAGTAGCTCCTTTAGGGTCACAAAAACAGGCTAGCTCCAGAGTTTGTGTTCTTATCCACTATTATTTTATTTTTTTGGACTATCCATTAAATTTCTTTTTAATGCTGTTGTCTTTATTTAGCATACCGTTTTTATCATTTTGGTTTCTGGTTAAGTACATTCTAATTTCAGTCATTTTTGCCACTGCTCAAACAGTAACTAATGAGTTGTTTTAATAACGTATGTTCTATGTATTGAATGAATATGCATTTGAAGCTGTTATTTCTTTATAGACTCCTTGGTATACAGGGTTGCTTCACTTGAGAAACCTCCATAAAGACTCTCTGTTGTACCCATCTGATATTTGATTTTTTTTGGCTGCCGAGACTCCATTGCCCTTTCCTAACGGCACTCTGATTTGCTCTTTCCAAATTAGCTATCTTTTGCTGTGTGCAGTATTGACATGATGGAAATCCAAGTGCTTGATTTGCTTCTACCAAAACCAGAGAAATTTGTTGGCTATTCCTGCCACATACTTCCTCTAACCTTCCCCAGTAGTGTCAACAGTAAGGTAAGTGACAAATATGACTAATCAATTGCTCTCCTGGGACACTGACACTTGAGTGAGGTAATGAGAGACAGAAGAAACTGTTGTTTATATCTGATCAGCTGTGGTCACATGGGATTGGGAAGACCTTCTGGGGTTGTCTGGTTCCACTTTTTCCAACCTTGTTGTTCAGCTCTCCCTTAGGGCATGTAAGCTGCTCATATCATTATGTTTTCTTTTGACTTAAATTAGCCAGGTTTGGTTTCTGTTGCTTGTTACTAAAGAATTCTAAATAATACATGAATCATGCCAAGGCCTATCTTAACTTCCCATTCCCTCAAATAAATCCTCTAAGGATATAAGTCCCACTAGGAATATAGATAGCTAAGCTGATAATGAAACGCTCATCACGGTTTTAATAGTGGAATGTATTACTCCTGCCAGATACTGTTTGCATTTTCATAAGAAATGCTTTAATGGAAGAAATGTTTTGGAAATAATGTGGTAGGGTCTTACCCCAAAGTTGTCCAGGGACGACTTGAACAATATTTCTCACATTTCTAGCACAATAGACAGCATTCCTAGTTGACACTTTTGGTAGGAGTCAAAAGGGCGAAGAAGAGGGATGAAGAGAGATGAAAAGAGCAGGAATTCTTCTAGACCCGTGCTCCCTAAGAGCACCTTAAACGTCTTGTAACTTAAGCACACTTTCCTTTTCTCTTTTATATTTTATCTGTGTTTCCACTTTGAGTTTCAACTTAGAGTTTTCAAAGTTCCCACAAAATAAGTAGATGATACAATGTAGTTTTTATACTTAGTCAGAAGACCACATTGTGGAAAGATTTATCAGTTTTTTCAATAGTATAAAAAAAGTCCTAAGATTTGATTTTTCTCTTTCTAACTTTTTTCAAGACCAATGAAAACAAGCATTTATGAAACAATATAATTTTATTAAACCTTAAATCTAAAATAAGCATTAAAATCAGGAAGTTATATTTTAAAATAAGGTTATTTCTTAATATTATTTTGCCTTGTGTTTATTTTGGCTTACATTTTCTTTTATTGTTTTTTTTGGTCTCTGGTTAGCATATAGTGTACTATAATCATTTATTTTAACCATCCCTCAAATAGCAAATAGTAAATTTTTCATACTATTCTGTATGTTCTATATCCAATATATTCTATATATTGGAGTTGAATCATTATTTACAGCTTATTTTCTTCTTTTTCAATGACATGTAAGCAGCATTTAAAATTTCTATTACATTTTAATTTTTTAGCTCTTTAACATAGATGGACTAAGTAATCTGAATATCTGTGCTTTATATTTTTAGCCTTATTATTTTGCTGTTTTCTTCTATTCTATTTTTTTAAAATTTTGTTTATTTATTTATTTATTATTTATGGCTGTGTTGGGTCTTCGTTTCTGTGCGAGGCCTTTCTCTAGTTGCGGCAAGTGGGGGCCACTCTTCATTGTGGTGCGCGGGCCTCTCACTATCGCGGCCTCTCTTGTTGCGGACCGCAGGCTCCAGACGCGCAGGCTCAGTAGTTGTGGCTCACGGGCCTAGTTGCTCCGCGGCATGCGGGATCTTCCCAGACCAGGGCTCGAACCCATGTCCCCTGCATTGGCAGGCAGATTCTCAACCACTGTGCCACCAGGGAAGCCCTATTCTTATTCCTCATTTTGATTAGCCAATTCCAATCATCCTAATAAGCATGACTCGAGTCTTTTCTCTTCCAGAAGTTCTTCTAAGAATGTTCCAGTGAAAACCGCTGTATCTCTAACATTCATCTAACATGGATCATGGGTTCCTTTGTGATCATTTTTTTGTTGTCTTATTATTTAACATTCCACATATTTTCCCCTCAACGAGACTGCAAATTCCCTGAAATCAGGGACCGAGGCAGTACAGCTAAGTATTTTAGGATCACATACTTTCTAGCTGGATTGCTTTGGGTGAATCCCTGCACTCTCACTGTTTCCCTGTGGGCATAAGAAAACTTCTCTAAGCAGTTTCCTCTTCTGCTTAAAATTACTGTAAAATAAACGTCCACTCCTATTTTTCAATAGTAAGTATCATTTACATAGCACTTTAGCACAATTTATTGGATTTAATCTTGATAATATTCTATTAAATATATGTTATTATCCTCACTTTATAGACAAAGATCCTTTTGCTCAAAGAAGCGAGAATCTTGCATATGATAATGTATGAGGTGGAACAAAGGCTTGAACCTAAGGGCGTTCATCTACACCACAGTTCTTTGCACATTGATGGTATTAAATTAGGTGATTGATGAGTTTTCTCTTGCTTAAAATCTCTTCCTACTTGGGCTTTTCTTACATGTAAACAGCTGTTAATTTCTTTGAATTTCTCCCTGTTCATTTCCCTGCAAACTTCCCTCTTCCTACCTCAAGACTTTTAAGAACAGGAGAGGGTTAATTTTGTATCAGCTACCATTTCGCTATGTCTAATCAGACTCTGATATTAATTTGAAATTTCCTGCTTGACTTGAAAAGTCATTTTGTACTTTCCAACCTCATCTCTTGATCACCTTGCTGTGACTGCATAGCTGAGTCACTCTTTTATGTTCACTGCTCCATCGCTTACTTCCTTTCTTCCCCTCAAGCCATTACATCTGTCCTTCCTTAAAAAATATGTTTCTTGTTGGTTGAATCTGTTTTTAATTCCAGTCTTCAATCATCCTTCATTGCCTGGAGTACTTACAGCTTGTCCGAAAGCCCATTTGTAATTTTACCCCTTTACTTTAGATTTTTTCTTCTCTTTCTTTTTTCCTTTTAGGAATCTTGCTCTATTGATTTTCTTATAGTATTGTCCCTTTATCTATTGCTTGTTCAAACTTTACTATTTTTCTCTGCTCACTATAGCAGAATGAGTTGAAATTTATCTGTTCATAATCACACACATATTGTTAATTAGAGTTCACTCTGTAACTATGTAGATTGAAAAAAAACCCTACCTCTGCCTCTTTTTATCAATCTAAATTTTAAAAGCTAGGATTTTATTTTGTTTTAAAGATGATGGAATTTCAGGAGTAGGTAAAATTTGGATAAGATAGAAATTTCTATGAAAACTTGGATAGACTACAATCCTACATTGGGATAAATAAGCTGATTTTGGCATAAATGTGTGGCTCAGTGTCTGTAAAAGATTTGAGACTCTCTCTCTCTGTCTCTCTCTCTCTCTGTCTCTGTCTCTCTCTCTCTCTCTCTCTGTTGACGTAGGAAACTTATGATACTGCCTATCTCTGTATACGGATTGCTTTTTTCTCATAGTAGCATGAAAACACAGTGGATGTGATGATCCAAGGTGTCTCAGCCTCTTGGGTTTTCCCTTTCACGGTTTAGCTATCAGGCCTAGAGCCTAAAAGAAAAAAACTCCATATTCTTACATTTGAAACCAAATGTCGTATTTCAGGTTCCCAATAATATATATAGTTTATGCATTATGCTTGAGAAAATACAAGACTAGTCAGCAATACTTAATTCTACCAGATGAAGAATGTCGTACCAGGGTCTTCACTAAATTGGCCCACCCCTTGATTTTAAGGGATCCTAATTTGACAACTGATGTGATCTTGTATTTGATAAAACTCTATCATGCTCATAAATTAGCTTGAGAAAGTCTAACATATCTGGAGTTTGGATCCCTATATCAAGAATTTCCTAATTCTTCAATTCTCTCACTCCTTCTTCCCAGCCAAGGGTATCTGAAGTTTCAGTCCAGTCTCTTGCTATAAGATATATTCTAGCACTGGGTTAAACATATGGGGAGCCCTAAACCTACAGACTCCTTGGCTCAATGATAAACCTCATTTTTACTGTTGATTACCCATGCCTGTTTGCTCAGAGCCTTCTAATGGGAACCTAAGCCCTTGCTGCTAAGCTATTTGCCTTGAGTTTCTATCTTGTATTGCCCAGAATCTCTAATCTTTGGTCTCAGTCTTCTAGCAGAGCTTCAAATCAACCCTGATTCCTAATTTACTGATTTCTAATCAGGGTCCAAGGTACTTGCCAACTCCAGCTTGCCTTTGCTGATTTTCTTTACCTGGATCTTTGCCTGCTTAGATCTTCTTTAGTCACAACCTTAACAACTCTTATGGCCCCGTTCCTAGTTCTGCCTCTGTAACCTCCATCCTTTTTTATTTCAATCTAAACTCTGGTTAAATACCCCGGTTAGTCATTCTACAACTTGCACATTATGTGTAAGGAGAAATGCTGTCTTTCTCAAAGCACAGTTTTGCAATGTAATCAAATATAACACCAAGTAGTAAATCGAAAGAATGATGAATGCTCACGTGTCAACACACTTTGCCAAATGAATTAATACATTAAATTATCTAAAATTACGAAAGAGGAATGTAACTATTGAAATTTTCATTCAGTAAATGAATTGAAATGGCTTAAATAGCCTCACTATACTATTACCTCAGGCTTTCAACAGATCTTGCTAAGGCTGATTTATTTTTAGCTATAAGTTAAAAAGGGCAAGATGTAATAGTTTCTAGTTCAATAATGAAACAAAGACTTCTTTTTAAAGATAAAAATGCAATGACCTGGTAGAGAATTGTCTTATTTATATGTATAAGAATAAATTAGCATGGGAAATAATACAAAGAAGAAGTTTAATAAATGTTGATCAAATAAATGAATAAATGGGTCAACCAACCATACTATTTATTTCTCATGGCTTGTTTTTGGATCTGATTATTTTATTTATTCCAATATATCTGGTTTCTTTCCTCAAAAGTTATGGTGCAGCTAAATTATTGGTCAGTTGATAACAAGGTGATTTTAAAAACTCATATCTGATTGGAATTTATGTGCAGAGTTTAACTTCCCAAAACAGGTCTGAGGAAGTTTGTACATTGAATGTGTTTGCTGCTTTTTCTGTATCTAGCAGTAGTAAATTCAGGTATGCCTTATTTGCTATCAGGTATAAATACAGATTCATTACCATTATAAACCTTGTAAGTAGTGTACAAAAATTGTTTATCTGTACTGAGATTTTAATATGACATACATGCTAGAGAGAGATCTTAGTACTTGGCACAAATGTCCAAGAAAATGAGCTGGTGCAATATTATATATCAGATATGGTAATGTTCAGTTGCCAGTAACAGAAACGCAAAATAACAATGGTTTAAATAAGTGAGCAATTTATTTACTTCTCAAGTAAAATTACAAAATGGACAGTGCAATGCTGTAGAAGAGATTTATCCCACAAAGTCCTTGGGAACCAGATTCTTCCTGTCTTGTTTTGTAACAAGGTCTACTCATGGTCCAAATTGGCTGCTCCACCCACATTTTTTTTTTTTTTTTTTTTTTAATGTAAAGACTGGCTCTCTTTAACAACTTAAATTTCTCAATGTCTTATAGTTTAGGGCTTCTTTGTTTTTTTTTTTTTTTCTTTTAAATTTTTATTTATTTTATTTTATTTATTTATTTATGGCTGTGTTGGGTCTTCGTTGCTGTGCATGGGCTTTCTCTAGTTGCGGCAAGCGGGGGCCACTCCTCATCGCGGTGCGCGGGCCTCTCACTATCGCGGCCTCTCTTCCTGCGGAGCACAGGCTCCAGACGCGCAGGCTCAGCAATTGTGGCTCACGGGCCTAGTTACTCCGCGGCATGTGGGATCTTCCCAGACCAGGGCTCGAACCCGTGTCCCCTGCATTGGCAGGCAGATTCCCAACCACTGCGCCACCAGGGAAGCCCTCCACCCACATTTTTAAGGCAGAAGGGAAAAAAGGACCAATAAAGGAGCAGAAGGTGTGGGCCAACTCTTTGTAAAGAAACTTACATGTTATTAGCTAGAATTCAGTCAAGTACCACATCGAGCAACAAGGGAGACCAGGAAATATAGTTCATATTCTGGGCATCCATAAGTCCAACTAAAATGTCAGAAGCTCTTTAATTATGGAAGAAGGAGAAGACATTGAATGGGCAACAAGAATTCTCTACCACCACATGTGAGTTACTTTAGGTTAAGGATGCCCTGGAAACAATAAAGATTGAAATATTTAATTACTTTGATTAGTCATTGGAGATTATTGCAAGGGAGTCATAAATTTTTTTTTTAATTTTTATTTATTTATTTTGGCTGTGTTGGGTCTTCGTTGCTGTGGGAGAGCTTTCTCTAGTTGCGGCGAGCGGGGGCCACTCTTCATCGCGGTGTGCGGGCCTCTCACTGTCGCGGCCTCTCTTGTTGCAGAGCACAAGCTCCAGACGCGCAGGCTCAGTAGTTGTGGCTCACGGGCCCAGTTGCTCCACAGCATGTGGGATCTTCCCAGACCAGGGCTCGAACCCATGTCCCCTGCATTGGAAGGAAGACCTCAACCACTGCGCCACCAGGGAAGCCCAAGGGAGTCATAAATGTTTAATATAAAAATCACCATGTGTTTACATATTATAACCTACTATGCATCTTGTCAATTTTACAATTGAAATATGCTTGGAATAAGACATAGAAAAAAAAAGTAAGTAGTAAAAGTAAAACATTAGCCATAAGTTCTAATTGTTAATTTACCAAACCAGGTCAAGTATAAAGAATTGCTCAAAGTTATCTGAAGTTAAAGTAAAGCTTCTTAGTAAAGTAGTATTTTAGTAATTTTATACTCCTACATTATTACTTTGAGTGTGGAAAAGAAAAAGAGAACAGGATAGCTGCTTGAAACAGATCAGCTGAACTAGAAATCCTGATGAACACCATTTAACAGAAGGTCAGGACTAGTTGGGCTAGTGTCAAAGAGAATTAGGAGAAGGTGTTGCATATATATACACAGTGGAATACTATTCAGCCATTAAAAATGTGATTTTGCCATTTACAACAACATAGATGGACCTGGAGGGTATTATGCTTAGTGAAATAAGTCAGAGAAAGACAAATATTATAAGTTATCACTTATATGTGGGATCTAAAAAATAAAACAAACTAGTGAATAAAAAAAAAGAAACAGACTCATAGATATAGAGAACAAGTTAGTGGTTACCAGAGGGGAGAAGAAAGCAGGGAGGGGCAAGATAGGGGTAGGGGATTAAGAGGTACAGACTACTATGTACAAAATAAATAAGCTAAAAAAGTAAATAAATAAAAAATAAATAAGCTACAAGGATATATTGTACATCACAGGAAATATAGCCAATATTTTACAACAACTTTAAATAGAGTATAATCTCTAAAAATTTTGGATCACTATGCTGTACACCTGAAACTAATATAATATTGTAAATCAACTATACCTCAATTAAAACACAAAAAGAATTAGGAAGGCATAAACATGTTGCAGACCAATCTTTGCAATAAATACTGAATGTAACAATGTTAGATTTTGCATTTCCTTGCTATTTGCATATTGTGATTGAATAAATTATAAAATGAGGAAGAAATGTCCAGAACCTTATGTTCTATGTAAGTTTAAAGAGAATAGAAAAATGTGCTACACTCTTCTTTCCCCCCCAGAAGCACTCTGCTCGATTTATATTTTACTTTGTGGAGGGAAACTTAGAGTTTTTTGTAATGCTTTTTAACTTGAAAAGATTGCATTCTCTAAGGTTACTTTCCAACAGATGTCATTTATTAAATGGTTATGTTTTCTCATTAATCTTAGCATTTTTCTCATCTGTCATGCTATGAGAATGTAACCAAAATAAAACTTTAGGGACAGTTTGAGGCGTCTACTGCCCACTCCCTTCCTTTCTTTGCCTCTGGAAACAGCTGTGTTTTAGAACGAGGGGGGATGATAATACAAAGAGGGCTTTCTTGGTCTCTTCCTCTACCATCGCTAGGAATTTATAATGTCGGTATGTGTTTTGTAGTACACAAGTATTATTTGTTGGTCATTAACATTTTGTGCAATAAAATTAGGCTTCTCCCCAAATGCACCAAGTCCTAACCACTGGACCGCCAGGGAATTCCCTAAAAAGGATATGTAATATGGGAGGGAGGGGGTTCTTCTTTAAGAACTGAAATACAAAGTATCTTTACAAGCTTAAAACAAGTGAACAAGTGGCCACATTGATTGGGCCGCTTCCGGGGTCTTGGAGGTGAGGCCCTGAAGTGTCTTCAGCTTCCTGGTAAGTTTGCCTCTGCTTGCTCTACAGTGTTTATATATACTTTGTGGTGTTTTTGCCATTGATCTGTGTTACATTTCACCTGGTCGCCCATTTGACTTAACGGACTTTTCGTGGATTTGTTATTTCACAGAATAGAAGTAGAGTGGTTTGGCCCAGGATATAGGACTGTTCCTGCAGAGCCTGTTTTGGTCCATGTGTTGGAACCTAGAAACTGCCCTTTTGTTTTCTCTCTAATAAGAGATCATAAGGTGTTTTTGGTTAGGGTTAGAGTTCTTTTTAGAAGGAGAATGATTAATGAATTTTCTTCTCATAAAGAACCATGATAACTTTTGTCCCTTCATTCTATATGTATTGATTATCCAGTGTAAACAAAATATTTCAAGTAGAAATCCAAATGCCGTGAAATGTAATGACTATGATCCCTGTACAACTTCTGTGAGCACCCATCAGCTAGATGAGGAAATACAAAGTTGGGTGTGTTTCTGTGTGTGGATGTATGTGGTAATTTTGTCAGATTAACCAGCAAGGATTTTCACTTAAAAAACAGAATTTCTCAGCACTTTATATATATAGGTTATTAAAATACATAATTTAACTATAAAGAAATGGGATTAATTTTTAGATAAATAAACTCATATTTTAAAATAAATCGTTTTCCCCTTTAGTGGAGTTATTTTGGGAAGTTATATGCTTATTCCTACATTATTGAAATACTTGTTTTGGAATTTCCTATAGAATTTGTTTTATAAATACATTGTATTTGTGTATAAATATGTACATACATATACACAAACACACACACACACACAGTTTTGTCTCTTGCATGACCTATGTGAAAAAATTTACAAAATTGTTGTTGTATTTATTTATGTGGGAAGATGAAAGGGTAAAATAAAGAGAAATAGCATATGCATGGATAGGAAGACTCAATATTGTCAGCATACCATTTAATTAAGTGCAATTCCAAGCCTTGTTTTGGAGCATTTTACTTTGGAATTCGAAAATTAAAAAAAAGATTTTAACGTGCATTTAGGAAAAAAAATCACGCAAAAATAGCCAGGAAAATTTTCAAAATTAGAGTAATAACCAGAGAATTTATCTCATCATTAACATATATTTTAATATATTGACATAATACTTCAGCAATTAACATGTATTATATGAATATGTATTATGTAATTAAGTGGTATTGTATTGGTGTCAGACTAGGCAAGTCAATGGGAAATGAGCCCAGGTATCTGTTATGATTCAGTATATGGATACAGTACACATAAAATCATTGTGCAGGGTCACAAAATAATAACAGCATTTACTGGGCATTCATCATATACCAGGTGCTGCTCTAATCACTTGACGCATATTATTTAATCCTCACCTCACAATAACCTTGTGAGGTTGTACTGGGACTATTTTATAGATGTTGAAACTAAGAGAGATAAAGTAACTTGGCAAAATTCTTACAGTTGATAGGTGAGAGGCAAGTTTTGAATCCAGGCAATGTGGCTCCCAACCCAAGCTCTTAAACATCATGCATTGTTACCCACAGTGCCCCTTGCCAATTATAGATGCTAGTTATTTTAAAGCATTGTTGGTATACCAAGCAAAACACTTTTTAAGATTTTTTTTCACTTTTTAAATTGCATTCTTTAATTACCAATGAGACTGAACTTCTAAAATATCTGATATTTTAGTTTCTTCTTTGGTGAATTGTCTGCTCCTCCTGATATGTTCAACTTTCCCTTATTGATTTATAAGAATTCTTCACGTACTGAGAATATTAACCTTTATCTGTCACATATACAGCAGCCATATTCAACTCCATTTATTTCCTATAATATGGAAACCCAATTATTTCCTATCTTGCCCCTGTTTCATCAACTGTATTGTTTTCACTCTTCCTGCATAACCCTTACTCTTCAGGATCTCAGTTTATGTTTAAACCCTGAAACCCTGGACGGTGAGAGCCTCCTCTTCTAGGCAACCAAAACACCCTGTACTTCTCTTTTACACACAAATCATACTTTTATTTACTTGTCTGAAGTATATCCATTTTAGTAGAGGGTAAATTATCTGAGTCTAAGCATCTTGTCAATCTTGTATACTTCTTGCCTTTGCCAAGGAAATCAAGGCTCTGGCTGACTTTCCCCTTAGTCTATTTTGCCTCCTGACCAACACTGGTATTTTCCCCTGTGACTCTGCGTGGCGTGTGGTAACCCCCCTCTCTGTGAATGTAATAAACTTCCTTCCAAGCCTCATTTTGTTTCTTCTCGTGGCCACACTGTCTTTATCATACCATATAAAACATGTACATTCTTAGAACACTATCTGTAGAGATAGGGCACTCAATATTTGAGGAATAACTACAGATGGCCATTTGGGAAGATGTATAAAAGTTCCACCTTTGACCTAGCAATTTCTTTTCCACAAATTTTTTTTTAGATTTTTAAAAAATGAAGTATAGTTGATTTCCAATGTTGTGTTAGTTTCAGGTGTATGGCAAAGTGATTCAGTTATACATATATAGAGATACTTTTTGCCAATTATTTTTCCATTATAGATATTGAATATAGCTCCCTGTGCTATACAGAAAATCCTTGCTGTTTATTTCATATATGGTAGTGTGTATCTGTTAATCCCATACTCCTAATTTATCCCTTCTCCCTTTCCCCTTTGGTAACCATAAGTTTGTTTTCTATGTCTGTAGGTTTGTTTCTGTTTTATAAATAAGTTCATTTGTATTGTTTTTTAGATTCCACAAATAATTTAAAAAGAAATAACTGGACAAGTGTAAAAAGATTTATGTCCGAGGTAGCTTATTACTTCATAGCGATAATAGTAAAAGAAAATCTGAACCACACAACTCTCTAACAAAGAATTGATTAAATAAGTTGTGGTAAAACCAAGAATGGAATTCTATGCAGCCACTAATATTAATTTGTATTAATATTTTATCTAGTAATATAAATATTAATATATATTAATACAGAAAGATGTTAACATATTTTAAATTAAAAAGTAGGTTATAATAATATTAAAAATAATAATGATAAGTGTAATTAAATAGCTTTTACTACTTTTTACAAAAGACTATGTGTGGCTTGATAATATTTTTATAAACATATATATTTACATAGAAAAATGTCTGGATATGTCATATACCAAGCAGCTCATTATTGACTAGGATGAGAGATAGTTTTCCTTAAAAACTCTTTTTTCTATAATGAATATGTAAAATCAACAGGACTGTACAATACCAGATAGATTTAATATTTTAAAAGAGACGGGAGTTATCTAGGGGTGAGTACAGTGGATAAGGTAGATAATGCTATATTGTGTGTAATTATACAACAGTAAGGTTGATTTTCCTGGTGACTTGTAAAGTGATTCTAAAGACATTTCCGAGATTGGAGTTCCAAAAATACATTGAGCAAGAGCAGTATAGTGGTAATGAGTGTTCTTCCTCCAGAAGGGCCACTTCAAAAAACAGCTTTTATTTGAATAAGTAAATATTGCTATGGTTGTTAAAAAAGATTCATTTTTAAAGTAATGCCCTCATATAGCATAACAGCGGGTGTATTATATTATACTGATGCACTAAAATTTATCAACACCACAATGTACTGAAGGTAGGATGAATGGAATGATGGCTACCAAAGATATCATGTGCTGATCCCTGGAACCTGTGAATGTTACCTTATATGGAAAAAGGGAGATAGGGAGGTTATCCTGGATTATCTAGATAGGCCCTAAATGCCATCACAAGTGACCTTATAAGAGAGAGGCAGAAGGAACTTTGACATGAAAGAGGAGAAGACAGTGTGACCACGGAGGCAAAGATTAGAATGATGTGGCCACAAGTCAAGGAACGTTGACAGCCACCAGATGATGGCAAAGAGAAAGGATTCTCCCCTAGAGACTCCTGAGGGAGTATGGTCTTGTTGAAATGTTCATTTAAGACTCCTAGACTCCAGAACTACAAGAGAATAAATTTTGGCTGTCTTAAGCCATAAAGTTTCTGGTAATTTGTTATAGCAGCTGTGAGAAACTAATATAGTGCTAGTTATATATTCATGATATTGGAATCTGGCTTATTTTCATTCTTTGAACAACATTCTAGTGAAACAAGAAACAAAGGTAATTCATGTTTTTAAAAATGTAAACTAATGCTACTAGTTTAGTAATATATATTATTTAAATAGAGATATAATTCACATACCATAAAATTCACCCTTTTAAAAAATATAAAATTCAGGGGGTTTAAGTATATTCACAAAGTTATAGAACCATCACCACTATCAAATTCCAGAATATCGTCATCATCATCCCCCAAACAAACCATATACCCATTAGCCATCACTCCCAATCTGTCCCGCATCCCAGCCCCTGGCAATCACTAATCTTCTTTTTGTCTGTATGAATTTGCCTTTTCTGAACATTTGATATATTGAATCATATCGATACAATATGTGGCTTTTTGTTTCTGGCTTCTTTCACTTAGCATAATGCTTTCAAGGTTTCAACATGTTTCCATGTTGTAGCATATTTCAGTTTCACATTTCACTTTATTCCTTTCTGTGAATGAATAATATTTCATTGTATGGATATATCACATTTTGTTTACCCATTCCATCAGCTAATGAACATTTGGATTAGTTCTACTTTTTGGTTATTTTGAACAATGCTTCTGTAAACGTTCATCTGTAAGATTTTGTGTAGACATATGCTTTCATTTCTCTTGGTTGTATACCTAGGAGTGGAATTGCTGGAGCGTGTGGTAACTCTATATTTAGCTTTTTGAGGAAATGCCAAACTTTTCCACAGTAGCTGCACATTTTATATTTCCACTAGCAACATATGAGTGTTCAATTTCTCTACATCTTTGCCACTACTTGTTATTATCTCTCTTTTTGATACCCATTCTAGCAGATATGCTGTGGCACTTCATTGTGGTTTCAATTTGTATTTCTCTAATGATTAATGATGTTGACCAGTATTCCATGTGCTTGTTGGACATTTATATATTTTCTTTGGTGAAATGTCTATTCAGATCATTTGCCCCCCCTTTTTTTTTGGATGATTTGTCTTCTTATTTTTGAGTTGTAAGTGTTCTTTATATTCTAGATACAAATCCCTTATGAGATATATGATTTACAAATATTTTCTTCCATTCTATGGGTTGTCTTTTAACTTTCTTGATAGTGTCTTTTGAGCCTGTAAGTTTTTAACTTTTATGAAGTCCAATATATCTGGTTTTTTTAAAATTTTATTTTGTTGCTTGTGCTTTCGGTGTCACGTCTAAGAAATTGATGCCTAATTCAAGGTCACAATGATTTGTGCTTCTGTTTTCTTCTAAGAGTTGTATACTTTTAGTGCTTACATTTGGTTCTTTGATGAATTTTGTGTTAATTTTTTAATATGGTGTGAGGTAGGGATCTAACTTCATTCTTTTGCATATGGATATCCAATTGTCCCAGCACAATTTTTTGAAAAGACTACTCTTTCCCCATTGAGTTTTCTTGGCAACTTTGCCAAAAATCAGTCCATGTAAGGGTTTATTTTTGGACTCTGAATTCTATTCCAGTGATGTATGTCTAACTTTATGCCAGCACCACACTGTCTTGATTATTGTAAGTTTGTAGTAAGTTTAAAATCAGGAAGTGTGAGTTCCCCAACTTGGCTCTTCTTTTCCAAGATTGTTTTGTCTATCCTGGGTCTCTTGCATTTCCATATACATTTTAGAATCATCATGTCTACTTATTCCATAGAGCCAGCTGGGGATTTTCCTAAGAATTACATTGAATCTGTAGATCAATTTGGGGAGTATTGCATCTTGACAATATCAAGTCTTCCAATCCATGAACAAAGGCTATCTTTCAATTTTTTTTAGGTCTTTAATATGTCTCAATGATGTTTTCTAGTTTTCAGTACACCCCTTGCTTTTCCTTTTTAAAATTCATTCCTAAGTATTTTGTTATTTTTTATAATATCATAATTGCAATGGTATCTGTTTTCTTAGTGTGTAAGTTGTGAATTATTTGATGAACAGTTTTCATAGGTTTTGATTACATAGTATTTTAACTGTTACAATTCTATGAAAAAAATAACATCACAACTTCAAAATAGACAATTTTATGTGAAAGGCCAGCCAGATTATTTTGGCACTATTCTCTTGCTACTTACATGCTAAGCTCAAACTTCATCATCTTTCTTTCTGCCTTCCTGACTCTTGCCATATCTGCATGCCATTTAATATATTTTAAAAAATATAATCACTTTTTAAACTTAAATAAATTTTTCTAAGAGGAAATTTTATATCAAAGATTTAGGGAGAAAATACATAAGTCATTTCTAATATGTACTGCTATAAATATATTATTATTAAAATGTTTTTATGTACTACCTAAAATTATTTTTATGTAATCACATGTTTACTACTCTTTGGGAATCTCTGCTATAACCAACTTAATTTACTGGATGAAATAGTTTTCCTAAAATTTATTTTATGGTGGCTAGGTTATCCCTTTCTGACATGAAGCAGAGATTTAGAGTCATTATCAGAATACCTAGGCAAAAGACAGAAGTAATTCCTCCAGTTCTTGATTTTTCTTTCCTAAGGAGTAGCTAAAGGATATATATCAGTTAGTGATACTCTCATGAATAAAATCTGCTCTCATTCAATGCTCCATGGATTACATCATGCTGCTATCTGATAAATATAAATAATTTCCTTCTAGAGGGTAGAGACTGTGTATTTAACTTGCTTCATACAGCATGCAGCATAACATTATGTTCATTTGGGCACTTAATAAATGCAAGTTGATGATATAATGCATTTGTTAATCACCAATCATCCTGAAAAATAATGATGTCCCCAGAGCTGATGGGTCCACCCCAGAGTTTTCTTATTGAGGGTGGAACATTATGAGAGGCCTCCACTCAAAAGGAAACAGTAGAAAAACTGTTCAGCTTTTCAACAAAAAGAGGGAGCTTTTGTCCTTGATAATTAAACTTCTTTTCAAAGCTAAGAATTACCTGAATGTTTATTTTACTTGGCGAATAACAATATTTATTTAAATAAAAATTTAAAGCATTTCATCCAAAAATGAAAACACTTCATCTCTGGATTTTTAAACGACTTTTCAATAAAAACCAGGCCACAGGATCCTTGGCGTGAAGAATTAGTTAAGGGTTAAGAGGTAGGGAAACAGACTCTTGGCTATCTCTTGACACAAGCGTGTTCAGATATTTAGAGAAACACCAAAATTAGCCTTATTTCACTTCTCTGTCTACCTGCAAGCACTCCTGCCTCAAATTCCTAGTTCAGGGTCTGTGAAGCTAGGGACAGTCTTCAAGAGGGAAAGGCCTTTTCTTATCGTTATTGCCATGGTCTAGCAATGCAAGAGCTAAAAGAGTAGTTGTATTCTGACTAGTTACTACTAGAAATACATGATTCACGTAATTTGATTTTGAGCATAAAATTTCCTAGATGTTGCTCTTTGGAAAAAAAAGAATCAGTGCAGCCAAAGAAAGGTAAGAGGGTATCATTTAAAAAAATGCACAGGAGTATTTTGGAAGCTTTATAATCTAATACAGATTGTGAATTACTTTATAGACTGGTACCATGTTGCTATAGCCCTGCAAGATATACCTGAAATGAATTATAGTGGTTTTTAATTTACTTTTTCATTTTATTAAAGAAACAATGAGAGCCTTTCTCCTAAGAGCAGTTTATTGTACTGTGTCATGACCTGCGTCTTTCCCACTTATAAAATGTATGTTCCTGTATGTGTTTTGATTTCATTGTATCCTTGATTGAAGAGTTGTTAGCTTGATTAAAATGATGATAGGGCATCTATCTGACTGGTAATCTAAATAGAAATTCCTGCCCAAATGTGACAGGAAACTTCTTGATCAAATGCCCAGACTAAAGGTAATGTAATTATTTGTCTTCCTGTTGAAAATGCCCTTTATATTTCAAGATGTTTGATACTTGAATGCAGAGTTTAGGATTAATCAAGCAGTCAGTATTCCCAAATCCTTAAACATCTATAAGGCTATAAATTTAGGTTGTTTGTTCTTTTAAAGCCAGAGAAGTTTGATTATAGCATCAAAATATAAAGTCTGGAGGATGAATTATTTTGCAAGAGTAAAATTAAAACTAGATCTACGTTTTATTTCTTAGTTTTTTTTTTTTTTTTAGAATAGCGAATACATAAGCAGAGAGATCTGTGTGTTTAAGTAATAGAAAGTTAAAGTGAATGGCTAAAACGTCTAGGGTCAGGCCTCTTGGTGTTGAGAAGACTCAACCCTTTTGCCAGTACACATACACTTTTGCTTTGATATAGTCAAGATTGTTAGTTTAAATAACTTCCCTTCCCCATCTTGTGTCTCTTAGGAATTGGGCACAACAAATCCAGCCCTCATGTACATTTGTCACCCTCCTTCCCTGCCTCTTTCTCCCTCCCTTCCTCCCAATGACTTGGATTCTCACTCCTTGTTGAAGTCATAACTCCCCTTGTTTGTAGACCCAAACTAAGACAAACCCCCCCTCACGTTTATTTACCATAAAAAAATGTATATAAATTAGGATTTAGTTTTTGTTTATGTCCTGTGACCATACAGCTTTTAAGTAAAAAAGTTTCTGGATTAAGTTATCATTATGATTATTATGAATACAAAAATAATAAAAAATGTACATATGTTTTGATAATGAATGGTAAATACAAAAATAAACTTTTATTGGTAATATATTCCTTAATGAGATGGGCCAGTTCCCCTAATTAGATTATGTATCTGTGGATGATTATCCATGCTAAGGGTATTTCCTGAAACAATATACTATAGTGAGATTAGGATGGGTGAGAATTATGTTTTCCCTTGTAAGGGGGAAAATGGCTATCATGAAAGGGAATGTGGGCAAGAAAAACTTGCCTCTTTATCAAAGGTATTTTCTCAGGTAGAGTCTTGGGACATTTTAGAGTCCTTATGCAAATTGATTACCTAAAATATATCTATGAAGATTAGAGTGATGCCACTACAAGCCAAGGAGTGAGAGCAGCCATCAGCATAGGTAGTATATACTGAGGTATAAGCTTAGCCCAAGCCTCAGGCTCTCTACTAGAGGCTAAGGACTTTCTTAGATACAGAAACCCCTATGCCAAACTGAGCTCATTGCTTGCAGAATGCTGATTCCAAGGTATCTGGAAACAACCAAGAGACCTGGAGCATATCCCAGAGAACGTAGATTTTCTTCTAGGTATACCAGAGGCTTTGGAATTGTATATGAACTAAATTAATTTAGAGGCAATGGCCATAGATTTAGTGATATTAGTTCATCTTAGAGAAGTTTATAATCTTTAAACCGATTCTATAGTTAATACCCTATGAGAAATTTAGCTCCAAAGTAAAATTTTCGAAATGCTCTAATTCTCTGACAATTTCTCAGAGTGAATCTACTTTGTGTTTTCCTTGTCCTGATATTTATCATTGTCTTTTTCCTTTTTTAACTTGGAAGCTTCAGAGAAGGGAGAAATTAATAATTACTCACAATCCATGACCCAGAACTAATAGCTGTTAACATTTGGCTTTTTTGGTTTTTTTGTCTTTTCTCTATGTGTATTCTTTAAAAAGATTATATAAGTAACCTAGAGTATTAGTTTCCTGTGGCTTCTGTAACAAATTACCACACACTGGTAATTTGCTATAGCCCTGTGACTATGTGGCTATAAACAATAGCCACGGTAGCAATAGTGACTTAAAACAATAGAAGTTTATTCTATCCTAGTTCTGGAGGACCTATGTCTGAAATCAGTTTTACCGGGCCAAAATATAAGATATTTTCAGTTCCATGCTCCCATTGGATGTTCTCAGAGAGAGTCCATTCCTTGCCTCTTCTAGCTTCTGGTGGGTGCTGCTATTGCTTGCTTTGTGGCTGTATCTCTCCAGTCTTCAAAGTCAACATCTTCAAATCTCTCTGTTCTATCTTCCTATTGCCTTCTTCTCTGTGCCTCTGTGTCAAATCTCTTCTACCTCTCTGTTATAAACATACTTGTGATTGCATTTAGAACTCATCCAGATAATGCAAGATAATCTCTTTATCTCAAAATCTTTAGTTCATTCATACCTACAAAATCTTTTTTATATAAAAGAACATTTTTAGGTTCTGGGATTAGAATCTGATATCTTTGATGGGGGGTGACATTTTCAGCCTACGACATGTATGAGTATATAGTCCATTTAAATTAGGATGTTGCAGATAGAGGTAAAATCCCACTTGATGTCTGCTCCCAGTTCCAGCCCTCTCTACATTCCCTTAGGAGTCATCACCATGTTTAGTTTGTTATCTTTCTAGTACTTTTAAGAACCTTTTACCTTTCCATACATGTACATCCATAGAAAATGTGTGGCATTGTTTTTGTGTGTGTGTGTATATGTAAGCCCCAAAATGTTAAAAAGCTATTCTGGTCATTTTTGCAACTTAGCTTATTTTTACTCAAAATGTTTTTGGGATAAAGTTGCATTGATATACTTAAAAACACTATTTTTTAAAATTACAGCATTTCATCTTAAATATGTACCACATTTAATCTATTCCCTTATTTATGGATGTTTATTTCTATTTTTTGCTATTATATGCAATATCCTGGTACAGGCATCCTTCTGTATGGACATGTATTACTGAAAGTGTATGAAAGAAGAGGTTTCCCTACAACCTGACCTACACTTCACGTTCTCAGATATTTTACATTTTGTTCAGGTTATTAATATATCTAGGCTTTATTTGTGTGTATTATTGACATAAAATTATAATTTTATTTTTTCCATTTTGTTAGCCAATTTTCAAACATAACATATTAACTGTTCCACACTTTCCCATTTGCCTATTCTGTCACATAGCAGGTTATTTTATATGCATAAGTCTGCTTATTGTGTCTTCATTCTATATAGTGAAATAAGTTTTATATTAAGCCATGCTATTTACCTTTCTCCACAGCACTTGTCTACACTTAACTTGCTCATTTGTTAATAATCTCTTTCCTGCCACTGTAATATAAATTCTATTGATTTGTTCACCTTTGCCTCCCAGCACATAGAATAATACCTGGCACAAAGTAGATGCTCAAAAAACATTTATTGAGTAAATTTTTCTAATGGCTAGCTTATACAGTCATTTTCAGTGATATTTCTCTGATATATTATTACCTCTGTATGTGTGGTATGTGTCTGTGTGGGTGTGTCACTAGACATATAATATAGGTAAAATATCTAGCCTTTAATTTTACCTGACAACTGCTTCATAATGTTGGGAGACATGTTCTTTATGAGTCTCATATTTCTGCATATCTTGTGAGCAGAGACACTGAGTACCTTTGTTTAATACTATATTTTTGAGGATGTTTTTACACCAGAGGTGGCCCATGGATCAGTTTGGTTTGCCATCTGTTGTTGTAAATAAAGTTTTATTAGAATTCGCCATATCCATTTATTTACATATTGTCTGTTTCTGCTTTTACACTACAATAGCAACAGTAGAGTAATTGCAACAGAGACCATATGGCCTGCAAAGCCCAACATATTTACTATTTGTCCCTTTACAAAAAAATTTGCTGACGCATGGTATAGCAAATAGCCTTGGAAGACAGAAATAGTATCTCCCTTCAAAGCAAAAGGCAGGTTTGTTTGTTGTCCGATATAACAAATATGTCATTCTTTGGTACCAGGTCAGGCAGGCTTACAGCCCATGATGAACCACTCGAATTCCCTACGTTCAGGAGTCCAGTCTTGTAATGTAACTTAGTACACATGCAGACATCACTGGCTCTCTGTACATCAACCTGTGGGGATGGGGCTCAGGGACACAGCACAAATGCTGATACTCAGGCCGCTCTATTGCGGTGACTAATAAACTTTCCTTTGTCTCTGACTCCAGAGATTCCTGTCTTCTACAAGCATCCAGGAAACTGCGGCAGGCTGATTTATTAGCTTGCAAGTAGAGTAAAATCTCTGACATTTCACAGTTCTTGACCATAATATCTACCAGACTTTTATTTCCAAAATTTAAAACTAGTGTATCTATTGGCTGCCGAAAAATGCTCGATTAGCCTATAGCAAGTTACTTAAAATATCATTGTGACATAACAACTACCATTAAAATGCCTTTAGAAATTTCTGTGTCTGATCTACTCTGCCACATTTTCTTGAAGGTTTTTTTTATATCAACATCACAAAGGTAAGGACACATCTCAGATATGCTAGATCTTCTTTAACAATGTATAGTGTAACTGAAATTTGTGATTTTTCTTTTCTTTTTGGCCTTAGATATATTTTTAATCTGTACTTCATAAGAGGACAAGAAGCTTACTACCTCCTAACAGACTTTTTATCTGGCCCCATTTTCACTGTTCTAATATCCTAGGAATTCTTGAATAATGCATATTTACTCTATGTGGTGTCATTATTGATCTTCTTGGTTCTTAATTCTATTTTTTAAAACTGTCATCATATCTAAGATCTCACAGATGTTCTGCTTTTTCATCCTCCACTCTCTCCCTGAGACATCTGCAAATTCATTATATATTTTCAAGATTTGAAGAGATTACTTATTGGGAGAAAATCACTATTTTTGGTAAATCATTAGCTTGTTAATGAACTCTTGAACAATTAATCTAAAATTCCACAATTAAAGAACATGACCATATTCTATGATACATATGACAGTATTCATAGCTCAAAGAGAAGAAATAAACACAGAAGAGATCCTTCTTCAGGTAAAAGCAAGTTCTGCCTGAAGTCTAAAATAGAAGAAAAACAAACCAATAACTTTTTACCTTGAAGTTGTTGGATGAAAGATATAAAAATAAGATTTATATTATCTAAAGACAAGCTCATTTTTATAAAAAGGCTATAAGAAACTCTTTTACACACACATATTTTTATTAATCCCACCATATACTTTATATCCTTTTAAAATAGTTGAAATGATCTCCCATAGTCAAAACAAAGTTGTCAGTGTGTTAGTCCATTTACAGCATGTTTTCAGGAAGATAATGGGTCACAGATGATGACATGAATCCTCATGAACTATTTTCTTATAAAAAGAGTTCATGACCCTTCAAGATAAGTGATATTATCATGCAAATAAGGAATAGAGAAGGAGACCCTATTTCAAACATAAATTTTCATCTATTTTGACATTTAAATGGAATCACATTTTGCTGATAATAGATTTTTTTAAAGACAGAAGCCAACATCTAACATGATTATAGATGCTCAAATTAATGTGAAGAATGTGTTCCAAATGAGATGTTTGAAGGAGATGAAATTATCCTTGTTCTTTTAGCAACATCAAAAATGGTTGTAAGAAATTTGTTTCTTAGTTTTTCTTAGGACTGTGTGACCTTGAGCTAGCCAGCCATTGTACTTTCTTTATTTCCAAAAAAATTATTTAGATTAATAATCAGTGAGAAAAAGATTCTTGGAGGCTTTAAAATAAAATAGATAATTATACTTGGTCAGTAAACGTTGCTGTATAGGTCAGCTTATGAGTATCTGTCTTTCATAACAGCCACATGTCAAGGTTAACCATGGGCCATTATCATGACTCCTTAGAGATTTGGTCACTATTCATGATTTTACCTTTCCCTTTTATAACTTTCCAACCCTTTCTTTAATATTAACCTCCTCTTTTATAATAGCTTTCCTGGAAGTTGGTGGATCTGCTCTATTTCTTCCTTGTTTCCCCCAGCTATGCCGAAGGTTGCAGATATTATTAAGCTTTAATTTCTTTGCTGCCTGGACTGTCTGGAAATTCAACCATCTTTTCTTCACACAAGCCAAACCCAGTTTCATCAATGACAGCTTGGCCACATGCCGAGGTCTTGCTTTTATTTATTCTTGCCTGGTTATTTATTATAAAGCATGTATCACATGTAGTCATTAGGAAAATATTATCAGTTGTAAAGAGTGAAAGCTATAATAAATTTTAAAATGTGGCAGTGAAGAATCTGATTGCTTACTGACTAAAACTAGAAAAAAAAATATCGTCATGACCCATAAGTCAGAATAAGATAATGGAACTGGTGGGGTTTCTGATAGGACTATTAAATTATTTGTTAAGTTTATATAAAAACCAATCTGATACACACAATTCTATGATTAGATATTTTTATAAACTCCATTTACAGTTGATGAGCCTAAGTTTTAAGATAAATGAGTTGTTCTAGGAAATACACCTGGTGAGTTACAGAGAGGGTCTCAAACTCTAGTACTTAACTTCTCTACAACAGCATGCCTACCTTGGGAGTTAAAAGAGAAGATATAAGTTACATTATAACAGGAGAAAAGAGGAGGAGAAGATATTCACGTTTCATGTAATTCCCCAGTTTTTTCCTTTTCTATTTGTCCAGAAAATATCTTTTACTATTCCAAATTATTGCTAAAATGTACTTATTTGAGGAGGATGGAGGGTGGTTTCAGGCTTTTCTATCCATCTCCATTAGAATAGATTAATTTATTACAGTTGTTACTTCAATTTAGCCATTTCGGAAGAACTTAAGTTTGTTGGCAGTTGAGAACTGAGAGAGTCAATTTTAATAGGAAACAGGGATTTGCCTTGGAGGGGGTTGTGGTGTGGTGACTGGAAAGAATGGGAGAGAGAAGAGTGTGGAAGTTGAAGGGATATGAAAAGGAACCCTAGATAAATTTAGCCCATTCTCTTCTGTGCTAAGGGCCAGACAAGAAAGCTGGGATGGAAGTCAGGCAAGGCTAAGGTTAGCAAAATGATACTCTGATTCAATTTTCTTTCCTGCCTCATTCATCTTATCCTGTTTTCAGAAAGCCATTGTCAAAAGATAGGGTTTCATGGTGGAGCCCTTCTGTTCATGTCAGTTAAGAGAGCAATCTGTTGCAGTTAAGATTGACAGGGGTGAACTGAAGTGGGTGGGGAGGCAGAGGTAGTAGCTGCCTCTTGTGCTTTGTTCTATCATTAATGGGAAACAGACAGTCTAAACACCTCTTGTAAATGCTCAAATCTACCTCAATCAGACACTGTAAGCACTATTATGGCATCCTTTATTCTGTCTTTATCTTATGAGTATGTGGACCTTTTTAAAAAAGGCACCAGCATTTTTACAACATGCTTCATTCTACTAAGACTTATCTGAATTGAAATTACTGAGCTCCTTCTTAGGATCCAATTACGTGCCAATGCACACATTTGCCTTTCATAGACCTGTTCTTTTACAATGACTTAAAGGGCTTAAAGGGCAGCTGGGTATTTTATATATAAAGAGAGAATTCTTTATAAGAATGTCCTCATATTTGGTAAGAAAGTTTACCCAAACTGAAATACAATGAAGGAGTTACAGATTCTATTTCAATTTAATAACATGTCCTTTAAAACACGGAGATTTATTTAAAAGCCTAGCTATTCCTTTCCAAGTAGAATAACCTTTCTACACAAATTCCTTTTGATTCATGAGTTCTTTCCTACTTAGAAAGTTTTCATTCCTTAATGACTTATATTCACTCAATGATAGGATTATATAAGAACTACAGATTAAGTCAGCTAAAGAATAAAGAATGTAATTTTTTGTTAGACGTCTTTAAAATATTTTTAGAAAGATGAAGTAATTTAAAATAAATATTCTAAATTTTGGTGTTTAGTGTTCTCCAATTTTGTGGTGGACTAGATCATTAATCAGTAGGCTGTAAATTATGAGATGAGTCAATGACTGTGCATGTGGGATTATAATCTATAGAAAAATAGTAACTGAAATGATTTATTTGGATGAATGCAACATATATTTCACTATTTTGTAAATTTCTACAGTTTGATTTAAATAATGATTTCAGGGAATTTACCAGAATCCTTTATCTTAAGTTTACAGATGTGAAACCGAGCAGGACCCTGCGGGACCTCTGTGGGGACAGACCCCTGTTTCCCCTGCCTCTTGTTTGTAGAAAACTTTAGCCTCCTAGACCTTCCCTGAGTTCCAAAGAGCAAATTTAATCAGAGAAGCAAGAAAATGCAGAAACAAAGGAAAGCAGTCAAGGAAGACAAAATAATAATAGTTTAGCCATAAAACAAAGTCAAGGACCTTTAGTTCCTCCTCAAGAACTATAGATAATATCCTGAGCCACATCCCTGAGTTGTTTTGCAGATACTAAAAAATCCCCACCAGGTAGACGCTAACTGCATGATGACCATATGCACATAGCCACCAGGCTGGCTGGAGTCTGAGGATTGATAATGTTGACTCCCAAAATACCACCCTGTTACCTCACTACCAGCCAGTCAGAAGAATGCCCACAGGCTGATCAGGTACCATGCGATCCCCTCCCTCACTTTGCCTTTATAAACCTTTCCCTGAAAGCCATCTGAGAGTTCAAGTCTTTTGAGCATTAGCTGCCTGTTATCCTTGCTTGGACTTGCAATAAATGCTGTGCTTTCCTTCACCACAACCTAGTATCAGTAGATTGGCTTTGCTGCAGTTCGGGCGAGCAGACCCAGGTTTGGTTTGGTAACAGATGATTATTTGCATATAACTTGCTTCTTAATCTGAGGACACATTTGGACTTTAAAATGTACTAACAGTTTATAGTGAGGTGAGTAGCTCACTGTAATCCAAGACAAGTGTTTGACAAATGCAAAAACTGCTCCTCAACTTTTTCCCCCAAAAGGCAAGTTAATTTAAATACTTTCCTGATACTTAGAAAAGTCCTAATTTTCTACCACCTTTGTCAGGTCTCTCATGGTCCATATTCTGTACTTTCCCTTTAATTATTGACTTGTTTATTCATGTGTTGTTTAATTCAGGCCAAAGTGACTACAAAGGAACGGCTTTGGGCTATTAGGTGGAGATTACAATTGTGTTCTTACTTCAGGTGTAGAAAGGGCCAATTGTGAGTTTTTTTTGGAAAGAATCTATCCCAGCCTCTGTGCTGTGTATGAGGTTGGAGCTGTAGTGCTTAGCTGGTTTCCCTTCAAGGGTTTGAGAGAGAGTAACAGATAGCTTACTAGCCTTGCCAATTATTTTCTAAACTCTGAAAATTTTCATCTATCTTGAAAGCAAAAAGGTGATCCTAGATTTTCAAAAGATGAGCAAGACAGGGGTTAAATTTGTAGCTATTTCTGATTTTGAATATTGCTATTTTTTTTTTGAATATTGCTATTTATTTTAAGAATAGTAATACAACTCATTAAGATGCATTTAAAATCATTTAGAATGTTTCAGTTCAGTGGTAGGTGGAGTTGGAAGCGATTCTAATTAATTCATTTTCAGGCAAATTCACTGGATTAGAATTTCTGATAACATACATTAACTTTTTGGACTATTTAAATTTTTGGTAATAAGCGCATTTGCAGTAAAATAGTAGGTGATATTCAACCAACCTAAAAAATACAATGTTTCTTTAAAGCTTTAGCACAGAAATTGTGGATATGGAAATTATTTTGATAAATACAAATATTGCATATGTTAAAAAGTTGAAGAGAGCATCTACTTAGAAATATATTATCAGAGGAGGAAGACTCCAAAGAAACACAGTGATTAGAAAGCCAGGAGAGATCATTGTCAAGGTGGTCAAGGGAGTAAAGTTTGGAGAAACAGTGAGAGTGGACCGTGTTAATGCAGCAGAAAGTTCCAGTAAAGTGAAGACCGAGAAGGTTACATTGCATCTGGCAATTTGGGGTTTATTGGTGACCTTTCTGAAAGCAGTTTGAGTGGAATGGTACAGTTGGAGATCGGGTTGCTGAGGCTGCAAGATAAAATGGGACGTGAGAAATTAGCGGTGGAAGATTAGGTTCATTTTTCAAGTCCAGGTAGTTAAGGGAAGGCACTAGGAAATGACAGGGTTCAGGGGGAGTTTTGAGGGAGAAAGGCAATCAAATGTTCTGTACACAGGAGAGAAAAGCCCTCTCTCTAGTGGTCAGGAGAGAAAGTAAAAAGAAAGGAGAAGAGATCAATAAATTCTTGTTGAAGCCCTGAATTCCTTTATTCTATTAGTACAAATGGAGTTACACCAAGAAGCAGCTTCTTTTTGAACTCTGTTTAAAGTTCAAAATCAGGACAAGGTCAAAATAATTTCTAAAAATTATAAAAGTGTATTTGTGTCTAAAGTTTATTGATGATGCATACTTTCCCAAGGTATTTTTAAAAATCTATTTCCATCATTCTTTGTCCTTATCAAATTTCATCCAGTTGGAAAGTGTTTCTTATTTCCTATTTTGGAGAAGATTTTGGGTAAGATTAATATTTCTTAAATGCTTAGTAAAATTCACCAATAGCCACCTGTGACTAGATTTTTCTTTGTGGGTGGATTTTTATTATTATTCAATTCATGTAATGATACAGAAATATATGTATATTTACAAACATAGGACTCTTCAAAGTTTCTATTTCTTCTTTGTCAGTGTTGATAAGTTGTGTTTTTCTAGAGATTTGTCTATCTCATTTAAAATTTAAAATTAATTGGCATTTTTGATAATTTTTATTGCCTTCAAATATTGGTAGGAAATATAAATCATTCCTGATATAGGCAATTTGTACTTTTTTCTCTTTTTCCTTGGTCAGTCTTCTCAGAGATTTACAAATTTTATTAGTCTCTTCAAAGAATTAAACTTTTGGTTTTGTTGACTATATTTCACTGATTTCTGCTCTTATCTTTATTATTTCCTTTCTTCTACTTTCTTTGGGTTTAATTTGTTCTTCTTTTCCTAACTTCCTAAGATGGATACTTAGATAATCTATCTCAACCTTTATTCTTTTCTAATATAAGCATTTAAGGACAAACTTTCCTTTAAGCACAGCTCTACTTGCATAGCACAAGTTTGAAATATCATACATTCATTATGATTCAGCTCAAAATATTTTTTAATTCAGATCTTTCTTATTCAACTCGTGGGCTATTTAGAAGTGTATTCCTAAGTTTCAAAACATTTGAGGTTTTAAAAATGGTATTTTTGGTATTGATTTCGAGCTTAGTCCTACTGTAGTAACAGAACTTCTCCCTGTTAATTCAGTCATTTTAAATTTGTTGAGATTTGCTCTGTTACTTAGCATATGCTAATTCTGGTAAATGTTTTATGTACACTTAAAAGTAGTGTATATTCTGAAGTTTGGGGTGAGGTGATATAGTATGCTAATTAGGTCAATTTTGATAAGTGTGTTATTCAAATTGTCTATGTCTTCACTGTGTGTGTCTGTGTGTGTGTGTGAGTGTGTCCTTGTTCTGTCAATTGCTGAGGTAAGTGTATTAAAATCTACCTTTATGCTTACATATTTGTCTGTTTCTCCTTTTAGTTTTTATCAAATTTTGCTTTATATACCTTGAGGCTGTGTTACTACGTGCATACAAATTTGAGTTTTACATTTTTTTTGGTGGATTGACACTTCCACAATAATGAAATGCCTCTATTTCTAGTAACAGTTCTGCCTTAAAGTTTATTGTGTGATATAGCTATATAAGTATATCTATATAAGTATATTGCTTCTTACAGTTTGTGTGGTATATCTTTATGTACTTAAAAAAAACATTTTTGTATCTTTATGTCTTGATGTGTCTCTTGTAAGCATATAGTTGTTATTTAATTCATTCTAGTGATCTTTGATTTATAATTGCAGTATTGAGTTCTTTTACATTAAGATAATTATTGGTATATTTAGCTTAAATCTATTTTTTATTTATTTTCTTGTGTTTTATTTTCCCTTTTCTCTCCTTTCCTTCTTTCTTTAGGGTTAATGAGGTAGTTGTTATTGTTCCATTTTTTAAAATCTCAGGCTGTAGGGAGCAAAAGGATGAGAAATTATACTCACTTATACTTCGTGTACTTTCGTGGAATCACTTTTTCTTGTTCCTATATTTTAAAATAGATTTTGTAAAAATAAAGCTGTTTATTTTGCTCAGAGTTTCTGAGAAGTTATTTTGGACAGTTTATTACAGCATTTTCTAGCACCTTCATGTGAAATCAGGGAAGGTTATTTTTTGGATCACATTTCAAAAGGGTCATGTCAAACAGGTAGGGAGTTGTGGCAGAAGTAAAGTATGCAGATTTTACCTTTGATTTATCTTGAAAGTGAGAGGAGATTATGATTGGTTTGATTGTTGTCAATGAATCATTAAGATCAGCATTCCTCTTACAGGAAAAGTCTGCCTCAAATCAATAGGATAAAAAAAGTAAAAAAAAAAAAAAGAAGAAGTTAAAATAACTACTGTGTTATTTCTGAAGTAAATAATTATGGAATAATGTGCATAGAACTACCTCAACATGTAAAGGGTCAGTTGCTCCATTAAATACTTCAGAGGTGGATACATAATTATTGGGTATCTTAGTTCTTGTTTTCTCTATTAAATAGTATAAGGACAATGCAACAAATACAGAAGGCTTTTTTTTGTTGTTGTTGTTTCAGTACTTTTTCCTATGAGACTCTGGGCAAATTTCTAAAAATATTTGTACCTATTTTAGCAGGGTAACTAAATATCACTGCATATTAAAATTTTGATTCATTCTGTCAATGTGCTTGGACTGCAGAAGATAATTATGAGATAAACTGAAACCTTGATTTTATGTTGTTTGTGAGCCTCTGAAATTTCCAGTTTTTGTCATAAATCATCTAATGCAGTTGAAGCAAATTGAATTTGGATTGTAATTCAAGCGTTTTACCACCTAACTTTAAATTTGGCTTTAATTTCCTCGCCTGTTGGTTAAGAGTTCATAAAATGTTTGCATGTGGCTATTTCTGGGAAGTGAAGTGCCTCCAGTGTGTTTTACAGTTTCCCCAGAACCAGAAGCTCTGCATCCTGGGGAAATTTTCATTCTACTGATGGTGAAGAAAAGCAATGATATAAATATAGATAATTTTCCCTCCTCTGTGTTCCTTTATCCCATCCCCAAATGAATCCAAACAACATAAACTGACTAAACTCTTCTAAATAGATGAAATATGTTAAGAATGATAAACCAAGCAGGATAAAAAAACTCTCTAAGCACCACTATAGGTACCTAATAGACACTTACCTAGCACTTATCACGTGCCAGACCTTGAGCTAAACATTTTCAAATGTTAACTCATTTTGAGTATCCTAACACCCCTAAGAGGTAGATACTGTTATTATTCCTCACAGTTTCCACGTGAGGAAATGTAGGTATTGAGAGGTTGAGAAACATGGCGAAGGTCACAAAACCTCTAGCAGTGGAGCTGGGATTCCAACTCTCCCATGTGTGTTTCTAACTGCCTAATTGTGCTGCATCTCAGTAAATGATGATGACTTTATTGATTATTTTAAGTAATAAATGATGACCTGGTGAATCTGTATTTATAGTGAGTGCTTTACAATTAGTGTGTAGCCTCCTGGCCTGTTTCCCTCATTAGGTGGTAAGAAATGTGAGGAAAGAAACATTATCTGATTTATCTTTGTATTCTCTGAGTTTTTTTTAGCAAACCACACCATAAGCGTTCAACCAACTGTACTCTAAATGGAGTCTTATTTGCAGGTGAATGAACAGTCCCTCATTATAAACCTCATATTGCCCTGAATTAGGCCTTTAACATCTCAGATTGCCTAATTGCCCAGCAGTTAGATTCAATGTAAGGTCACTGCACTGAACATCTCCAGGAGGTGTCACTCACATTGTATACGTGGCACACAGAGTACAAATATTACTAAAAATGTATAAATATATAACATAATAGCTTATTTTAGGGCATTCCTATATGTAATTATCTTTTGAACAGCTGTCAATTTGGGAATCTATGTTTTATTACGTATCATAAAGAACTTATTCATCCAACTTTTTTCCTATACTATGTAGTTTTTTTCACAAACTTAGAAAGTACTGTTTCACATGGGAATACTGACCATAAATAGAAAAAAAAAATCTGTTTTATTTTATTGGGCATATTCTGGGAAAACAGAAAGTCCAAGCCATGCCTCTGGCTACAGTTGGGGTGACTGGCCAGTGAGATGTGCAGAAAGGGGGCTCACTGATTCTCTTTCAGTGAGTCCTTGCTCACTGAAGACTGTGAACGTGGTGCGGCCACCAACTGCTTCAAAAGGAACAGCCCAGAATTTATCTGAGAAGAATGTTTTGAACCAGAACGGTAATACCAGACCATGGAAACGTGTTCGGAAACCACTGGGCTAGATGAGCTTCTTGAATTTGACTGTAAATTACCTGATTTTGGAAATACAAACAAAACAAAAAACCCAACCACACAGACACTGCTTGCAAAGCATTTGTGATATAGCTATGGAAATAAAACAGGACTGAAAGAATACAAAGGAATTACATGCCAAATGAATGAACTGACTGTGGAGAGATCAGAAGGTTTGAGAATGATAGAAAGCCTCAGGGAAGATGGGAAATTTGATCTGGGTCATAAAGAACTAGTAGGATTTGAAAAAGTAAAAGGAGAAAGAGAAGTCTTTCTAGGTGGGAGGAAGAGTGTGAGTAGAGGCCCAAAGGAGTGGGCTCATCATAGATCACGCCAGTGCCAGTGGGGGCTTTACCAGCTGAAGTGGAATGGGTCTCACAGAAGAGTGAAAAAATGTTGATTTCATAAGAAAGGACAAAATTAAATGGGTTTAGAAAGGCCGCAGAGTTAGACTGTGAATTGTGATGAATGACATGTATAGATATTGGAGGAGCAGAGTGATTTTACATATTTTCTTTAGCATATATATTTATTGAGTACTACAGTGTGTCAGACACCGTGCAGAGTCCCTTTAAGGAGAGGATATGTCAGACGTAGTCAGTGCTGCTAAATGTTTAACAACTGGCTCCCTGGGGGAAAATGATCCCCGATTCGTAGTATTCACTGACTACTGTGGTATCAGTGCCCCTGCCATGGCCAGTTTCAAGCTATTCACACAGAATTCAGAGTTGAGAAGAGATGGGCACAATCTGGTCTCGCCAGCTGGTGCGAACCAGCTCCAGCCCACCCCTGGATAATCCCAGCTCTCATGACTCTTAAAAGTGATGTCTTTGCGAGAGTCATCTAGCAAATTTGCTGAGGGTAACTTGTCAGAGGAAGGGCACAGCAGCCCAGCCAACTGGCTGTTTGCTGTATCCAGGCACAAAGCAATATGCAGAAGTGGCAGCAGTGGAAATGGGGAGAAAAAGGTGGATAATGGATTCATTTCTAAAGGAAGAAATGGCTGGATTTGGAAACAACTGTGGGTGATAAAGGGAAAGTCAAAGACTGACTTCAGAGCATTGAATTCAGGAGACTGGGAGAACTATTATTAGAAACAGAATGATTGGCATATTAGCTGTCCCAGCTCTCCACTCCCGTGCCCTTTCACCTCAGCAGCTGAGGCTCTTTCACTTCTTTTTTTGGCTTAATCCTATCCCTGGCTCTGGGACTAATCTTGGCCTATGCAAAGGAAGTTCTTAAAAACTTTATGAGAAGCAGCTGTGTGATAAAATGAACTCGACCAAGTCCTGGGTTCAGGAACTGAAGGTTTGGTTTCAAATCCTGGCTTTACTACTTGCTAGCAATGTGGCCTTGGACAGTTTGCTTCCAACTATTAGCCTTTAGTTTCCTCATCTGAAAAAGTAGGATCATTATGATTAACATTTCACTTTCATATATACTATCTCATTTAATCCTCAAGACAATCCTATACAGAAGACTATTCAGGTATTATTAATGCCCTATATTCCTTATGAGGAAAATACAAGTTAGAGGACTTAGGATTCATAGTTAATGACAGAAACAGGAATCCTCCAGGTGTTTTGACTGCAAATGTATTTAATGACAGTTATAATTTTTTAAAATCCTGACTACAGGCCAGGGATTTTATATGTGCTAAGTGCTCTACTTATATTACCCCCATTAATCTCACCATCACATTGTGAGCTACAATCTCTGTATAAAGAAGTTGAGGTTTAGAACTGAAGTAAATTGCCCACATTCAGAAAGCTATTAAGTAGTGAAATCCGTGTGCTCTCCGTGACACACTAGTTCTCTTACTCTTTTTTAAGGGATGGTATATCGGATGTTAAAATAAAAGTAAAAGTATTTGCCAAAGTTAACTCCACTGTGGATTTCATTTTGTTATTAAATCTCATTTGAGTTAATCATTCACAATTATTACAAATACGTAAAAAGTACAGAGTTCAATCACCATATTTTAATAGTCATACCTTTACTGCTCTAGATCAAAGTATAAGATTATATTTTTCAGAACATATTTTAATCATATTATTTTAATTAGAAGGATGAATGAACAATTAGGCTTTATAATTTAAATTAACATTCATTTGATAATGCAGTCATGATTTTAGGAGTATGATTATTTTGCATTTTTAAATGTATATTGCAGACAGAATTTTACATTTTATAAAAAATATTTATGTATTTCTAGGAGCTATGAAAGTGACCATCATTTAAGAAAATTTGGAAAACTGTTTCCACAAATCAAGAAATAAATTTAAATGACACAATTAGTAGATAGATTCAGTTTCTTTCAAAGAAAGTATTTCTGGGAAGTTCCTGAGGAAAAATACCATCTGACCAAAGGCCATTCAAACTGCTGGGATGCAAGGACAAACCTAAACTATTTCAGGAAATTATATTTAAGTTGCTTAATTATCAGTTGTTCCTATAACTCCAATTAAACATAAATCCAAGAAGTGTGTCCAATTATAAGGTTATACAATTAAGTCTCTTTGTAAAATTATAAATTATTGGAAATAAACAAATAAGCTAGGCAAATTTCTTCCTTTCCTTGGGACATTGGACAAAATTGCTCTATGATGTAATACCAAATTTGTAATGTGTCCTTTGAAAATTCAACCTATATACTGTTATACCAATGCCTTTACTTAGAAATGTTTTAATTGTGCCCTTGAAATAGCTTTATTAGATCTATTTGGCCAGAGATAATAAAAACTTCTGATGGATATATAGAAGTGTTAATATAGCATGTTTTACTTCCTAGATATCTCCTTGCAAAATATTGCTAGAAAAAGAAATCATTACAATATATTTGCATGATTTCCTGTGTGTTTGATCAAATTAGAGAAACAGATGGTGATCTTCCAATGGTTTTGTCTTATGGATCTTTGTGTCTACATAAAGCTGCAACTCTCCTTACCAAGTCAGCTCTCTCTTCTGGGCCAGAAGATACTCTGCTGGGTTTTCTTTCATATATGTTCTTCTAGATTTTCCATCAGTAAACAATCCTCTAACTTATTTGACAGAATCCATTGATATAATATCTTCCTTTTAAAAATCACACAAATAATGTCATTAAACAACAGATTATAGAAATCATACAGAATGCTATCATTAAAAATAATCTAATTGTTTTAATCTCCCATAATTCCTTTTGAGATTATTTAAATCTAAACCGAATATTCTTCAGACCCTAAACCCAATTTCTGAAATTGTCATCTTAACTTGTATTCTGAAATATTTCCCGGGGCTTCCCTGGTGGCGCAGTGGTTGAGAGTCTGCCTGCCAATGCAGGGGACACGGGTTCGAGCCCTGGTCTGGAAAGATCCCACATGCCGCGGAGCGGCTGGGCCCGTGAGCCACAATTACTGAGCCTGCGCGTCTGGAGCCTGTGCTCCGCAACAAGAGAGGCTGCGATAGTGAGAGGCCTGCGCACCGCGATGAGGAGTGGCCCCCGCTTGCCGCAACTAGAGAAAGCCCTCGCAGAGAAACGAAGACCCAACACAGCCATAAATAAATAAAATTTTTTAAAAAATTTCCCTAAATAGTATTTTCTCAGGAATTTAAACAAAAGAACCTATGAAACCCATAAAATTTTATCATTCTGACCTCTACCCATATCTCAGTTTGGGTTCCCAGGAACTCAAAAGAGATTAGTATGTGGGATATTTATTAGGGGGTATTCTTCTAGGAAGAAGGAATGTGACAGAAGCAGAAGTGGGCAGAGAAACAAGTTGAGCTGTGATATGGTCCTAATGAGAGTCTCAGCCAACACTTGCAGGGGGGAGGCTCTGGAACTGAGGTGGTCCTTCAGATTATCCTGAGTTGGGGCAAGGAGGCTAGACTTTACACTCCGTATAGATTAGTCACTGGATGTGGACTGACCTTGGAATGAGAAATGACCTTGGGGGGAGGCAATTTTTTAAGCCAAGGCATGCCATCTAAAGAGGGCTGTTTTCAGGCCACACTCTCAGTGGCTCTGTTCTTATTTATTTTGACTTGATTTTGTTAGAGACCAATTTCCCCCCATCCCGCCCCCACTGATGTTCAGTGAGAGTGAAGATAATCCAAGCAAGTGGTCTATTACTTAAACTCATGGCAGTTTTGAATTGGAGTTCTTTGATGGCATTAACAGGTTTGGTGTACCTTTCCTCCAATAACACATGTCTATAATCATGGTTGGGTTGACACTTAAGAAATAAAGGAAAAATCAAGATGGGAATGTAAAATATCAGTATATGCAGTTTATTCTATCACCATAAAATTCTAGACTCCCATACATTGAGAAAGAATGGAGTAAAAGATGGAGAAGCTTTTTTTTTTTTTTACAAGATAAACTCATAACAGGATGTCAAGTGAGATTTTCCCCATTTTCCTTGAATTTCTGCTAAGGCCAAAAGCTAAGATGAAGAGTTCCTAAATCCCTGTATCCTACATTCAAGGAGCTTCTGGAAGTCAAGATTAGCCACCTTCCTGCAGGTCTTACTTAATTAACTAGATTACCTATAACCACCTTCACCTCCTCTCCTAGCAGTTAAATTAAAAATAGGCCAAAGAGAGAGCAAGAGTCATCAATCTTTTGGTGAGAGTGGTGTCCATGAAGAGAGGCTGAGAGGAAGGGGCTGTTCCCAATCCTCAGTATCAAGGGGAAGTGTTCTGAGATAATCACCTATAAAAGATTAATGACGTAGCAAGGAGGAGGAACTGAAATCTTTTTTCTCCTGGTTGTTAATAGGTTGTAAATAATTTTGCTGATTTGCTTCTGGACTACCTGAGCAGGGAAAGGGAAAATTAGAGAGAGATCTGGGGCTTTTGGGGGCATGAGACCCTCACTCTTACTTGTTGGTCTGGCAAGCATAGACGAATTTCTCACAGAAGAGGGCTGGTCTTGGCCTGGGTTGCTGCTCTTTCCCCTGGATCAAGAGCTCAGCAGTGGGAGACTGCAGACAGGCTTCCTTTCGTGGAGGTTGAGGAGTGAATAAGAAGACAAAATGGAGCTGACCTCCTGCTTCAGGGAACTATTCAATAGTAAGGACCCTGGAAGAGCCAGGATTTGGATACCTGCCACACTGAGGTCACTGACAGTCAGTGTTTAGCAGTTAAGAGTGACGTCTCCAAAGAAAGGACTGCTATGGGCTGTCACGTAAGGGTTCAGTAAACCAGGCACTTTAGATGTTGCACTGCCTTCCTCAATTCTGAAAGTTGAGCTAGTGTGGGTCCCCCTCTGGGAAAGCAAGTATTAGCAGGAAATTCTACTGATCCAGGGTGATCTTCTATTTTGTTGGTTCTTACTTTGCCAAGCAGTGCTGAGTCTATAAATAGAAGGTTCTTCATGACTGCAATTGGAGAATTGCAGTTGATTGCCTGACTTTATATAATATTCTGCCTTACTAATTGTGTGATCTTGGGCAATTTAGTGAATATTTCTGTGCCCCAGTTTCCTTATCTGTTATTTGGGAATAATAAAAATGCTATATTATACTGTTGTTGTGAGGTTGAAGAGCACACAGTTCATGCAAATCATTCAGCATAGGGCCTGGGATGTTGTATGTCCTCAATAAATGTTTACTGTTAATGAGTAGGGTTATGTCTTGTCATTTCATTGTTTGATATTGAACTCTGCCATGAATCTGTAGCTCAAGTGGCTGGAACTCTGTTGACATCCTACCTTCTAAAGGTAATTGAAGCTTTTGTCTGCATTCCCAGCCATTGGTGAAGTTTCTGATTCAAATTAAATTCCTGGTATTGCCATTTTCTTGGCTTAGACTAATGAGCCTCAAAAATCAGGGTACTTAAACACCATTTGGGGGGTACTTCTAAAAATACACATCTTCATAACTTCATTCATAGAAATTCTGATTCAGTAGATCTGGGGTGGAGCTCAGAAGGTCATCTGTAGATCACAGTTCCATAAATATTGGCCTAGAGTAGTATTGTAGAATTCTGTTGGTGGGATCACTCATCATCCAGCACTCACTTAGATATTGATATTGGCCTAGAATTAACAAGTATTTATTGAGCATCTACTATATGCCAGGCACTTTTACAAGCATTCAAAATACAGTCATAAATAAGATAACGTCCCTATTTCCAAGTAGTTCCCAGTGTAAGGGGAGAGACTAAGTCAATCAGCACTTATAAAAGAACATAACATACTGTTCTATCTGCAAAAAGTCTATTTCTTCCCCTTTTGTCCTGTTAACTTATACTTATCAAATTCCCTTCCCTGATCTTCTTAATTAGTTCAAATACCCATATTTTATTCTCTCGCAACACAATGTGTCTCTTTTCTGTAATGGTTATTATTGTTGTAATTTTTCCTTTTGTGGTACTTATTCAATTTTCTTTCTTTTATACTTGACTACTTCTCAGCACAGAACTTGTCTGTATTTACTTACCTTTATATTCCAAGCACCTAAAGTTCAATAATTATTGATTGATTGAATGAACATATGAATGGGATAAGTTCTGTGATAGGAGTAAATGAAGCATAAAACAGAAGTACATAGGAAAGAGACCAGAACCAGGCTTAGAAGATCAGAGACAATCCATCAGAGAAAGTGCTAGCAATGTGAGGAATGAACAAAAGTGAGGTGTGTGAATATCATGGGTCAAAAGTGATTTAGTATGTGGTTTGGTCTGTGGGACAGAGACTCAAATATCTGGCTGTCATGAGCCTGTAGATAGTTATTGAAGCCACAGAGGTGAAGAATATTACTTAGGGAGAGTGCATGGTGTGATAGGTGAAAAAAAGAAAAAAGCCAAGGACAGACTTCTGAGATGATAAGAAATATCATCACCCCTCAAGTTAATGGATTTCTTCTTTTAATATATCTTATTCTAACAGACAACTCTCAGTGTAGCCAAATTTTTTCATGAGTAGCCATCTTTACAGACATTCTTACTTATTTAGTATGAAAATGTGTTTGAAAATATGATCAACAGATTTACATATTAAAAAGTGGAGTCCGTTTCCAGGCAGCCAGAAAACAAAAGCTTTCTAACAATGGCTTGTGCAGGCTTTGCCTCCTTTGGACCCAGGTGGAATCATTTATGAGTGAGAATGTTCACAGGCCCCAGGCAAGGGTCCTGCAGGCATTTTCCCTCCTAACTTTCTCTGCCTGACCCTAGGCCAGGTAATCACAAACAGTTGACTTTGAGACTTCTAAACGTGACTATGTGGATGGCTGGAATAGCTTTTGGGAAAGATTTTTGATTTCAGTTTCTAATCCAATGGAAAAGAAGGAAGGGCTCACCCAATGCATGTGACTCCCTCCCATCTTTTCCCCTCACCCCACTGACCTCCCTAATGTGTCATCTGTCATCCCAAACAACCCATCACCTTCCACCACTGCAGGAAGAGTGGGAATGAAGATGATAAGGTAAGGCCAGAGATGGGGTGAGAAGGAAACTCTGGCTGGGGGAAGGGACTTGAACTTGGGTCCAAGACCTCAAATAAGCAAGCAAAATATAGATTCCTGTGGGTGGGCTCTGAAAATCAGGAAACCAGGGGGTTCCTTCTGCCAAACGCTCCTCTACAATTCCCCTACAAATGAACTGTTCAGTGGTGTCAACATATTATATATGAAAATACTTTTGTGTGAACTGAAGCTGTGTTAAGCACAGGCTGTGGTCCTGGACATTTTTGGATACTGAAGACAAGGTCCCTCCTCCAGGAGTTCACAGGCCAGTTGTGAGACAATCCATGTGTAACCAAAGTGCCCTTTACACTAGATGCTGCATATAAGCTACTCTCAGCTGAATCCACCCCCCCAACCCACCGTAGACTTGCTTTGTATGGCGCCTCATAGTGTTTTAATAAAATCATAAATTCATTGGCTTCATTTAAAAACAGAGTTTTCACATGAACATTTCTGGATTTTCTGAAAAAAATCAGAAAGGCTGGCATTTCTAGGTGAAAACACTTCCTCTGGCAAAAACAAGCAGCTGCCCCTTTTAGATGAGGCAGGCCCTCCAGTGCTCATCACTCAGGTAATAGACGTGTTTAGGGTTCTGAGTTTGTAACACCTACTCTGCTCCTGGTAGGCTGTAAATACTATTCTCCAGCCTGTCCGCAGGCTGCAGCATTTTAGCGCTTTTAAGCAGCAAGCGCAAAGGCCCAATCTTCCCCTCTCCAAGTCTCCAGTTCCTCGTTAGCATAGTTCTGGGGTCTTCTAGTTTTCAAAGTATCCTGGGGCCTCCTTGCAGGCCAGATCTTCCCAGGTAACTAACTTGTTCCACACCTGAGTGTGGCAACTTTTCAGAAAATCCCTCAAAACCAAAAACACTTTTATAGTATGTTTCTGACAGGATCTGCTAGGCAAACATTTACATACCTAAGGGAGATGATGTAAGTGATTCTCCACAGAATATGGAAGATCTATCTCTTTCAAGTAATTTATCCTTTGGCTAGAATAATGGGGCCCATGGCCCCTATACTTTCATCACTATGGAGACCACTTAACAAGTCCTCACAAAACAAAGTTACCTATTTATTCTGTGGTGGGTAACACCACCAATAGGATTCTTTGCTACACGTGTAAAACAATTGCAACACAATGAAAAAAAATATTTCAAAGATATGAGCCTGGTAGTTGAAGTTTATTTAACAAATTTTAATTGACTCAATGACCCAATTAATATTAAAATAGTGAACATTTTCTCTGATGATTGGCACATTTGAACATTAAAACTTATGCAAACTTGCCTGAAAATGATATAGCATTTGAAAATCTAATGTAATTTAAAGTCCTTATACTCCAGCCATTTGCCAGAGCCCAGTTTTTCATGGCTAGGAAAGACACACTTTCTTTTTTTTGACATTAGAAAGTACCAGCATGAAGGGATACATGTCCTTTTGGTTCTTGTTTCATAATACAGTATTACATGATAATAGAGCTGAAAGAGTCTTTAAAGATCATCTAGTAGAATCAAAGTATTTCATTTTTGCACATTACACCCTTGACAGACGTTTTTAGATCCAGTTGTATTCAACTAGTTTCCATTATGTTTCTAGGCTTTGATCTAGAAGATTCCTTATCTGTGGTCTACATAAAATGAATTAAAAACCATTGCCTTTCATCTCCTGAAGCAATATGTGTGACTCACTTGCTTAACCCTGCTTCTTTTTGATGATGTGTTGTTCCTCTCAGTGGTCCTGGTAAGAATTCTTTTTTCTTGATGAACCAGTTCCTTTATCTGTTTCTACAAAAGGGCCAGCAGATGTCACTTCACATTTGTCAAGCCTAAAGCACATAATCTTTTTAGCATGGGATATTTTACAATGTCTTCCTGGGACTTTCTGTTTACCATCTTACTCCTCCAAATTGCTAAGTAAGTGAACTATGTGATCAGGAAATATTGGCAAACTTTGGGAAGAGAGCACAAATTCTGTATCTCATTTCCATATACAGGGGACATTCAGTGACTAATTTGGAACAGTTCACTCAATTGTCTGAATTAACTGTATAGTTTCAGAACTTAGGGCAGCCATATTTAAAATTTAACCACAAACTTTACAAAATTTAGATATTTAAGTCACTATCTTCATGTTACTGTAGGACAGTATAAGGATGACTATAACACAGTTGATATTTCTGTAAGACAGTACTTAATAGTATTTAAGACATTCTCTTTCATGGTGGCATTAAAGGAGAGAAGTTGAAAAATAATTTCCCTTGCCTTTGGACATAGTACCATTCTTCTGTCATTCAATATTTAATCTAACCCTTATTAAAATAGTACCATTCTTCTGTCATTCAATATTTAATCTAACCCTTATTAAAATCAGTTTAAAACATGTAGTTAATACTTTAATTTCTCCCTGAGAGAATATGTAATTTATTCACATATTCACAAACAATTAAAAAAATATATTTCCTAGAAAACCAAAATAGTTTGAAAGAATTTTGTAGTTTAAAGTTTAAAATTAGTTCTGCTTTAAATATTATAGTAATATGTTCCAAATATGTTGACTTCTTCATATGATTGTGCTTTTTTTTAAAACAAAAGCTTCAAAACCAATTGTTTCGTCAAATAAACAGTGCAACAAATGGAAACAGTACACTGGTTGTGACTTTGAAATAACAAATTGGTAATTATTTTTTTCTATAATCACTGTATGTGTAATATAGTTTCACTCTGTCACTGCTAACCATTTCTATGTACAAAATATTAAAAGGAACATAAAAATCTTATTTTTGAAGTTATTTTGAACTTGATTATAATAGGAATGACATATTAGCACAGCTTGTATTAAGTACTAACAACCTAAAATTAACCAATATGAACCTGAAATGGACACCAATGAAAAAGGTATAAAAACCGAATTCCTAGAAAATTCTAGGAATTTTGGCTGCATCTTCCCTGAGGTTGTTGTTACTGCTTTCATAATTAAGTTGTGGCTATTTCTTCTCAAGCCTTAGCTGAAAGTAAAATTTCCTGATCAAATTATTAATTACTAACTGTAAAGAAATGCTGACAACCCGTAATTTAATCATTACAGAAGTAATAGTTCTGCTCTAATTAAAGGCTAGTCTAATCCAGCAATTCTATAAATTTGCTTAGTTTAATTTCAAAAATATGCTTATAGTGTGGTTTGTTTGATTAGAAAAGCTTTCTTTGTTTTGCTCTAGCGAAATTTAAAAATCTCTCTCAGGAATATATATTATTACCAACGTACAAGACATTAGAATATAAGGCAAGGTTTGTTAAAACCCTCAGAGTCAGAAAATTTAAGATATCTACAAGTATTTGGGCTACTGAGATTTGCTGAATGAAGCTTTCTATATGATCTCTTCTTTTCTACAGTGGTGTAGTCATTACTAAATAAGGCTTTCATGAAGTTGATGAAATTTCCTATAAACAGATTATCCTGTGCCTTTTTGTAAGGGTCCATTTTATTGCAGTCAAGTCAACTGCTATTAATTTAGTCCAAGGTATTTAGTTATATTCCCATTATAATATTATCCGAATAGTTTTAATGAGTTAATAACATTTAACATGTTTGAGAGAAGATAACTGTCCTTACGTGTATGAAATACAAAATTATTTGAGATTCATTTTGTATGAATCATTTAACTGATTATTCCCTGTGCTTTGCCAACCTTCCAGGACTTTTCTAATTAACGGGCTAGATTAGCATGTTCACATGCTTCTGCATACTTCAATTCTCACCTTCCTTCCAAACATTCAGCATTAAGAAGCAGCACAAATTTTTGTGAGCACGTGGGGTCCAACCTTCCAGGAAAGCGAGTGCTTGAACTGGTGTAATTCTAAGTGGAAGTGGAGTGGCTGGGCCTGGGTTAATACTACTCTTAAATGTTCCCAAACCCCCTGAAACCAGTCCTGAAAGTTTCATGGGGCACTTGCGGACTCTTAATTCAGGATTGCCACTTTTACAAGGGAGCTGAAAATGTATCTCATTTTTCTATGGGGACAAAGGAAGTGTTATGGGTGGTCAGTGTCCATTAGAATAAAATCCCTAGATTGACCTAACCACTGCTCTGAATCTCAATCCTGGAGACAAGGAGAGTTGTGATGAGCCTCAGGAAGGCTACTGAAATGACTAAGCTATTAGACTTCCCTTTCTCTGGGCAGACTCTGATGTTCCTTCTGGGGTGAATAGGGATGTTGACCCACATTTGACATTAGCCTTTGTATATTATACTCTCTTCACAACCACATTATATGTGTACCATGATACACACACATATATATACATGACATATATTTTTATATTAATTAGTAGACTATATACGTAAATATACTACAAGAATATTCACTTAGGGAAAAAAATGCCTCTGGATAAAAATGTCAGACTAACCTAAAGATTAAGTAGTTTTTTAAATTGTTGTTGTTGTCAAAAATGGATGTTTCATTTTTATTGTACAAAATAAATATGTATGACAGAGAGAAAGAGAGAGAACAAGAGGGAAGGAGGAAAGCAGAGAGGAAAGATGAGAGGGATTATGTGCCGACTACATTTGTACATGTAGAATCCAACAATGTCACAACCTGAAAGGATATTCATGACCCTCTAATCCAACCCCTTTATTTTATGCTAGAGGCAACAAAGAAACTCCAGTGATTTATGATCTGGTTATATATTTCATTCTCTCTGAATTTATCAATTTGAGAACATTTCAGGGACTAGGAGAGTAGAAATGGTATAAGAAGAATGAGCAAAGCAAATTGGGGAGGATTGTTACCTCTGAATGACCGTGGCAATTCAGCGGTAAGTGCTCATATATCTATATTAACATTGCCTGTATTTAATGCGCTTGTCTCATGGCCTCCTTTGGATGACAAGCTTATTTACAGCAGAGGAAAAGCCTTTCCTAGAACCTGTGGACCTATTCTGTGCAGTGCTGCATCCAGCCCAGCCAAATGATGATTCCAGAGTGAGGGAGAAACAAAGATCTTGTAGGAAACCAAGAACCAAGAGTCTACCTTTTGGGACTTGTTCTTAAAACACACTTCTACTTCTAAGCTTCTGTGAATTTTCTTTCAACTTTTCCTTCACTTACCTTCTTCCCCCCTTTTCCTTTCATATTTTCCATCAAAACCCTGTTTATTTTTCAATGTACAATGCAAATGCCAATTCTTTGTGATATTTGTTCAAATGCTCCTAATAGATTTTATTGTATTGCCTTGTATTGTTTTAGTTATTTGCATGTTTGTCTCATCTATTAAGTTACAGAGCTGCCTTGGGAACTAGTGGGTGATTTAAAGGCAGGGTTCTGGCAGGTGGTGTAGGTGGACTTAAGACCCTTTAGGTTTTATGTCATATATTGTAAAGAACCAATACAGTTTCTTTGATATAACTGTTCAACTGCTGAAGACCAACGTTTAAAGATCACTACCAGCATTTTTAATTACTGAAAGGATTATTCTACTAATTTCTGTAATATGGCAACCTTGGAATGAACAGGTTTCCAGTAAATGAAAAAATCAGTAGTTATCCAATCAGATAAGTTAAAAGAACTCTATTGCATTTTAGCTTAAAACACAACGAATACACTCAGTATTACTGCTTGAAAACCAGTCTTTCTCAAATGTTAAACTGGGAGAAAGACAGCCCCTCAAATGTTGGGAGTGGCAGGGGAAGAGAAAGACTCAGGGCCCCTGGAATTGATTTATGAAGAAGGGTGGTGAGATTTTATGGAGTGGAAACTAACAGATGGTACATACTTTTTTTTTCCTTCCCACAATCACCCCTCCCTGAGCTCCTTCTGGAATATACATTCTGTACTGGCACAAAAGCCAAAAGCTCTTTGGAAGCTCTGCTGGAGTCACACACAATGATGACTCTCGGTCTCCCCAGTCTCCAGATTCATACTTGTGGGTATTGTGGATGATGACTTTTTTCTTCTTCTTACAAAACTGTCTTACCAGACATAATTTAGCAGAGGCTTGGGGAGTCACAGGTGTGCTTTTGAAACTTCTAGTCTAGACAGAAAGTATAAAAACATTAGTCAACCTCTTCAAATTCATTTAAATGAATCATGAGTTGATTTCCTCCAAATCCATTTAACAAACATCAGTCAGTAATATTTTTCATTCTTTTAAGAACCAGGCTTGGTTGAAAAAAACATTCTTTTAAAAACCAAGTATGTTTAAAAAAAACTTATTTATATTTCAACCTGCTTAAACATTTCACTAAAGTAAAAGGGAGCTTATAAAATATGTACTTGGCTCCTTAAAGTTCTTGACTTAATTTAATTTTGTTTAAAATGTAAAACAGATTTCTAAACATATAGTACTATTGAACCTGGAACTTGAGTGTAAAAGGGCTTTAACTGTCATCTAATCTAACCATCTTCCAATGTGAGAATCATATAATAATATTATGTATACATACTTCAAAACCATTTTTCATGTAACATTGATTCCTAGATCCTTTCAACCCTAGTCACATTTACCAGGAACACTTCCCAATTTGTCAATGTCCCTCGTAAATTAATGATGAATGCTTTTATAACTGATTTTTTGGATAAGCTCAGATATTTCAAGGAACCCAAGTACTTTGGCTTTAAAACAAAATACCAAAAAGTAACTTATAAACAAAAATTATTAAAGTTAATTATTAAGTATTAGACTACTTTTTGATATTCCACACCATACTTTTATAGGCAAAAAATTCACCTCCAGATTCTTCATTCTGATACAGAATAATGAAGTATTTTCAACTTCACCTAAGTAAATCTGCCAATGTCGTCTCAGACAAACCTGCTAATATTTTGCTGCTTATATTTGCATGTGTTCTTTTCACTGACAATTCTCACCTCCTCAGAGAAGCTTCACTAATAAGCTTCATTTCCCCTTGACTGAGAAAGTCCTTGAATTGAATTATTTTCCTCTTCCATGTTAATTCATCAGGCCTGAAGAAGAAAACAGCATTCCCTTTGCCACTGTTAATACACAACTTCTCTTTTTTTGAGGTTTATACCATTTCCTTTTATTATTTTCTTCCCATTGTCAGCAACACCATCTATTAACTTCTAGGACCATCTCTTTCCTTCCACAGTGATTTAAGTAGTTAGATCACGATATACTTATCGTCTCCACTTTATATATAGTACATTGGAATCTCGCCATCTCCAATGATTTACATGTCCATCCCATTTTTCCCATCCAGCTGCATAGAGCTTGAGTAATTCTTGTTTGTATTAAGCTGGAATTTGCCTCTCCTCTAATTCTCACTGATTAGTCCTAAATTGTGCAGCTTCTCCAAATCTTTACACAGGTCTGTTGCATTTCTACCTTCATTTTAAAATCTTAAACTCTAAAAGTAACATTTCTGACCCCATGTGCATTATCTTTCTAATCTTGGGACCTGCTGAACCTGCACTGAGTACTCATTGATTCTTGAATCCTTCGACTTCCCTTAATTCTCTCATTTTATCATCTCTTTAATTCCTTCTTTCTTTTTACAGCCTGCCTCCTATGGCCAGCTATGTCAGTCAGACATTTACAACTTCTCTAAAATTCCCAGTCAGATCCTAACTTTTCCTTTTTTCAGTTTGCACTTGCCAGATGGCAATCACTGATAGTCAAAACCTGACTGACAAATTCCATCTATTTGTGTTGTTTAACTTCAATTATCCAATCCTTTCATTTAATTAGTATGGATTGAGAAGATACTACATGAGCCAGCAACTGTGCTGAGTCCTAGCTATGGAAAGAAGAATTCAATTCAATTCTTGCCTCTAAGGAGGTAACAACCCAGCAAGGAAAATAGCCACAAAGAAATAATTTCTCCCCATGAAGCATGCTAGACTGTAGATAGGTTCAATATTCAATTAAAGTATAGAGGAAAGAACAAGAAATAATTCTGCCTGAGTTTACAGGAAGTCTTCAGAGAAAAAAAAGTATAATTTTTTTCAGTGTCTTGAGCGATGAAGTATATTTTCTTGTGTGCTCAGAAAGGTTGAAGTGGTGGGGAGAGGAGGAATGGCCATGCCAAGCAGGTTGAACCTTGTGACAAGAATGTAAAGTGTGGAGGGAATGCCCTGTGGTCCAACGGTTAGGACTTGGTGCTTTCACTGCCATGGGCCCACGGTTCAATCCCTGGTTGGGGAACTAAGATCCCACAAGTGGCATGGCGCAGTCAAAAAAAAAAAAAAAAAAAGAATATAAAGTGTGGAAATGCAGAGCAGGTTACAAACCTAGGGTGAAGATGATCAAAAGAAGATAATAAGAGAGAATAATAAGAAGACAGAAGTGAGCAACATTGAGAAGGTATTTGTACACAGGAGTTTAAAATTTATTTTACAAGGCAGAATTCCCAGGCTGAGTTCTATGAGCAATAGTTTCCCATGTTTTCTTCTGTGAAAAAAGGTCTTTGTGATTATATACACTGGGAAAATTCTATAATACTGTAACCCTTCTGAAGTATTCATAATTCACATTCACATAGTAAAAGTTCTGAAATTCCTGTATGAATAAGCTATTTAATTTTGTTTAACCCAGGGTCTTCTAATACAAGCAGATATGATTTCTCCTTCCTCTGAATCCCTCCTTGTTGCCTTAATGGTATCCATTTGAGTAGGGCAAACTCTTGGCATCTGAGCATTTTGAAGGAGACTTAAAAGTTCGTGGTATATAATATTTGCTGAGGTATCATTTTGAATTGTGAGTGCTTCAAGGCTGTTGTGTGAGCATGAGTCATTGGGCAGGTAAGAAAGTCTAGACAGACACGCAGAATCTACACACCTCAATGCAACAGTGCTGCTCCCTATGATACCTTATTCTATTTAATTGTCGAAACAACACCGCAACGCTTGTATTATTGTATCCATTTTAGCTAGGAGGTCACTGATGAAATTATATTCTGGTATTTGGGTATTGTAAACATCTTTCGGCATATGTGTCTTAATTTCAAGATCTACCATATTTGTTTTGCCCCTTATGCTAGCTTGCATGCTTTTTGTAGTCAAGGCTGCATTTGATGGCTCTATTCTTTGTTTTGCTTTACTATCTAAATTTTATTTATTTTTTAAAAATTTATTTTATTGAAGTATAGTTGATTTACAATGTTCTGTCAATTTCTGCTACACAGCAAAATGATTCAGTTATACATACATATATATATATATATATATATATATATATATAATATATATATATATACACACACACATTCTTTTTCATACTTTTTTCCATTATGGTTTATCACAGGGTATCAAATTTAGTTCCCTGTGCTAAAGAGTAGGACCTTGTTGTTTATCCATTCTATATATAATAGTTTGCATCTGCTAATTCCAAACTCCCAATCCATCCCTCTCCCACCCCCTCTCCCTCTTGTGATGGCCCTATTCTTTTACCACCCTCAGTACTTGGGACAATTTGTTGAACCCTATAGGTTCTCAATCAATGTCTGAGAAATGAGTCAATGATAAGGTTTCAGAGAGAAGAGGTTATATAGGGTACATTGACGGGTTAACTTGAGAGGACATATCTAAGAGGAAAGTAATATATGGTGAAAAAGATTAGTAGAGCCAGAGCAATGCAAAATAAGCTTCAGGCAACATAGTTATGAATTTGAATTCAATGAAACATTTTCAAAATCCACCAGAAATTTTATAGGAGAAGTATAACAACTACATTGGTAGTTGTATTTTGACTTACTAAATTGAAAAGATATTCACAGAAATGCTTTAATGATGAAAACACTGCCAACTCCAGGCCCAGTGAAAATTGCTCAGGGTCCAGGTAAGGGATTAAAGATTTAATAGAAATGGGAAATTAAAAACAGACAAACTTGTGTAAAAATAATTGCTGAACTGCAATATGTATTAGTTTTCTAGTGCCCTCATAACAAAGTACCACAGACTAGGTGGCTTAGACAACAGAAATTTACTGTGTCACAGTTCTGGAGACTTATTATGTCACAGTTCTGGAGATTAGAAGTCCAAAATCTAGGTGTTGGCAGGGTTGGTTCCTTCTGAGGGCTGTGAGGGAAGGATCTGTCCAGGCCTCTCTCCTTGGCTTGTAGTTGGCCATCTTCTCCCTACATTTCTTCACATCATCTTTATGCTATCTGTGTCTCTGTATCAAGATTTTCCCTTTTTTTTTTTTTTTTTTTGGCTATGCTGGGTCCTCGTTGCTGCACATGGGCTTTCTCTAGTTGTGGTGAATGGGGGCTACTCTTCACTGCGGCGCGCGGGGTTCTCATTGTGGTGGCTTCTCTTGTTGCGGAGCAGGGGCTCTAGGCAAGTGGGCTTCAGTAGTTGTGGCATGCGGGCTCAGTAGCTGTGGCACACGGGCTTAGTTGCTCCGTGGCATGTGGATCTTCCCAGACCAGGGATCGAACCCATGTCCCCTGCATTGGCAGGCAGATTCTCAACCACTGCACAACCAGGGAAGTCCCAAGATTTTCCCTTTTTATGACAACACCAGTCTTATTAGACTAGGGCCCACCCTAATGATCTCATTTTAACTTGTTTACTTTTGTGAAGGCCCAGTCTCCAAATAAGGTCACATTCTGAAGTTCTGGGGATTAGGACCTCAGTATATGAATTTTGGGAGGACACAATTCAACCCATAACACAATTTCAATGATAACCTTGCATAAGAATAGCAGGAATTGGAAGATGAATTCATTTAACACTTACTTATTGAATTCCATTTATATACCAGACATCAAACTAAGTAAAGATATATCTTCAAGGGTCTTACGGTCTCTTGAGTGAGACAGATAGATAAGTAATTAATGACAGCACAATGTATTCAGAGTCATAATAATAATTTACAAAGTATTAGCTAAGACAAGAAGAATGAAGAAAGGCATCAGTGAGGAGATCACTTTAAGGTAGAGTTTTAGATGATACGAGAAAACTTGGAAGATAAAATTGGGAAGAAAACTCTAGCCAAGGAAACAATAAGGGTTATTTTGAGTAATGTCAACTTGTTTAGTGTGAAGTTCATGTTGGAAGTAAAATATGAAAATCTTGAAAGTTAGGTAAGGAGCCTACCAAGAAGTTCATGCAAATGAGAACCACTGAATCATTTTAAGTAGAGAAGTGACATATAAGGATCACCGTGAAGGCTGTTTCAAGAATAGCTTGGAAAGGAATAAAGCAGGAGTCAAGGAGACACGGGTAAGAAAACATTGCACTAGTCAGATGAGAGAACATGAGGTCATTGATGAAGACTGTAGCATATGGAGAATAAGGTATGGAAAAGAGAGGACCTAATATGGTGGAGTTGATAAGACTTAGGGAGCAAAGTGTGGAATCAGGTGGTTGTTTAGATGACGCCTATATCTCTGAATTGAGCAATTAGGTGGATAGGTTGGTATTAAATAAGATAGGAGACACAAGAACCAAGATTTGGAGATAAAGATAATTAATCCAGTTTTGAATATATTGAGTTTGAGATGTTTCTGTGGCATCCAAATGGAGATGTGTAGTAGAGAGTAATTATACTCATTAAGTAGATCGGGGAGAGATCAGGAGTAGAGATAAAATCTGGCAGTCATCAGTATACATGTTCATTCACTCGTACAGCAAACATGTATTGATTACCTACTAGATACCAAACACTGTGTTTTGGTGAGTATTAAAGCTAGGATATTGGATTGAGCTATCCTAGTGAAAACATGAAATAAATATAACAGATTCTGGGAAACACCAACATAAAAAGAGTAACAGAGAAAGAGGAATGGATAAAGTGGGTTTGGAATGAGCAGTAAAAAGTTAAGAATTCAAAAATTGGAAGATATCAAGAAGGTAGAGATTGTTTAACAGTATCAAATTCCATCATAAGACAATTTTGATAAGGACTTTAAGGACTTGAATGGGTCAGAGTTTCTCCAGGAAACAGCTGACTCCTTCAAATGGGGTAATTAAGAAGTGTGTGTGTGTGTGTGTGTGTGTGTGTGTGTGTGTCTGAGAGAGAGAGAGAGAGAAAGAGAATGAGAGAGAGATTGAGAGATTCAACTGTAGAAGAGGGCCTCCTGACGTATACCTCCTATACATATACATATATTCTGGCCTCCTACAGTGCCTCCCATTGACAAAACTCAACTGGTTGCCAGAAGAAAAAAGAGCAGTTGAGGTAGTTTATCTAAGTCAGCTTCCCTGAGCAACAAGCAAAATGGAAAAGAATGGAGAGTAAAACTGGTGAGGTAAATGGAGAATATCCTGCTCAGGTTTTAAAAGAGATCATTACATTTGGCAAGCTGGTGATCAAGGGTATTGGGAGAGGAACTTCGTGGAATGAAGGTAGAAGCCAGCTCACCGTAGGCTGGGGGGTTAATTAGAAGTGTGAAGTGTAGATGCATCCATAGGCTTTCAAAATGCTTAACTGAGAAAGGAAGGGAAAAAACAAGTCTTAGCTTCATGAAGATGCAGTGCTGATGCAGAGTTAAGATGGAAGAGATTTGGTGATATATTTAGGCTGAGTGAAAAGAGTGAGGAGATGCATATATGATAAGGCAATATCTAAGGGGACATGAGGGAGTGGGGCCCAGAATAGGAGGAAGGAGATACTTTTGACCTCCTCCAGGCAAGGTGCTATATTTATGAGATGGATACATGAAAATATATTAGAAAAGGTGCAATGGAAATCTTGGACAGTATGATGGTCCCATGGATGGCTGTGGTTACCTCCTTGGAACACTTAGCACCCAGACTGATATGGCCACTGGGGTCCCCAGTGGTGACAAGTGCTTTGAACCTTATCCACCGCTCAGCTCAGGTCTGCTTTTGCACAGACACAATTTTCAAAACCTCATCCTTGAGGGATGTCCCCAGGAAAAAGTCAATGATCTCAGACTCCTTGATGGGCAGAGAGATGCAACTACTTTTTCTATTTTAGATGCTGCTCAACTATCTGCTTTTCTCTATGCTTCTGTTCTCTCTCTCTCTCTGCTTCTCTCAAAATTATCTTTGGTTATTTTTCTTACTCATGGTCCAACTGGATATTCTAACCCTTGCGTCCACTTGACCTTCCAGCTTCACAGCTCACCACCACCTGGCATTTTCTTCCCTATCTATTATTTTCAGGTTTCCAAGGTAAATCTGATTGACTTAGCTGTACTTTTTCTCTGTAATCTTTACACCAAGTTATGATATAGACATCTGGTGGACTTAATGTTGTGTTACCTTAGCATTAATTGTTGACACCTATCTAGCTTTCTATGAGGTGGAGAGGTAGAAGTATAGGGTCCATTGTTCACTCAGCAAAAACTGTGAGCAACAGAAGATCCTCCTAGGGGGGAAGTCTGAATAGAACAGGCATTCCACAGCGCCATTTTTTAAAAGCAGAATTTAAATTTCTGCTTCAATTCATCCATTTTACTCCCTGAACAGTGTTCTTTTTTAATTTACTAATGCTTGTATTAACAAACTTTGGTTGAATTTGATAGCGCATTTTCAGGCTTGGTGCTTATGGTACATACTTTCTAATTCACCTCAATTTTATATGCCGAGCAGCTTGAATTAAAACGATCAAATTCAGAAAATCTCTGTATAGTCAAAGCCATAAATGTGTAAGGTTTTGTTACTGCAAAATAGTAATGTAGCATTGTAGACAGTAACATGGCAATTCAAACAGCCTAGCATATATTTATAGTTGGCAGGGCACATTGGATCTCTTTCTGCCTCACTTAACTCTAGAATTAAGATTTGAACCTGATCCCCTCGTCCTTGAGTTTATCTACCTCTTTTCAAGAAAACAAATGATTTCTGTCTAAAGTTAATTATAATTTACATGCAGTAAATTTACCAAATTGCTTCCAGATCTGCACTTTTTTTTTTAAAAGAAGCAGACTAGAAAGAAATATTTGTTCTTCAAAAAGAATATTTGTGTTTGTCTAAATGTACATTTACTTTAGCTACATATATTCAGTTAGTTTTCTTTATAGTTGAAAATGGTGCCTAGAGAAACTTGAAAGAATTAGAATGGATATTGCTTTCTTCAATTACTTTATAGGAATGCAAATTCATTTGTGAAAACTGGCAAAAACATAACTTTCTGGGAAAGTTTTTTGTTATGACCAAAAGAAGAAAAGGAAAATATAATTTATCTCCTGTTTCAATACTGATTGATTGGCAGTAGCTGACTTAGGGCTGTGTTGAGAAAAAAATTTGAGAATGGAGGAAGTGGGTTATAGGGAACTGTTCCTTAATGATCTCTGCTATATGTATGGAATGGGTGCTGTGCTTCCCATCCCAATATTAATGCCATATCAGAAATAGGTGAAGAGCATTTCTACTAAAAACAAGCATGTCTGTAACAAACAAAATTTGGAATAGGAAAAAAAGCATGTATGACTGTATGTATATACTCTCATGTATGACTACATATGATTTTCTGATCCTCTTAGATATAGGCTATCCAATAAGTTACCAGAGACGTTTGACGTGGGAAAAGCATACTGTCATTTCTCCGATTTCCACTCCTGGGGACTATTTGGACATAAGGACAATAGGGCCTTGTGTTGTTCCTTTCCCAAGTACAGAGCAAAAATGGGACTCCTAATAACATAACACGACCCCAAATGCAAAGGAAAAATAGCCTTTTTAGATAAGGGAGGGTAGAGTGATAAGAAGCTGTAGAATGGGTCCTGAAGTTCATGTACTATCAGATCTGAGGCAAGAAGTTGAAGACAAGAAGTTGAAGAAAGGAAACTTACATTGTCATCTATAAGAAATAAGCAGGAATGTGATGTTGGAGGGTAGCAGAAAAGAGAATATGGGAGAGAGAAAAGAGAGAGACCAGGCACCATGTCAAGGGCCTGCAACTCTTAAATGTGGTCAGTAGAGACTTCCTGATTGTGGGGTGGTAGAAGAATTTTTAGCAACAGTGGTTCTAGCTTTCCATTCTATGATGTGATGTAAACTCTCTTTATCTTTATCTTCACAAACAATCAGTGTAAAACCACCAGTACATTTTGGGGGTGGGGAGAGTCTTGTCTATGTAAGCTCTGTAAAAAACCTGACACTGTAGCTATTTTTATAATTGCTCTTAGTCCTAATTTGGCCCACCATTCACACTGCTGCAGATCACCTCCTTGGAAAACTTAGATTTCTGTTTCTTGCCATATGGTGCAATTGTCACACTTTCCCAATATTCCCCCCAGAATCCCTTTACACAAGACTAAACAGGTATGGCAGACTTTTTTTTGTTTTATTTATGTACCTACTATAGACTGTACTAACTTCTAAGAAATATTTTTTCCTCCAACCCACTTAAAAATAAGTATGCATATTTGTACATTATGTTCACTACTATGCTCCCCATGATCGAAAACAGTTTTTGAAACATTGTAGGTGTTCAATAAATATTTGTTGAATAAAAAGCAAGTAAAATTTTTATAAAATAAGTTACTTTTATTACATGTGATGCAATCGGATATAATCTAGACTAATCACTAACACACTTAATTTTTAAAATGTGAATCAACAATCCACTAAATCGAGTATATGACCCACAAGTGGTCATGATCCACTGTTTGAGAAACATTGATTTAAACAATAAGGATAGGATTTCTGGGTCCAGCATGGTTATGCAAGCCAGCTGTAGCCCATATTTTCTGCTAATTACAACTAAAATACCAGGAAAAAAGACTAATAGAGGACTCTTAAAAATAAACAAAAGTAAGAGGAATGGAGTCAAAGAGAAGGCACAGGTATGCTTCCCACTTTTTTTCCCTTTTATGCTTTGCCCCAAGGGTGGACCCCGGTCACAGAACAGCAAGTCATGGAGTGGATGCATGAGGGCTAAAACTTAAATAGAAAGCCCATCTTTATAATCAGAAAAACCAGCAAAGGAGGCTCTGGGGGCTAGAGAGTGAAGAGAGATTCTCAGAGCAGAGAGAGCCAGAGAAGAGGATCCCTTACTTCTGTGTATAAATCTGCAGATATCTTGGGCTCATTTTTTTTTTTTTTTTTGTGGACTGGCTCAAGCAAACAGCAAAAGTGTTTTTTAGAACTGAACCAAGATTTGAACCACCACACGCAAAAAGTGAGGCAGAATTTGCGGTCTGAACCTAACCATCCTGATTGCCTGCTAAATAAAAATCACTGTGCTCCAGAGGATTATAACAGGTACTAGAGTCCATTGTATAATGGACATTCACAATATCCATTATAGAATCCAAAATTATTCAGCATACAACCAGGAAAACGTGGACAATTATCAAGGGAAAAGATCAATAGATGCTAAGTATTAAAATTATTAGACAAAGATTTTAAAGCAGCTATTATAGCTATATTTTATGAAAAAAGGAAAACATAATTGAAATGAATAAAACATAGAATTTGCCAGCAGAGAAATAGAAACTATAAAAAAGAACTAAATGGAAAGTTTAGAAATTAAAAATTAGAATCTCTAAATTAAAAAAAAAAATTCCCTTCGTGAGCTCCACGGTAGAATGTAGAAGACAGAGGAGTTTGAAAATAGGCAAGTAAATATTATGCAGTTTGAAGAACAGAGAGGAAAAAAATAAAGCAAAACGTCTGTGACAATATCAAAAGGTCAAACATACATGTGATTGGAGTTCCAGAAGGAGAGAAAAATGAGAATGGAGCAGTACGTAAACATTTTTGAAGAAATAATGGCTGGAAATTTTACAAATTTTGGAAAAGATAAAAATGTACATATTTAATAAGCTCAGTAAACCCCTAAACAAGATAAACTCAAAGAAAATAAAACTTAAACACATCATACTCAACTGCAGGAAAGTAAAAAAAAAATTTAAATCTTATAAGTAGGTAAACAAAAATGACACAGTTCATATAAGGAACAATGATTGAGTGATGGAAGTTTTCTCATAAAAAACATGAGGTCAGGGGTGAGGAGTGGCCAAGATGGTAGAGTAGGAAGACCCTGATCTCACCTCCTCTCAAGGTCAAACCAAAATTACAACAGAGAAACTATAAATGAAAAAAACCAGAAGACTAGGGAAAAAGATCTTCTACAACTAAAGATATAAAGAAGAAACCATAGTGAGATGGGCAGGAGGGGCAGAGACACAGTATAGTCAAGACTCATACTACTGGGTGGGTGACCCAGAAATGGGAGAATAATTTCAATTGCAGAGGTTCTCCCCAAGGAGTGAGGGGTCTGAGCCCCACTTTGGGCCCCTCAGCCTGGGGGTCCTGCACTGGGAAAATGAGCTCTCAGAATGTGTGACTTTGAAGCCAGTAGGGCTTACTTTTGGGATAGCCAGAGGGCTGTAGGAAATAGAGACTCCACTCTTAACAGGTGTACAGGGCAGAAGCAGTAATTTGGAAGGAGCCTGGGTCACACCCACCTGATGATCTTGTAGAATGCCAGAGACCCTGGCAGCAGCCCTCTTGGGGAGCTCGTTCTACTACTAGGACACTGGTACTGGCAAGTGCTATTTTGGAATCCTCCTCTAGCTTATTATCACTGAGACCTGGCCCCACCCACCAGCCTGTTGACCTAGAACTGGGATGCCTCAGGCTCAGAAGCTAGCCGAGGGGGGCATAGCCCCCACTGATCAGCAGGCCAGCTGCCTTTGGACCCCCTGAATCTCCAGCAACCCTGGTACCCAGTCCCACCCACCAGTGGGTTGACACCAGCTCCAGGACCCCCAGGACCTTGCAGCCAGAGATCCTGGGACCTGGCTACACCCACCAATAAGCTAGCACTAGCCTCAGGACCACCTGAACACTGACCCCACCCAGCAATGGGCAGACATCAAATCCAGGACACTCGGGGCCCTGTAGCCAGATACCCCAGGATCCAGTTCCACCCACCAGTGGGCCAGCACTAACCCCAGGACCTATCTCACCAACCAGTGGGCTGGCACTAGCCCCAGAGTCCCCTGGGCAGCAGACACACACAACAGCAGATGGACACCAGCTTTAGAACCACTGCAGCCCCACAGCCTGCCATGTCAGGATCCAGTATACCCACCAGCAGGCCAACACCTTGGACACCTTGGGCCACACAGCTAGCTGTGTCAGGAACTGGTCCTGTCTACCAGCGGGCTGACACCAGATTTGGGACACACAGCCTGGAAGCCAGTCACACCACCAGGAGCCAGCACTAGTCACAGGGCCCCCTGAATCTCTGCAGCCACTGACCTCATGACCCAGCTCCACCCACCAGCAGCTCCACACAAGGCAAGGCCTGGCAAGTAACCAGACAGGGGCCAGCAACATCTGTCAGATCACCACAGTCAGCCCACCACATTAGAAGTGTCCATGAAGCCCACATAGGAGGCACCCCTAGAGCATGTAGCTCTGGTGACCAAAGAGGAGAGTGCTGCTGGGACAAATAGGATGTCTCCTACAAAAGGCCACATCTCCAAGATCAGGAAACACAGTCAACCTACCAAATACATAAAAATAAAAACAGTGAATTAGGCAAAATGAGGCAACAGAGAAATATGTTCCAAATGAAGAAGCAGGAGTAAGTGGAGTGATGCTAAGCAATTTACCCAATAAAGAGTTCAAGATAATGATCAGAAATATACTCAAAAACCTCAGGAGAAGAAAGGATGAACACACTAAGAAGTTTAACAAAAAGAAAATATAAAGAAGAACCAAACAGAGCTGAAGAATATAATAACTGAAATAAAAATACACTAGATGGAATCAACAGTAGATTTAGATGATACAGAGTAACAGATCAGCAAACTGGAAGACAGAGTAGTGGAAATCACTGAATCTGAATAGAAGAAAGAAAAAGATTTTAAAAAATGAAGATAGTTCCACAGACTTCTGGGACAACATCAACATTATTAACATTTACATTATAGGGGTCCCAGAAGGAGAAGAGAAAAGGGGGCAGAGAACATATTTTAAGACATAATAGCTGAAAACTTCCCTAACCTGGGAAAGAAAACAGACATCCAGGTCCAGGAAGCACAGACAGTCCCAAACAGGGTCAACCCAAAGAGGACCACATCAAGACACATTGTAATTAAAATGGCAAAACTAAAGATAAAGAGAGGGAAAAACAACAAATTACATACAAGGGAACCCCCACCCCATAAGGCTATCAGCTGACATTTCACAGAAACTCTGCAGGCCAGAAGGGAGTGACATGATATATTTAAAGTAATGAAAGGGAAAAACCTACAACCAAGAATATTCTACCCAGTATGGCTATTATTCAGATTTGAAGAAGAGATCAAAAGTTTTACAGACAAGCAAACGCTAACAGAGTTCAATACCACAAAATCTGCTTTACAAAAGTGTTAAAAGGACTTGTCTAAGCAGAAAAGAAAAGATCACAGCTACAGGAATATGAAAATTACAAAACAAAAATCTCATTGATAAAGGCAAACATACAGTAAATGTAGTAGATAAACCAATAATAAAGTTACTAGGAAGGTTAAAAGACAAAAGGAGTAAAATCAACTCTGTCCACAATAAGTAGTTAAGGGATACACAAAATAAAAATGTGTAAAATATGATGTCAAAAACAGTAAATGGAGGGGGAGAAAAATGCAGGGTTGTTAAAATGCATTCAAACTTAAGGCATACACACACACACACACACACACACACACACACACACATATATACATCATGGTAACCACAAACCAAATATCTATAACAGGTATACACAGAATAAAGAGAAAAGAATCCAAACATAACACTAAAGAGGGTCATCAAATCACAAGGAAAGAGAGCAAAAGAAGAAGAAAGCAACAGAAAAGAACTATAAAAACAACCCACAAATTAACAATTAACAAAATGGAAATACGTAAGTACCTATCAATAGTTATGTTAATTGTTAATGGACTAAGTGCTCCAATCAAAAGATAGCTGAATGGATACAGAATGAAAGTGAGGGGATAGAAAATGGTATTCCATGCAAATGAAAATAAAAAGAAAGCAAGGGTATTTATATCAGATAAAATAGACTTGAAAACAAAGACTGTAATAAGAGACAAAGAAGAACATTACATACTGATCAAGGGATCAATCTAATAAAAAGATTAACAATTGTAAATATATATGCACCCAACATAAGGGCACCTATATACATAAAGCAAATATTAACAGACATAAAGGGAGAGATTGACAGTAACACAATAGTAGTTCAAAACCCTCAAGAACATTAGCAAATTGAATCTAACAACATATAAAAAAGATTACACACGACAGCCAAGGAGGATTTATCTCAGGTATGCAAGTCTAGTTTAACATTTGAAAATAAATTAATGTAATCCATCATGTAACAGACTGAAAAAGAAAAATCACATGATTATATGGAATAGATGCAGAAAAAGCATTTGGTAAAATCCGACAACGATTCATGATAAAAACTTTTGGCAAAATAGGAAGAGAGGGAAACTTCTACCTTAAAAAGAATATGTACAAAAAAACTTGCAGCTAACATCATACTTAATAGGGAGAAATGTGAAGCTATCCTGCTAAATTCAGGAAGAAAGCAAGGATGTTCCCTATCATCACTGTATTTCTATATCATACTGAAATAAAAACCATACAGAATGGGAAGGAAGAAATAAAACAGTCTTTGTAGATGACATGATTGTTTATGTAGAAAATCCAAAAGAATTGATAAAAACAACAAAGCAAAACAATTGATGGAACTAATAAATGATTATAGCAGAAGTTGTAGGATAAAAGGTTAATGTACAAGAGTCATTCAGTTTTCTACATACTGGCAATGAACAAGTGGAATTTGGGATTAAAAACGCATTACCATTTATATTACCTTTCCCCAAAACGATATATTTAGGTATAAATCTAACAAAATATGTACAAGTTCTGTATGAGGAAAACTACAAAACTCTCATGAAATATATCAAAGGAGAACTAAATAAATGGAGAGATATTTCATGGTCATGGATAGTAAGACACAATATTGTCAAGATGTCAGTTCTTGCCAACTTGATCTAGAGATTCAACAGAATCCCAATCAAAATCCAAGTAAGTTATTTTGTGGATATAAACAGACTGATTCTAAAGTTTGTATGGAGAAGCAAAAGACCCAGAATAGCCAACTCAATATTGAAGGAGAAGAACAAAGTTGGAGGTCTGCTACTAGGAAACTTCAAAACTTAACAATAAAGCTGCAATAATTGAGACAGTGTTGTATTGGCAAAAGGACAAACAAATAGATCAGTGGAACAGAAGAGAGAGCGTAGAAATAGACTCCCTTAAACATAGGCAACTGATACCTGACAAAGGAGCAAAGGCAAAAAAACTTGAACAAAAATAGTCTTTCAACAAATTATGCTGGAACAACTGAGCATCCACATGCAAAAAGTCAATCTAGATACAAACCTTACACCCTTCATAAAAATTAACTCAAAAGGGATCATAGACTTAAATGTAAAATGCAAAACTATAAAACTTCTAGAAGGTAACATAGGAGAAAATCTAGATGATCTTGGGTATGATGATGCCTTTTAAGATACAACACGAGACATGATTCATGAAAGAAATAATTGATAAATTGGACTCATTGAAAATAAAATCTTCTGCTCTGCAAAAGACAATATCAAGATAATTAGAAGACAAGCCAGACACTGGGAGAAAATATTTGCAAAAGACACATCTGGTAAAGAAAGTACTATTATTCAAAATATGTAAAGGTGGCGATCAAGATGGTAGAGTAAAAAGATGTGGAGCTCACCTCCTCAAACGAACGTATCACAAATGCATCAACGTGTGGAATAATCCTTACTGAAAACCAACCAGAAACTGGCAGAAGAACCCTTATACAACCAAGGCTGTAAGAAAGATATACACGTAATTGGGCAGGAAGGGAAGAAAAGCGATCAGGTAGGGACCTGTGCCCCTGGCAGGAACAGGGAGATTACATGAGCAGACACCCATTCTGGGCAGTGAGCAGGCTGAGCCACAGATTGCTCATCCCAATCCTGGGGTCCAATGTAGAGGGACAAGTCTCCTTGGCTGTTTGAAGGACTGCTAGGTCAGATAGAAAGGCTGGAAAAACCTGGACTCTGCTCATAACGAGAGAGGTCTGCCATAGCAGCTGCTGGGTTTCCTGTGACTGCCACACTGCACACCTTAGCCCAAGCTGAGCAAATGCTCCAGTCCTGCTCTCTCCATGCCACAGTGTGGTACTAGATCTGGGTCAGCTAGAACCAGGAAAAAGACTCGACTGTGGGATGCAGAGGTGACCTGGTCCTGGGGTGGAGCTGGGGGTGGGGCAGCAGCCATTTTTGGCACTTAAGCAGCACCGCAGAAGCTGCCAAGATCTCTGACAGTGACCACTGTACCACAGCTAACCTCCTGACACATGCTGAGAGTCCATGAGGGTCCCTGCCACCCCTGTGAAGCAGTTCCACAACAGGGCGGGGGTGGTGGAGGCAGGGGGCAGTGACTGGCTGTGAGATACAAAGGGGGCTTGCACCCAAAGCTGTGTCTGAATGGAGCTACAGATGCCTACACAAGTAGTGCATTGGACATCTGTCTGTGCAGGGACCCCACTTGCTTCAATACTCCCCTCCTCTGGGACAAATGTCCTGGTATGGGGATAGGGGAAATACACAACGAAAGGGAACAAAACTAGCTTGAGCCTGACACTCAAGGCTTCTGCTCCAGCAACTTGGGATCGGACTCCACCCCTGACGGTGGGTGATGGCCACTAAGCAGAGAGGAAGTCCTGCCTCACACCCACCATCAGCACTAGCCCTTCCAACCCCAGCCACACCCCTTACCAAGATGATAGCTGCCAGCACAAACTGAGGGAAACATAACTGGTGTCCATGTCAAATCCAGCCTTCCCACCAAACGTCTGTATAGGGACACTCGCATATAAGAACACCCCTTCAAGACTGTGATAGGTAACTGTTTCATCTACAGTCATAGAGGCAGAGAATGTTAACAGCAGCTCCACAGGGAAAATCTACCAAACATATAAAGAAGAACTAATATCTATCCTTCTCAAACTATTCCAAAAATTGAAGAGGACGGAACACTCCCAAATTCATTCTACTATTCTACTAAGGCCACTATTACCCTGACACCAAAACCAGACAAAGACACTACAAAAAACCAAAATTACAGGCCAACATAATTGATGAATGTAGATGCAAAAAACCTCAACAAAATATTAGCAAACCGAATCTGACAATGTATAAAAAGGATCACACCCCATGATCAAGTTAGATTTATTCCAGGGACACAAGGATGGTTCAACATTCACAAATGAATCAATGTAATATACCACATTAACAAAAGGAAAGATAAAAATTACATGATCATCTCAATAGATGCAGAAAAAGCATTTGCAAAATACAACATTGATTCATGATTAAAAACTCTCATCAAAGTGGATATAGAGGGAACATATCTCAACATAATAAAGGCCATTTATGACAAACCCACTACTAGCATCATACTTAACAGTGAAAAGCTGAAAGCCTTTCCTCTAAATTCAGGAGCAAGACAAGGATGCCCACTCTTGCCAATTCTATTTAACATGTTATTGGAAGTCTTAGCTACAGCAATCAGATAAGACAAAGAAATAAAATGCATCCAAATTGTAACTGAAGGAGTAAAACTGTCACCATTTGAGGTGACACGATACTTTATATAGAAAACCCTGAAGTCTCCACCCAAAAACTATTAGAACTAATAAATGAATTCAGAAAAGTTGCAGGATAGAGCATTAGTATACAGAAATATGTTGCTTTTCCGTACACTAATAATAAACTACCAGAAAGAGAAAGTAAAAAAAAAAAATTCCATTTAAAATTGAATCAAAAAGAATAAAATACCTAGGAATAAACTTAACCAATGAGGTGAAAGACCTAGGCTCTGAAAACTATCAAACAGTGATGAAAGAAATTGAAGATGATACAAAGAAATGGAAAGGTATCCTTTGCTCTTGGATTCGAAGAATTACTATTGTTAAAATGGCCATACTGCCCAAGGCAATCTACAGATTTAATGCAATCTCTATCAAAATACTCATGACATTTTTCACAGAACTATAACAAATAATCTGAAAATTCATATGGAACTACAAAAGACCTAGAATTGCCAAAGCAATCTTGAGAAAAAAACCCAAAGCTGGATGTATCATGCTCCCTGACTTCAGGCCATACTACAAAGCTACAGTAATCAAAACAGCCTGGTACTGGCACAAAAACAGATACATAGATCAATGAAACAGAACAGAGAGCTCAGAAATAAACCCATGCATCTGTGGTCAATTAATATATGACAAAGGAGGCAAGAATATACAATGGAGAAAAGACAGTCTCTTCAACAAGTGGTGCTGGGAAAACTGGACAGCTACATGTAAAACAATAAGATTAGAACATTTCCTCACACCATACACAAAAATAAACTCAAAATGAATTAAAGTCCTAAGTGTAAGACCTGAAACCATAAAAATCCTAGAAGAGAACATAGGAAGAACACTCTTTGACATAAATTGTATTTTTTGATATATGTCTCCAAAGGCAAAAGAAATAAAAGCAAAAATAAATGAATGGGACCTAATTAAACTTAAAAGCTTTTGCACAGCAAAGGAAACCATTGACAAAATGAAAAGACAACCTATGGGATGGGAGAAAATATTTGCAAATGATATTACAGACAAGAGGTTAATGTCCAAAATATATAAAAAGCTCACACAACTCAACAACAACAAAAACAAACAACCCAATCAAAAAATGAGCAGAAGACTTAAATGGGCATTTTTCTAAAAAGACATACAGATGGCTAACAGGCACATGAAAAGGTGCTAAACATCATTAATTGTTAGCGAAATGCAAATCAAAACAATGAGATATCACCTCACACCTGTCAGAATGGCTAACATCAAAAAGTCTACAAATAACAACTGTTGGAGAGGATGTGGAGAAAAGGGATCCATTGTACACTGTTGGAGAGAATGTAATTGGTGCAGCTGCTATGGTAAACAGTATGGAGGTTCCTCTTAAAACTAAAAATTGAACTACTATATGATTCAGCAATTCTATTCCTGGGTATATATCTGAAAAAAATGAAAACACTAATTCAGAAAGATCATGCACCCCAATGTTCATAGCACTGTTTACAATAGCCAAGATGTGGAAGCAACCCAAGTGCCCACCAAAAAATGAATGGATAAAGAAGATGTGGTATATATATACATAATGGAATATTATTCAGCTAAAAAAAGAATGAAATTCCATCACTTGCAGCAGTGTAGATGGAACTAGAGAATATTATGTTTAGTGAAATAAGTTAGACAGAGAAAGACAAATACTTATGATATCATTTATTTGTGGAATCTGAAAAATAACACAAATGAATGTATATGCAAAACAGAAACAGACTCACAGATATAGAAAACAAACTAGTGGTTACCAGTGGGGAAAGGGAAGATGGGTGGGGCACATTAGGGGTATGGGATTAGAAAATATAAACCACTATGTATAAAATAGATAAGCAAAAGGGATATATTGTATAGCACAGGGAATTATAGCCATTATCTTGTAATAACTTTTAATGGAGTATAATCTGGAAAAATACTGAATCACTCTGCTGTACATCTGAAATTAATATAATATTGTAAATCAACTATACTTCAATAAAAAAGAAAATATACAAAGAGTTCTTAAAACTCAACAGTAAGAAAGCAAACAACCCTATTAAAAATGGGCAAAAGACCTGAATAGACAATTACCAATGAAGATATACAGATGGCAAATAAGCATATGAAAGGATCTTCAACACCGTATGTCATTTGGGAATTGCAAATTAAAACAAGAATGAGATACCATTACATGCCTATTAGAATGGCCAAAATCCAAAACACTGACACCACCAAATGCTGACAAGGATGTGGAGCAGCAGAAATTCTCATCCATTGCTGGTGGGAATGCAAAATGGTGCAGCCACTTTAGAAGACAGTTTGGCAGTTTCATAAAAAAGTAAATATACTTTTACCTTATAATCCAGCAACTGTGCTCTTTGGTATTTACCCTAGGATTTGAAACTTCCATCTACACGATTCTGCACACAGCTGTTTATAGGAGCTTTATTCATAATTGCTAAAACTTGCAAGCTATTGAGATGTCCTTCAGTAGGTGAATGGATGAACTGTGGTACATCCAGACTATGGAATATTATTTAATACTAAAAAGAAATAACCTTTCAAGCCATGAAAAAACATGGAGGAAACAAATTCATATTACTAAGTGAAAGAAGCCAATCTAAAAACGTTACATACTACACGATTCCAACTATATGACACTCTAGAAAATGTAAAATTATGGAGACAGTAAGTCTTTCATGAAGACACACACAAAAATTCTTAACAAATATTAGTAAATTAAGTCTAACAATTCATAAAAAGGATAAGACATTATGATAAAATAGAACTTGTCCCATGAATGAAAGGCTAGTTAATATTAAAAAAAATCAAACAAAATTCACCATATTAACAGAATAAAGGAGAAAATCCATACGACCCTTTTAATTCGTGCAGAAGGAGCCTTTGACAATATTCAACATACATTCATGATAGTCTCAAAACTAGGAATGGTAAGGAGCTTTATCAAATGAATAAAGAGTATCAACAAAAAAGCCTACAGCTTAACATCATATTTAATGGTGAAAAACTGAACTGTTTCCCCCTGGGATTGGCAGCAAGCCGACATTGCCTGCTTTTACCACTTCTATTCATCTTTAGAGTAGGGTCCTAGCCATTGAAAAAAGACAGAATAAAGAAATAAAAGACTTAAAAAGCTGAAAACAAAAAAGTAAATCTGTTCCTATTTGCAAATGCTACCATTATTTATGCAGAAAATTCAAGGAGATCAACAAAATATTTCCTAGAATTTACAAATGAATTTAGCAATGTCATAGGATACAAAGTTCATATGCAAACGTTAATTGTATTCTTACATATTGAAGCAAACAATTGAAAAACAAAATTTTAAGAATCCATTCTGAGTAGTACCCAGAAAAACCCCAAATCAAAACTTAAGATATCTAGGAATAAATCTAATAGAAAATGTTTGACATTTACACTGAAAATGACAGATATTTCTGAGAAAAATTAAAGAAATGCTACATAAATGGAGAGATATAATAAAGACTCATTATTCTTCAGATGGCCAATATTCTTAAGGTCCCCAAACTGACTTCTAAAATCAATGAAATCCCAATCAAAATTCCAGGGGTTTCTTTTGGTAGAAATTAACGTTTTCGTAAAACTTCCAAGGAAATGCAAAGGATCTAGAATAAACAAAGCAATAAAAAAGAAGAAAGTTGGAGGATTTACCCCAGTAAATTTCAAGCCTTACTATAAAGTTATAGTTTGCTATTGGTGATAAAATAGACACACACATAAGTAGAACAAAACAGAGTCTGAATGGGAAAAAATAATCAACCTTACTATACATCATACATAAACATTAGTTTAAAAGCAATCTAAATATGAAATCTAAAATGATAAAATTTCTATAAGGAAATATAGGAGAAAACATCAGAGATTTCTTAATTAGAACATAAAAACTTGAGTCATAAAAGAAAAAATTGATAAATTGGATTTCATCAAAATTTAAAACTTTGCTCTTCAAAACACACAATTAAGGGAATTCCTTGCTGGTCCAGTGGTTAGGGCTCTGTGCTTCCACTGCAGAGGGCACGGATTGAATCCCTGGTCAGGGGAACTGAGATCCCACAAGCTGAGCAGCGTGGCCTAAATAAATAAATAAATAAAATTTGTTTAAAAAAACACACACACAATTAAGACAATCAAAAGGCAAACCGCAAACTGGTAGAAATTATTTTTTGCAACATGTATCAGACAATGAACTTGTATCCAGAATATATAAAGAACTGTTTCAAGTAAATAATAGGACAAACATCCTAATGGAATATGATATGCTCAAAGTTATTAGTCATCAGGGAAATGCAAATTAAAACCACATTGAGAACCCACACATAAAAGTGTCTAAGATTTTAAAAACTGACCCAAACTGGAACTAACCCAAATGCCTATCAAAAGAATGGATCCACAATTTTCTGTATAGTCAGACAATGGATACTACTCAGCAATAAAAAGGAAGATATTATCAATACACATAACCACATTGGTGAGTCACAAAATCATTATTCTGTGTGAAAACACCTGGGTAAAATAAACTACATGGTCTATGATTCCATTTATATAATATCCTAGAAAATGCAAACTAATTTATAGGGATAGAAAGATCAGTGATTGCCTAGGGACCGTATGAAGGGAGGGATGGATTACCAAGGGGCACATGAAAACTTTTGGAGGTGATGGAAATGTTTTTCTTGATTGTAGTGAGGGCTCAGGACGTAAATGTATAAAAGTCTTTCAACTGAAACACCACACACACACACACACCACTTTTATCTTTGCAATAAACGAAAAGGAGAATCATAAATTGGAGACCCCTCACACTGTATTTAAAAGCAACCTACAATTAACTTTAAAACAAGTTACTTTATCCAGACTAACTGAAGGGTAAAAGCTTTGAAAAACCTCAGCTGTTCCAGTCAGTGCTTTCATGCATTTAAGTAATGGGTCGTGCTTAGAGAAGCTCTATTTCCTACCCTACACCAAGAAAAGCTGTGTTAGGCTGCAACTTTAAACCCTACCCCCAGCACATTCGTTAAGTTTGAATTCCAGCTGACGATCTCTCAGTCACTTGAAATTTTCCCCTAAATTTTTTTTTTGTTATCCTTTGGCTGATGGTCTCCAAATACAAACTCCTGAAGAAACCTTATGGCAGAATAATTTCCTCCTAATGCTGACTCGGGAGAAATGTTCCTTGTTGTTTGTTGATTTTTAACTCCTCTGGGTGGCAGTGGAGAGGCTGAAGCTACTGAATTTGTCTCAAAACAGAGGGTATTTGTATACAGTTTTATGTTATACAGTACATCAGACACTTCAAATTCCAAAGTGTTGTTATAATTGTTAAATAATACATCACTGAAATTTAAGTCTTAATGTAGAACATTCCAGTCCTCCACAAACATTTATGAGCTCCATTTTTCTTCTGCTTATTAAACAACAATCTTCCTGGCACATACATAGTACTGTGCATCCTAGCCAAATAAACCACCGTCAGATGAAATTAGTTAATATTAATGCATATTTCATGCAAGGTTGCAAACAAGCTTAATACCCACCTTCTATAAATAAGATCATTTGATGTTAGCATGTGAAACTTCAGTCATCTTGACGTTTTGAGTCTCAATTCATTTAAACATAGATTTGTCAAGGTAGCGTGCATTTTGATTGCTGTTAGATCTAGTGATGTGATACACAGAGGCGATTTTGCACCTGTGGAAAGGATTACCAATAGTTTTGCCTTGCCAACAGTTACCACTCTGAAATAGCGTGAAATACTGCAGATCATTGCTCTGTGTGAACACAATCGTTGTACTGAGCTGCCTTGTAAAGAACTGTGATCTTTGAACTTTGGGAGTTGCTTAGGCGCCTCAGAAATGAAAGAGCAGTTAAGTGGGAAAGTTTTAAAGTCGGCATTGCAAAATAATTTTCCTAAAATGATTACACCGAAAGAAAAAAAGGGAGGAGGAACACCCTTTCCATTCAATTCTCATTCTTCCGAGACTCAAGAATGAGATTATAAAATTAAAAACTAAATTTTTGTATCAAACTGTAAGCATCTAGTTTGGAGTTAGTAACAGAACTCTCTCACTGATACTTTTTATTTTTTTGGCTCCCCTCAGTTAGGTAGAAAGTATGAGAAAAAGCAAGTAATACAGTCAGTGCTTGTGGATTTGCCGCCAAGCAGTTCCGTGAAACAGAACAGAGAATATTTGCCTCTCCAGTGAGTACTCCTAAGAATCCGCATTATCTCCCCAGAATACACCCTTATGTTCTGTGGAGTCCCAAGTTCGGTGCTGAAATTCAGCTGAATTACCAGAGGAGGTTCTGATCTGCCAGTGGGAAAATACTGTGTGTCTTAGAACACTCATAGACCACAAGCATGGCAGGAATTTGTCAGTTAAATTGATCTCATTTATTCATTTTTTTAAAAAGCTGTATTTATTCCATCAAGCAGTTTGGAACTATTTCATCCTACTCTTCACTCTACCCTCCTTCATATTCCTCATTTTTCTATGTATTTATTTTATTTAAACCCCACTGTTTTTTTCTTTGAAATCATTTTCATGATGAACTATGGAACAAAGGATGTGAGAGGTGGAAGGGGCTTTAAAGATCATCTAATCCAATGTTCTCATTTCACAGTTGAAGAAATGAGGGTTCAAGATGTGAAGCTACTCATCTAGTATTGCTAGAGGGTTGCAGAGCCCAGGGCTATCTCTTTGATTCCCCAGCTTGTAGTTAATGCTCTTTCTGTCTTTCCTTACTTGCTCTCAAGACACATGATCTCTCCCTTTTGGGGGGTGGGGTATTTGAGCTAAGTTTTTACATTGGCAGTCTTAACGTGGTATAATGGAAAGGCATCAGTAATTCTGCTTGAAGCAACATTTCTTCACTGCTGGCCAGTATGCAGGGAATTTCCACCATTAGATCATCAAAAAAAGAATGTCTACTGTTTCTTATGAATGGACGTTGGTTCCAACACAAAGATTTGCCCTATTGAAAACTCCTACAGTGATTTTGGCAAAATGGATATTCTATCCCTTGATCCTTACCCTTTGACATTCATTAATCCCAACTCATCTCATCAGATACAAGGAAAATTACAGTCACCCTTTCTTAGGACACTGGTCACCAATCCCGAAGAATGTACAAGGGAATTTCTGATGTTATACTTCCTAAGTGTGTAGATTTCACAATTGTTCTAAACAAAGAGATACTGTATTAATGGTTCAGAAGTAATTAGGAGGAAGGAAGGAAGGAAGGAAGGAAAGATAAGAAGAATGAAAAAACTGATGGGAAAAAAGGAAGAAAGTCTAAATACCATTAATTGTTACCATTAATTGTTACATACCCTAACCTGGGTATGGCCAAGATGACAAGTTCTATGGGCAGATAGAGCCAGATAAGATTTGTCCAAACTAATAAAGGAGCTCAGAAGTGAAACACATTTTCATTAGATTATTAAAGGAGACTCTCTTGAGTCCATAAGAATAAAGGGATTGGAATAAGGGTTTTTCTAAGATAATAATAGCCATATAGAGTGAATAGAGAACTCATGAGTTTTAACCACTGCTAGAAGTTGCCCTTATCTGGTCCATCAGTGTCTTCTGGTCGTAAATGGGCTTAGGGTTCCTCATTCCCCCACCACTTTAGCATAGGTGGAATGGCAGGCATAGATTCCTTTTATTTATTTATTTACTTGTAATTGTAACAAATCAAATTTTTCCAATTTAGTGTCTTTGAAACTTCACCCTTATGTGTGTATAGGTACAATGTTGTCACCCATGGTGAATAGAGTGATAGATTATGGAATCACTGTATAAGAATAGAATAATAGGGTATGCTGATTTTGTTTTTTCTATATTTTTTATATACATGTCTATTTTATTGAGATATAATTGACATACGGCACTGTATAAGTTTAAGGTGTATAACATAGTGATTTGACTTACATACGTTATGAAAGGATTACCACAATAGGTTTAGTGAACATCCATACAATATTAAAGAAATAGGAGAAATACCAGGATTGATGGTAGCGGGGGTGTGGTAAAGGAGGAGGAGGGGGTCAGGATCTTCAGTTTTGCTCTTGATAACTGGATGAACGGTGATGACATTCACTGGACAGAGTACACTGAATAAAGAAGCACACAGGGAAGGACTCATTCAGATTTGGAGATGAGAAGTAGGACAGATGTGGGAGATTTGGCAAGTAGCTGCATATATGGGTCTGGAGCCCAAGTGAGAGGACTGGGTTGAAGAGAAGATTCAGTTTAGTGACGCAACTGAAGCCATGAGAACAGAAGCTACTCCCTATGGAGAGTGTGAGGTCGAGAATTAATGAGGATTGAAGGCTGAAATTTTGAGAATACCTACATTAATGGGATCCTCAGAGAAGAACGCACATCTGATTTCTATGGTGACAAATTTTTACCTGTTGAATCACAAAATAGTAACTATATTGTACATTCACACTGTTTGCTCCCCAATACTTAGATCCTTTTAAAACTAATATATATTTCAATAAGTACCAAATGACTCCATTCCTGTAAGTATATGCAGCAACGTCGTCACAAACAACAAAATCAAAGCTCTAAGGGCTAGACAGGGTGCATCTGATTTGCCTCCCACCCCAGACTGGTGACATACATGTGTGGGCTGTTATCTTGTCAGCTTTCACAATGTCTTTGCAGTAGGTGTCAAAACAGCAATCAGGTAAGCTGATTATGGACCTCGACATACCTGACATTCTTCGCCCAAGCACAGGGGTTTATTCTTCTTTCTTTCATTCTTCATTGGTGCTTCTGTATCTTCAAAAACTTAACAAAAATATTTCAAGGACATGTAGCATTTATAAGATGTTGATTGACCAACAGCAATAAAGTTAAAAGTAATGAGGATTCCTATGAGCTATGCTGTTTTTAAGGAAGCATTAATGACTGATATAAACTGAGCTACTATTAAATCCATGTGGGCAGTTTGAATACTTTAAAAGAAGATAATGGAGAAGGGGGAAAAGACAGTGAAAGTAAATTAAAAGAAATAGGAGTAGGTAAAGGTGCACTGTGTCAACCATCAAGTATTATTTGGTTATACCTTGAGAGTTAAAACACATTTTTTCTCATATTTAAAAAATTTTTATGTGTTATGTTTGCTCCGTAGAATTAATGCAGTGTTAGAAGGCTGGTCTCTGCTATCGCCATGGAGGTGTGCCAGTGAAACAGGATATTATCTTAAGATTAAAAAGACATTTTCTTTATTTATTTACATCCACAATCGGGGAAGAATACACTTGTAGCCCCTTACTGCCACATACTGAGGATCACTGCCATGCACAGAATTGCAGCCATTCACATCAATTTGGAGGATCCCAGGGCCACTAGAGCAAAGTGCATTCTCTCAAATTGGAAGCAGAAGCAAAGAGTTCCACTGAGTAAATTCATGTTCCATATTTAATCGAAAAAACAAGATGCAAATTGATTCTGGATCCAAGCGGGAAAAGATCATAGTCACGTCACAAAATGTCTGTGACTGGACAGCTCTTCCCAGTCTTTGGTCGTAGCACAGCCAGTTTGATGTCATCCAGACCATTTCCCCCGTCCACAACTTTGTCTATGCTGTGACAGCTGTGCCTGTGTACCTCGAGCAAAGAGCAAAGGACTGAAAGATAAGAAAGAGAAACTCTTGCTCACGAATGTCCTGTTTTAAAGCTTGGGGGTCAGGACACAATTGTACTGCGCCTGTCATGGGGCCATGTGGACAATGGCACCCAGAACAATGCCCTGTGTTTCTAATGACATAGCCAGTGTGGCACTTCTGAGCATCATATATATATTTTTTTAAGTTGGAATAAGTTTTCCTGTTATATCTCAGGATACCTAGTATCACTAGAAGCTTTTATCTTAAAAGAAATTTTCTTTTATTTCCAGAGCATTTATAATTACCAAATAATTGTTTTAAAGATTGTTTAGTAGTTTCCTCAGTGTACAGTGGGTCATTAATTACTGTTTTTTAAACAGATTGAGAAATGTATATTATCTTGAGATAAAAACTTTCTGTATAAGTAAATAAATCTTATCTAAGATGGTTTGTGTATACTTTATTTCCATATTGTGGAAGAGAAATTTTAGCTCTAAATAAGTAGTGGTAGTATCTTTAACTCTGACTTTAAGGTACTTTCTCAGAGTATTTTGTCACTTTTGGAAATTGGGTGGATTATTATTATTTTTTTTTGCGGTTACATTGTTACAGGTTCTTTGGCGAAGGCCAACTTATTCCACTCATCTTATTACACTGCCCAGAGCATCTTGAGGTGGCAGCAGCTGTTCTGCTTAGAAGCTGGTGTAATTAGTGTTCTGGATCCAACCCATCTTTGTTTTAGGGGAGGTACAATTTGGCCTGTTAAAAAAAAGTTTTTTACATTTGATGTGTTGTCCGTGTAAAGGGAAGATCCTCATCCACTCCTCTGTGGAATTCTGGGAGAGTGAGGCATATTTAACATTATTTTCCAAATCTCCTATGTGAACAAGTATGTCAATGAAATAGACATCCTTCATCACCACAGTTTGAGCTATTTGTCCCCTATCTTGCATTTCTGTTCCATTTTGCACAGTACTATTTGAAGTCGTTTATAGGTGAGATGTTTGTTAGATACAGAACTTGTTCACCAAATCAGCTAAGAGGAAAACCACTTTAGGGATTTCTGTATGATCTAAAACATAGACTTGATTTTTATTTTAAAAATGGCAATCACTGTATAGTGACTTAATGCATACTTTCAAAACCCATCCTAACAAAGCTCTACTTGACTGTTACTGCACGTGCAGATTGCTTTAGTGATGAATATGCCTTTTGCAAACTCAATATGCACATGGTAGCGAATAGCATCTCAAATTTAGGGAAATTATAAATTTATCTTTATGTCTTCAATGGAAAATAGAGAGGGACAAATATTTTCATCATTTAGTAGAAGAAAAAATTGAAACATAAGTGTGCATAATCCAGGCAAAATCATATCAGTAAGCCTGGTCTTCTTGATTCTACCTTTGTGCTTCCTTTCTGGCCATGGCAAGTATTAACCACCTTCTGATCTATCATGGTGCCCCATCGATGAACAACTGAATGACCCTCTTCTCATATCCTTTTCACTTTAATATCTTTTTACTTCTATGTTAATATTCTGTCTATATGCTCCAGATTATAATTATACTTTAAAAGGGATTTTGCCTAAATTGGGCAGCTAATCTATAAAGAGCAATATATAAGATGTCTATAAGCTATTTTTGCTATTTATACCAGTGGGTACAAAAATCTAATTGCAAGAAAAGTTGCAATTAAACGTTACTCAAATATGATGCACTGTGGGGCAAAGTATATTATGCATTGTACGTCAATCTGTACACATGTACCCAAACCAAATCCTTGCTCCTCATCAGACATTCTTAATCATATTACCGGCATTTATAGCTATCTGAAATTACTGCATTTACTTGTTGATTTATTATTTGTCTCCCATCATGACTATGTAAATTCCAGGAGAGTAGGGGCTTCTGATGGTCTTTTCCATTGCTGTATCCCAGGTGCTGTATCTCCAACACTTGACACAGACAAGATACCCAGTAAATATCAGTTGAACGGATAAATAAGTGAATAAATGAATGAATGAATACTATGTATCAGGATCTGCATCTGGGGCCTGGAAGATTCCTAGATCTTCCTTCTAAACATTTTATTTTATAATTGGAAAAATGGAGTTTGAAGGAGAAAAAGTAGTTTGCAGCAAGCTACTTGGGATTATTAATAGTACACCTGGGACTAAAATATGGTCTCTTAATTCCTGGTCTAGTGTACTTTGAAATGCAATTCAACTTGATTATGAATGGTGGTGATTTTTTATATGGAAATGGTAGAAATTCCTTCTCCAATTGGTTCAAGTAGAGATCCTAATTAGAATACATTATAGTAATTAGAAATGACTGTGTATGAATAGAAGTATATGAAGAATAGGTGAATAAAAATACAACTTTGCATGTATAGTCTAATAACAACTATGTACAACATATCTATGTCAATTAATAAGAGCCAGTGGATGTAAGTGGTTATAAGTTGAAATAGATATGACTTTTTCTATAAAATTAAAATTAATGAAGGATCATTCTTATTTTAACTCTTAGAAATTCTGCTTCTTGCTTCTTTTTAGAGAGTGTTAGCTTCTGGCGTTGTTTTGAACATTGCTTGGAATTATTTGTCTTTTATTCAAAGACTTTGTATCACAATATAAATGTCCACATACAACTCTGCTTCCAATGTCTTTTGATAAATCAGTCCCTGGCCTCTTTGAAATCCTGAGTCTGTTATTTCTTCTATCTTTCCTATGCAGACACCTCACCACCCCAAAAGAAATATATTGCTCTTATACTTTTTGAAATATTAATTTACATTTTTTACAGGAATGGATCATTACAAATATAGCTTTACAGATAGTTTACAATCACTGATGATAGGTAAGCTGGAAGGAAAAGACTCCTGAATATTCCATGAGGTAGAAGAATATTTCACTTCGAAAACTTTCCACAGTGTAATGACTAAGTCTTTCCACAGTGTAACAATGGAGAGAACTTTCACGTGGAAGTGGTATCCTATTCTGAGCTTACTCCCAGACTCCTATCAGTTAAAATTTCTTGACTTTGAACCTTTGTCATACAGTTCATTAGCAGACCTTTGTAATATGTTTCAAATTGGTTGGAAACCTAGTATAATATTGTAGTGTACAGGTTAAAATTCAATAAGAAATACCAAGGAAAATATCAGCTCTATATCATTTTCTTTGATTTTCACTTTTTGAATGTTTGAACTAAGTCAGTATTTTGAAAGTAAATCCTTGAAGGGTCCTGTGCTGACAGGGCAAAGTGCAAATTCTTCCAAATGCCTTTCCAAATGCACCTGCTGGGTTGGTTTCCCTCTGCTCCTCGTTCTCTCCCCTGGGACCTCGTTTGCCTTAACCCAGCAAGACTCACGATCTTTCCACTCTCCCTGACACTGCTCATGCGTTTTCTCTGCTTAAAACCTTCTTCTACTATTTCCATGTGTGCCCCTCTTTTAATACCCAGTTAAGGGACTTCCCTGGTGGTGCAGTAGTTAAGAATCCGCCTGCCAATTCAGCGGACACGGGTTCGATCCTTGGTCCGGGAAGATCCCACATGCCGCGGAGCAACTAAACCCAAGAGTCACAACTACTGAGCCTATGCTCTAGAGCCCACGAGCCACAACTACTGAAGCCTGTGCGCCTAGAGCCCGTGCTCCGCAACAAGAGAAGCCACCGCAGTGAGAAGCCCGCGCACCGCAATGAAGAGTAGTCCCTGTTCACCGCAACTAGAGAAAGCCTGCGCGCAGCAACGAAGACCCAATGCAGCCAAAAATAAATACATGAATAAATAAATTTTTTTTAAAAAAGTAAAGGGTTGGAGGAAGATATACCATGCTAAACTAATAAAAAGAAAGCTGGAGTAGCTATATTAAAAAAAAAAAAAAACAGTTAAAATATCACCTCTATCATACCATTATTTTCTAACTTCTCTCTGTTCCCCATAGAATATTTGTAACTTCCTTCCTTACCACATAGTATTTTGTATTTACCTCTGATCACATTGTGCAGTGATTGAAACAATGTTTGTCTACCCCAGTAACAGATTCAATAAATCTGTTTGAATCAGAAACTGAGACTTGTTTCTGTTTCTCCAGGGTCTAGAACAATACCTGGCACCCAGTAGGATCTCAATAATTATTCAGTGAGTCATGGCACATGAAGGAATTCATTAGTGACATGAAACAAATGGTTTATAATTTGTATTAATTTGCTAAATGTGAAAAACGTGGTGAATACAGAGATTGCCCCCATATGACTTAAGTAGTCGTATTTAGGAAAACAATAAAAACATTTGAGGCATATGAAAGGCCAGGAAAAAAATTAACATTGTTTCAACTTTGCACATTTAAGCATAATAAACACATGCTATGATTTAGCAGCTTAAAATAAGGTGAAAAATTAGACAGCACACAACCATATGTTCTTATGAGAAACCTTGGAAAATTGTTAGAACTCACTAGCCTCAAAATTTTAGTATATTTTTTTACAGTAGGAATAAAGTTCAAGGGCAGTTGATTTCAGTTTATTTGAAATAATATAGACTATTCAAGGATATCTGTTGGTAGATCCAAAATTGGAATACAAATGGGATTTTGCTACAGTTAATTTATAGAGTGTCTGTTTGTCTTATTTCATTGAACTTTTCCTCACTCAATACCTCTCTGTCTTTTCCACTCCATTTCCCACTCTCTGTATAGATGAATTTCTTTCCTTTTCGCATATGTGCTCAATATGGAAACAGTAATTATTTTTTTCCTGATATATGTAACATGATATATAAGGATATATATTCATATACATACATATATGTTTGCACACATACATGCCTGTGAATTGAATAGCTTTCTTTATTGAGTACTTAATATATACAAAGTTTGTGTCAAGAGAATATTATACTAAGTCTCATGTCTTTCTTTCTTTCTTTTTTTTTTTTTTGGCCACGCCAAGCAGCTTGTAAGATCTTAGTTCCCCGACCAGGGATGGAACCTGGGCCGCGGCAGTGGAAGCACAAACTCCTAACCACTGGGCGGCCAGGGAATTCGCATCATTGCTTTCTTCTAACTCCCCTTCAAGAAAGGTATTAGCCCCATTTCACAAACTGAGGCTCAGAGATAACCTCCGTTAGGAGGTGCATTGAATAGGCAATGGAATGTCTGATTGAACTTTTCAACTTTTTTTAACTAGGGAAGAATCTTTTAAAAGTTGCTCACAATTTTCTCCATCTAGAGGTGGAGCTGCAAGTCACCAGTGGAAGAGACTTCGATTTGGTGGTGGAGGTTATGGGAATCACCAGAAACAAAGCTTAAGTTGCACAAGTGTAAGACAAATACCACCTAATGTCCCTGGAGGAAACAGTGAAGCAACCATGAACTTGAAAGCAAACGCTTCCGCTGAGATGTTAGAGCTTCTATTTAGTACTAAATACTTGGTAATTTTTAGCAGGACCATTCCACACTGAAGACAGAATCTCTCCTCCATCCCACCAAGTCTGCTTTTAAGATGCCAAATGTCTAAAACTATTGATTATTATTGAGAGGGGTGTGTGTGTGTGTGTGTGTGCGTGTGTGTGTCAGAGAGAGAAAAAGAGATTGAGAGAGAGAGAGAGAGAATTCTTTTTTTGCTTAGACACTGCCGTTACAAGGTCATGAGACTAGACTGTAGCAGAAAAGTGCAGACCTGATTTCTTCATCTTACTGTAGGAAAAGCTACCAAAATAACCAGGCTACACATCGCATGACACTAACGTGACTTCACTTTGGTATCCTACGCAGGGTGTTATTTAAGACTAATTTAGCTGCCTTTGGGAACCCTGCTGGATTGCCCACTGTTATTTCCTCCTCTGGGCCATGGGGCCCAAGCACACTTCGTGAGTGCAGGAGGGGGTTTTCTGCCTGAAGAACTGTGTGTTTCCACTGTCATGTTCCCATCGGGGCTTTGAGGAGGGGAAGGCAGAGGCAGGGGCAGAAACAGAAGCTGGGTGTGGAGCTATGTGGAGATAGGAATTTGAACTCTTCCTCCTTTGTCTAGTACTGTGGGTGGTTAATCTAGGTACTGAAGGTGACATTGACATCTAGAGTTTCCAACTGGTGGGTGGAAGTAAAAGGAGGTGTGTTGGCCTTGGCCACCTCTAGTGCTGGATCCATACTTCCATTACTCCAGGGTATCAATAATTTCAGCAGAGACTTAGCTGTGCCTACCATGGAGTGGGAACAGGATGATATGAGTACAACCTGGCAGAGTACTTGGGAGGCAAAAGGAGGTGACCTGCAAAACTCTGGAGCATGGGAGGTCCTGTGTGAGGGGCAAACACAAATTCGCAGGACATATTAGCATTGCTTAGTGCGATGACTTTACATTATGTCAACTCAGCTGATCTAAAATAACATTTCCTAGAATTCCCTTTTCTGCATGTTTTGAGGTTAGAATTGACCAAGGAAAAATTCGTGTGTGATTTGAAAGGCACACGTGAAGGGGCAGTGACTGCTCTGAAGGGTCAGTGGAGGGTGCCAGGCACCGGTGAAGCTGGTGTGCATTGTTGCTGATCTGCTGGCCCAGTGTGTTGGTGTGGGGGTCACAGCTGGTCTGCAGCCCCTCCGGCTCCCCGCATGTCTTCCTTCAGCTTCATAGAGTCCTGGGCCAGGCAGGTGTGCAGCTCTGTGGAGAAGGGGATGAGCCCCTTCTTCGGGTCACCTGCATCTTAAGTTTGGAGACAGTGGGAGACAGATGTGAGGTCTAGTGTGTACCTGTGGCTTCCAGTGTGTCCTTTTGGGTACCATTTTGCCCTCACGCAGTCCCATTTCACACCCAGACTGGTGGCACTGTTGACCTGTAGTGACTCCAGACCTATTACCAGAGGCACAAAGGTCTTCCATTAACTTCTTCATCAGCTCCCACAATTTCATAAGGACTAATCCCTATACAAAAATCCCTTATTCTAGGGACTTCCCTGGTGGTCCAGTGGGTAAAACTGTGCTCCCAATGCCGGGGGCCGGGTTCCATCCCTGATCAGGGAAACAGATCCCGCATGCATGCCACAGCTAAGAGTCCGCATACCGCAGCTAAGAAGTCTGCATACTGCGACCAGAAAAAAAAAAAAGATCCCGCATGCCACAATGAAGATCCTGCATGCCTCAACTAAGATCTGGTGCAGTCTAAATAAATAAATACTTTAAAAAATCCTTTATTCTATATCAGTTATAGCATTTGTACTTCCCTGATCAAATGCTAACTGGTACACCTGGGGAAACCTGAAGACTAGAGAGAGGCAACTGGGTTGCATATGTACTCAGTAAAAATGTTCGGGAATACTGTGAATGTCTGCAGTTAGAAAGAATGATTAATACACTTATGAATCATGATTCTATTATTGTTCCCTTTGAAGGGTAATCATTTATAGTCTTAAATAGGACTATATATGTGTCAATAACGTCCAATGATAAGCCAGGGACATACTGCAAATCCACTTGACATTTCAGCATAATTATCAAGTTCAAATTCAAATATGCTATAATTTAAATAGTTACTAATTACTCCAGCTAAAGATTTTAGTCCAAACTTACAGATGATTAGTGTTCTGTCCCATTCAGTGTTTTTTCTTAAAGTGCCACCACTCTTATTTTATTGACTGAAGCAAATTAGACAGCTTTGATTAAGTTCAACAGATAATCATTCTGTATGTCCAGGAGTAGGAAGAGATCTAGAAATACTGGCACGCATCGTAATATTTATCAATTAAGTTCTAGTTCTCCTAGGTCTTGATCAGTCCCTCCACACATCCTATCAGCTTAAAAACACATTCTCTATGCCAGGCACTGTATCAGATGCTAGGGACATAATTATGGGTAAAAAAGACATAGCCCCTGCCTCCAAGATGTTCACTACCTGGAGATATTGACCTCTCGCAACCCTTTAAACTAGCCAGTTTGACCATTCATCACCATGACTGGCAGTGAAAAGTAAGACTCAGAAAGCCACATCTGTTGAGATCATTTTTCCAGGCCTCTGCTCTGGCTCTTGACTCCCAGGATTTCAAATCCCTGGCTCCACACTCTTGGATTCCAAACCTGCTTCTGCTTCTCCCATCTGTTTGGGGACCGTTGATTTTCAGCTCATTGGATTTCAATTTCTCATCGTGCTTTGCTTCTTCCTTGTCTCTGACATCTTCTGAAGACTTTTCCGGTTCTGCCCTAGGGAATCCAAAGGATAGGTCAGCCCCAACCTCTCTCCATGCTGAGGGAGTGGGATTTCAGGTAAGTGAGGACACAGAGGTGAAATACAGATTTGTAATATAAGGAAACAAGTGCTATACTATTTATGTATGAAGTGTTACAAATTCATCGATGCTGATGTAATCAGCATCGTAAAGTGTGACCCCCATCAACTTCCTGCTCCTATAGCTACGTATCTATATTTGCACTGTGTTATTCTTCCATTCATCCTACAAATATTTATTATGCAACCACCATATGCCACCCACATACATTGCTTTCCTCCATCGTACAGATGCCTCTTCTGCTGTTTCAGGCTACCACCCAGGCTTTGGAGATGCAAAATATAACAGTGATTAAGCAAGTAGAGTTAAGCTGCCTGGGTTGAAGTCTTGACTCACGCTGCTGTCTGCCTTAGTTTCTTCATCCATAAAATAAGGACAATCGTAACACTTACTGCCTAAGAGTATTGTTGAGGTTAATGCAAATAATGCATTGAAGCCCTACCCTAGTGTCTGGAATGGTTAGGTAAATACTCAGTGTATGTAACTGTTATTATCATGAATGATCCAATATTTTCATCTGCTATAAGACCAGTTTTTCATTTTGCCATATTTTCAATCTTCTTTTATCTGTTCCTTCTACGCCATATAGTTAAAAATACATGCTCCTGTCTCATATATCAGTAAATGTCCTCAATTCTATATATCTCTCTAGCCTTTAGATCATTCTCTGATCATTCTCCTTTCCTTTAGAATCAGAATGCTTGGAATACTGACACTATTTTTTAAAATTTCCTTACATTTAATTCACTTTCCAGCCCCTTCAATCATGCTACTGCCCTTGACTTTAAAAAAACCTATTAATTTCCAAACCCAAAGATCATGTTGGTCCTCTTTAATTTGACTTACTACACCCTTCCTGAAACTTTTTCTTTCTTTGGCTTTGGCCCTGTGCTCTTTCTGGTCTTCTTCCACATTTTGAACCATTTCTTCTCAGCCACTTTTGCAGACTCCTCCCATTCACAGACAATTGGTTAGAGAATTCTGCCATTTCTACATTCTGAACACATCTTGCATCTTTCCCTTCTACTCTTTTCACACCATAGTTGCCTTGGCCCAGATCTTTATTATATCTTATCTGTATCATTGCAATAGTCTTCAAGTTGGTCATGCAGCTTAGTTTCTTGACCCTACTCCATATTTCTTCTACAGTAGTGATTTTTCTAAAATACAAATGTAATACATTTTACATTTCCCAGGCCAAAGCAGTGTGGAGTCAAAAAATGTGCACAACATCAATATCAAAATAGTATTTCTCCTCCCCAAAACTCATAAGCCAGTCTAATCATGAGAAAAACATCAGAAAAATTCCAATAGAGGGGAGTCCTGCAATATACCTGGCTAGTCCTCCTCAAAACTGTTAAGGTCATTGAAAATAAGGAAAGTCTGAGAAAATGTTACAGCTAAGAGGAGCCTAAAGAGACAGACAACTAAATGTAATTCTGGATGGTATCCTGGATGGTATTGTAGAATAGAAAAAGGACGTTGGGTAAATACTAAGGAAATCTGAACAAACTATGGACTTTTGTTAATAATCATATATCAATACTGGTTAATTAATTGTAATAAATGTACCATATTGATGTAAGATGTTAATAATAGGGGAAACTGTGGTGGGAACTCTGCACTACCTGCTCAATTTTTCTGTAAATCTAACCTGTTCTGAAGAATAAAGTTTATTAATAAAAAATAGTGTTTGGGGCTTCCCTGGTGGTGCAGTGGTTGAGAATCTGCCTGCCAATGCAGGGGACATGGGTTCGAGCCCTGGTCTGGGAAGATCCCACATGCCACGGAGCAACTAGGCCCGTGAGCCACAATTACTGAGCCTGCGTGTCTGGAGCCTGTGCTCCGCAATAAGAGAGGCCGCGATAATGAGAGGCCCGCACACCACGATGAAGAGTGGCCCCCACTTGCTGCAACTAGAGAAAGCCCTTGCACAGAAACGAAGACCCAACACAGCCATAAATAAATAAATAAATAAGCCCAAAGTTTAAAAAAAAAAAAAATAGTGTTTGTTACAGAAAAAACAGATGAGAGAAATAGGATCAACAGATAAGGATTACAATAAATATAAAAGGATTAATTATCCCCTTCCAAAGACAGACACTTTTGAATTGGGTAAAGTCAAGCTAACGAGTTAATAAAAAACTAACAAAAATAATCAGTTAAACACTATTCTGAAGAGACACTTATAACTTTTAAAAAAGTTGAAATATAACATATGTCAGGCAAATTCTAATCTATATTTAACAAATTCTAACAAAATACAGAAACATCAAAGGAGGGGAAGAAGATGTATTCTTGGGAAATTTTTTATTTTTACAAAATATATTACACATTTAGTTCACTACTTGTCAGATTTTTAAAAATACATTATTCAGGAGATTTTGAATGTAAGTATAAAAATGGGACTTTGTTTAGAGTGTTTGTGCGCGTGTGCCTGTGCATGTTGGTGGTTTTGGTATCTAGTATCTTATAATGATTGAGCAGTTTTCTATCTACAATGAATACTTTAGAAGAGTTTACATAACATAGGACATATTAGTTCCTCTGGGTCAGAGTATATCTTTAAATATACTTTTTGTTCCCTCTGTAGTGTTGGATTTTCAGTTTTACAGCCTTCTTTTTGCTATAAACATTACTCATTTATATTTGTATGTTTAAGTATATGTTAGATATTTAAGTATATATAGATATATAGTTATAAATGAGCAAAGTTTATATATTTTAAGCATCTATTTTGCTAGATTTTTAAATATATTATAATAAAGTTTAAAGGAGCAGTGAAAAAAAAATAGCGTTTGTCTTTTTATTTCACTGACCCCCTCCCCATTGAGACCTTCTAGACCCCTCAGATTCTTCCCCAAACATGGGAGCCTGGGAGGCTGGTGCTGATCCGTGTGTGCTCTCAAGAAATCTTTTTGTCATCTGCTATTTTTCTTCTCTCTTGTTCTGGCTCCTAAAGAAAAAAGAGAGTAATGTTTTCTGTTGAAAGATCTGGAGTCTTCGCCAGGGCACTGATGCCAATGCTGGTGTCCAATGTTTAAGGCGCCAAGGTCCTTGCAAAGCAGCCAGTACATTTCTTCCTGCCAAATCTGCTGACTCCACTGCTGTTGATTTGATGATATTGTCTTGGGATCTGAGATTCTCATGGGAATCTTGTGAAACAGTCCTTTTAGATTCCTTGCTTGTTACTACAGTTCTTTCTTCTTGGGGCTCAGGCATCAATCTATAGGGACTGGAATTAAGGATAATCAGAGCTGCTGACACTGTGTTGCTAAGCTTAGAGCCACGGCTCTTGCATCACTGACTTTAAGAGACCTAGGAACTCTTCTTACCAATTGACTTATCTTCCAGGATGTTTCTTGATCACTCATGCAAACAGACTGCTGAGGGCCTGGGCCACTTAGTCCTCCAAACCTGTCCAGGCATGTCTGAATCTGAAGAAGAAAACAGCACAGGCTCAAGTTACATAAATATGATCATGTTATTGTGCTGTTTAGAATTCTTCAGTGCCTCCTTTCTGCCACTTCCCGTGGCCTTATATGGCACTCTCCTATCCTGGTTCAGTACATCTCTCCAGGCTCAGCTGGAGACAAACCCTACCCCAACCCTCTAGCCCAGCAACATTGAATTATCTTAAGCAATACATTTCATAAATTTGCCAGGCTTCTCATGTCTGCATGCTTTACTCATCATGTCCAGAAGTAGCATACTATCATTATGTATTTTCACCACTGTAATACTCCTTTGTATTAGTTATCTATTGATGTTTAACAAATTATCCCCAAACCTAGTGGCTTAAAACAATGAACACTTATTATATCACAGTTTCTGTGGGTCAGGAATCTGGGCATGGCTCAGCTGGGTTCTTTATCCCAGGGATTTTTTACAAGGTTACAATCAAGGTGTTGGTCGGAGCAGTGGTCTCATATGAAGGTTCAACTGGGGGAATGTCCGCTTTGAAGCTCCCTGACTTTGGTGTTGGCCAGTTCAGGTCTACATAGTCTTATGGGCTGAGGGCCTCAGTTCTTCACTGGCTATTGACCACTGGCCTCTTTCAGTTCTTTGTTATGTGGACCTCATAGGTACCTCACAACATGCTAACTGGTTTCCACTGGAGCGAGTAAGACAGCAAGAGAGGATGAGCAGAGGGAAAACAGAATCTTTTGTAATCTAATCACAGAGGATTACTCTATTTAACTCCTTTAAAGTGATAGGATATATCGCTTTTGCTGTATTCTGTTTGTGAGAAGCAAGTCACTAGGCTCAGCCCACATTCAGATGGAGGGGATTATCCAAGGCCTGGAACGCCCAGGCTGGGGTCACTGAGAATGCTCTGTGGTTGGCCGGTGGAGGCAATAACTCCACCCATAACTGGTTTGTATGTCCAGATTGATGACGCCACACATGCACCAAGATGGTACAACAGTATTTATTACTCACATAATGGGTCTTTCTGAAGAAAGTAGGGCAGACATAAAAGCCAGTCTGGAATGTCTTGAGAGAAGAGAGAAGCCAGTGGCTTTAGCTTTTATTGTGGTGAGGAGGTGGGGCCTTGGTGAGGGTTCCCACGGGAATGGGGTTTGGATGGTCTAAACTTTTCCACCAGCACCAATGGATGGAGCCCCAAGGCTTTCTCACTGTCTTGGTCTGATATGGGGAAAAAGGAAAGGGGGAGTATAGGGCATGAGTGCTGTCAGGGGTCAACTAGCAAAATGAAATTGGAGTCAGACTCCTTGTTACAAGGGGCTATTTTAGAGGCGGTCTACCATAACCACGGTCATATAATTGCTTATTTACTTGTTTGCCTTTTACAAGATAAAGAATGTACTTTAATTTATCTTTATGCTCTCAGCCCTTAGTGCAGTGCCTGACATATCATGGTCACTCAATAAATGTTGGCTGAATGAATAACTGAATGACTGACTAGATGGTCTCTCCCTCCCCTCTTGATCATTATTTATCCCCTGTTGTATACCTATTGATTTGTCATAGAACTGACACACTAAGTGACATTTATTTCTTTTCAGAACTGTATCCTTTACTAGTCTGAAAGCTCACTGAAAACAAGAATTTGTCTTGTTATAAACATTTGTACCCTCAGTATCTAGTATGATATCACACACAGATGTTCAGTTACTGTTGCATGAAGAGTTCAGTCAATTCTACTAAGGAGAAAGGAGTAAGAAAAAGCTGAAAACGGAGTGAATATTTTAATCTGGATCTTGAAGAATAAATAAAAGCTTGACAGGAAGGGACACAGGGTTGGGGAGGCTTTAGACAGAGAATAATCTAGACACACTAAGTAGCAGTAGCAAAGACAATGAGTTACAAAAAATCATGGTGTAGTAGTAAGATTGAGTTGGTTGGACATGTGGCTAAAAAGGAGGTTCACATCCAGGTTGTGAAACTTTGTAGGCTAGATTAAGTAGGGTGGAATCTCTCTCTAAGATAACGGGGAGTAATTTAAGATGTTTTAAAACTTGGATGCAGTTTTTATTTTATTAAAAAAAATTTTTTAAAATTAATTAATTAATTTATTATTGGCTGTATTGGATCTTCGTTGCTGCGCGGGCTTTTCTCTAGTTGTGGCGAGTGGGGGCTGCTCTTCCTTGCAGTGCGCGGGCTTCTCATTGCGGTGGCTTCTCTCGTTGCGGAGCACGGGCTCTAGGCGCGTGGGCTTCAGTAGTTGTGGCACGCGGGCTCAGTAGTTGTGGCTCGCGGGCCCTAGAACGCAGGCTCAGTAGTTGTGGCGCACGGGCTTAGTTGCTCCACGGCATGTAGGATCTTCCCGGACCAGGGCTCGAACCTGTGTCCCCTGCATTGGCAGGCGGATTCTTAACCACTGCACCACCCGGGAAGTCCCTGAAGTTTTTAATGTAAGCAAATCTATTTTAGAAAATAATTCTGATGGCGGAGTAGAATGGATTTGAGTAGGGAGTGATCTGGAATCAATCAGGGGTGGGAAATGGGTGGTTTCATTGGGACAAAATGAACTCTACCTGGAAGAAATCAGAGCGTAGGTAGAAGGTAAGCATCAGCATTCTGAGTGATGCTGAGAGGAATCCAGAGCGCTGAGATTTGCAAGGTATGGAAAGCTGAGAAAATTCCATTGAAAGGACTGTGAGGATATATAGACAATAGAGATAAAGACAATGGAAGAATCAACCAAAGAAAGACAGATTAACTCTGATTATCTTGATAATTGATCAGTTGGTATCCCCAATAAGAACTTTAGCTCACTTTCAGTTTTGGACACATATAAGACTAATGAAAGAAAAAAAAGCGAGAAAAAAAATATCATGCCCAAAGCATTACAATGGATACAGAAAATAGTTTTTCCTGTGTCTATGAGACTAACTTCATAGACGTATATTATCTCTCCAATACTCTTTCTTTTGTTCTAAAGGAATTTTTTCATATTTCTCATGTCAAGTCTCAAAACTATTTTCTAATATGGAATTTCATAGCCTAAGCTTTGTGTTCAAAGAAGAATGTTGCAGTTGTTACAGGCTAGATTATTTTCCTGGGTAATTCTGAAAAGGAGAACTAGACATGTTTCCCGTCTTTGGTGTTCCTAGCTTAAGCTGGAGTCTGAAAGCATTGTGGTTAGAATCTGCGGTCCTATACACAGTAAGGGTCACCTTTGACTAGTGAGGCAGAAAACAGGCCACAGGACAAAGAGGTGCCCATAAGCTCTGTTTTTACATTACTGCAGCCCTTCCAAAGAGCAGCCTAAGAATTCTGCATGGAATTTGTTTTCCACAGATGTTTAGTGTTTTAGAGCTGGCATAATTTCATATTTCACCATTTTAGTAGGACCTCTCACATAATTTCAGTTGTAATTTTATTATTGGATGATTAATATTACAAATGCTTTTCTGAATTCAGTAAGCCTTTTAAATGAATTTATATTTTACTAAGAGCAATAGTATCTGCACACATTTGAAGCATTAGTATCACATGTGTTAGTAGTATTTATTCAGTTCTACATGTGATTTATCTGAATCTTTTTAGTAACTCCATTACCCTGAATAGGTTTTTGACCCACAGGTTAGAAACTGATTTGATCCAACTTCCTTACTTCACAGATGAGGGGACAAATGATTTAGAACAGGTCATTTACATGAATTGCTTAAGGTTACAAAGGGTTCTAAGGTCGGGGTAGAACCTATAACTCCTGACCTTTAGACCAATTAATATGAGTCCAAAATAGCCAAAAGCATTAGACTTATTAACACAAAGGCAAAATTCAGTTATAATGTGTATGCTAAATGGCCTGATGTATCAATTCTAATCTTCAGAAGGTGCTCCCAGACTCTGAATTTCCTGGCATATATGACATATCATATTGGGCCCTATATTGCTATTGAAAGTTAAAAATTATTTTCCTGATTTTCATTATTTGAAACAAACTACACACGGAGTTTAAAAATCTAGGTATGAGAGAGTCTATCTGCTTATCTATATATGCCCAAGCACTTGGTACTGTGGTTCAGTTTCTTTCACATTCATTGTTTCCCTTTGAGAGTAGGAAAGAGGGAATAAAAAAAGTAAAAGCCAGAATGGCTCAGCTTGCAGGAAGAGGAGCTAAAAAGGGTCAGAAGGGTAGACGTCTGAGATGCTCAACGTGTGTGCGGATAGCTGTGTCCCACTGATTCCGCTGGAGGAGTGTATTTGAAGTGGCATAATAATTAGGCTCAAAAATTTACCCTTAGTGTGTCCTTTAAAGAAAAGGCTTGGGTTGAACCTTGGGCTAGTTCATTTCAATGATTTTTAGGCCTCTGTAGAATGCAGCTGCAGAAGAGAAATCTCAAGAAAACTGGTTTTCTCCCTTTTGAGACCTAACAATGCATATTTTCTGATTAACCAGAGTGTTGGTGAAAACCACTTCCCTTTAAATTTCATATCAGTTATTTATGCTTTATGATTAAACCATTACTATCAAAACCACAGCATAAAATTATACTTAGGCCTCATTTTTCTGAACTTACGCATGTCTTATATTATTATAAAATATGGTATCTGCAGACAGAAATGTAAAGTTATCATACCCAGATTCTAAACTCTGTGTTATTTCTTTCAAATAACAAAAACCATTATCAGTTGATAATGACATTGCAGAATTAAAAAACAGATAGTTATCACTTCTTTCATTAAATATATCAAATATTTTTCTTGATTTGTGGATGGGTTTTGTAATAAGTATAAGTTTGATTCCGAAGAAATAAATGTTTGGATGCTATTTCTTTAGAGCAACGTTAACATATAATCTAATGTATAACAGACACTCAGTGCTGTCAATCAAAAAGATCTTTTAAATATTTTTAAGGGAGATGGATTTCAACAAACAGCCACTTGCTGACACTTAAGCACTTTAGAAGTGTATGAGAGTATAATGTTATGTTCTGGTATGGAGCCAGAATGTTTTATTTTCTTACCAACATTTTATTTCCCTGAACTCTAAAAGAAGTGACAGGTTATTTTGTCTGTAATGGTGGTTATTTTCAACTTCAAAAACTTTTCTGTGATCTTAAAACCTTATAATTTGTTCACAGTTACAAGTTAATACAGGCACGGAGCAGCATCTGTATGTAATTTTAGCTGAGAGAGTGGGAACTTTTAGTCCTTCCAAACTTATTTCATTAGACATGCATTGTCTAGGACAAGTCTGCTGCAAGCGTAATACTAAGTTAGCTTAAGTCCGATTTGTTGGAAACGTGGACATTTATGCATCTTTAGGGGGTGTCTTAGCGGTGTCCCCCATCAGGCTTGTTCTCTGTTATATGGACAACCAGGAATGAGGGCAGAAAGGAAGGAAGCACTGTACAAAAGCTCCTTCTGCCAGGCTCTGTAGTAGTGCTTTCTCCTATTCTACATCACTTAAGTCTGCAGAAAAACTCACCTCTCCACTACAACTTTTCAGGTATTCCTTTGCTGGGCATTGCCATGATACTCCGTTTTTGGGTCTACCCTTCCTACACAGTGACTGGCCCACTCTGGCTTTCTCTCTTCCTCTCTCTCCCTTCAGGCATTTTCCAGCAGCTTATCTGTGGCTTTCTGGAGATGCAGGACTTAACAGAAAGTAGTCTGAGGAGAGAGAAAAAAAAAGAGTATTGTGGGCAAGGTTCTTCAAATCACACAGAGACTAGTTCTGCTTTCATGTAAGAAATAAATCCCATGGATAGTCCTGTGGAAGTGAGGGGTAAAAAAATTTCAAAAAGAAAACAAAAAGGAGTTTATTTGAAAAGAAGGGAAAGAAGAAAAGGAGTGACTGCAGTGTTTTGTTGAAGTCTCAATTATAAAATATATGGAGTTAGGAGGCACCAAATTTTGTAATAAAGTTAAATTTGGAGACAGTCTATTATTTACATGATCTTAGGATAAATGTGGGCAATGTCAATTTAAAGATTACAAATTGGAGAGAAATGTAGGAATTGTATCCAGTTTTTAAAACTATTTGCCTTATTATATCCAGTCTTTACATTTGCAATTGTGCCCAACTTAAAAAAAAATAAATAAAGCAAGTCTTCCCTGATAGATGATTAGACAAATTGATTAGGTAAAACTTTGGATGGAGTAGCTTCTCTGTAGACGTCTAAAAGTGAGTCTTTATCTCTTAAAAATAAAACTAGGGACTCTGCATTTTATTTTCCATGCAAGGTTCTTATCCTGGCAGTGAGGACAGGGATGGCGGTGCTTTCTGGTGGCAGCAGAAGGCTGGCAGTGAAAAATATGTAACAATGCCTCTGTTATCTGTTTCCAATTCTTGCAGCATAGAGCTGGAATCCAGAAAATGTGCTGCCTTGAATAATTCAACTTTCAAATCTCTTGGTGTTCATGACAATTTTGATTTACTTTTCCTTAACATTTTATTCTTTGCTTAGTTTTCATCCCCAGTTTTTCTTTTTTCTTTTTTTTCTTAAATTCCTCTGCCTTAAGTTCTTTGATTTTAAGAATCAGTATGATGATCTCCTTTAAAAATATTAAGCAAGGCTATCTAGTCAGAAACAGGATATACAAAGAAAGATAGATGAGAAAAATCAAAAACAACTTCTAAAATAAGAAGTCAGCCTGAATTTTACAAAGCTTTATGATTTTATAATGACTCTCTTACTCCACTCTAATGTTCTAGGAGAGCTTTAGAACTCACTTCTTACCCGGAATCTCCTTTGTAGATAACAAGCTTGACATGCTTTAAATATTTATAGTGGGACCCCAGAGTGTTACAGAAAACAATGCAGCTTCCAGCATATGGACTAGGAAGCCAGAATCTTCATTAGTGTCACACATGGTGATAGAGTGGAAATAAACAGTCTAAAACAGGCAAGTCTGGCGGGGCTGGATCAGCTAAAAGATGATAAACATTCACATGTGTCCTCCCAATATGTGTTTGTGTTTTCTTCTGATTTAAAAAATAATTTTTGTTTAAACAGCAGGAAAATGTTAATAAAGAAAATGTACACTGAAAAGTATAATTACTACCTTCCTAATAAAGCTTGTATTTTCTTTCTCTACTCTCTGTCTGCCTCTCTTTCTCTCTTTCTCTCTCTCTCTCACACACACACACACACACACACATCCCCGAGCTTGTCTTTGCTGGCCTTCCTTCTCTCCTCCTCCCCACTGGCTTTCTCCACACGACCGTGAACATGGTTGGGAGCAGCAGCTCCAATGTTGTAAACATGGTAGTTTCGTCACCGTGAGGAAAGACAGGGTCCCTGCTGCTGTATATAACATGTCTGTGGAAAAATGCTGATTAACCAGAGTTTGAGTCTTGTGCCAATCCTTCGCACCAGTCCCTGTTGCTAAAACAATGGGACCATTTGAATGGCAAGCCTGGTTCATGTGACCATGACTGGCAACCTCACTCATGTCAAAAGTTAGAGCAGGGGAGGACCAGGTCTGCCAAAGAAGAGGTTGCTTTTACTAGAGGAAGGGGAAAGGGGCATGTTCAACTGACAGAGATACAGGTGTCTACTCTATGGAAAATTAAGGATACAGTGAGAATTGCCAGACACACTGTTTTGCAAGAACTGATGAGGAGATCTTCCACAGAAGACGGCAACGTCCTTATTGATGCAATAGACATTTATTAAGTGTCTCCAACTGTAACCCTTGACATGCAGTTTCTCCCGTCCTGGGACCTAGGAGTGAGAAGTAGGTGATACTCAAATCCAAACCCCTTTCCCTGGTGGAGTGGTTTACACATGCTTCTTGTGACTTGAGAGTGTCCCCCTGCAGCCACAAGAGGTTGTTTCTCTAATTCCAAATTAATTCTCTAATTCGTCAGAGGCCACTGCTACTGACACTACACAATATCACAGTCAGGGCTGCCCTGCTGATCTCCTTTCCTCTGTGCCTGTGCACACACTGAGCCCACACACTTTGTTACCTGGCCTCTCACCGCACCCATATGGACAGACCGAATCATGACTCGGGGTTTGTCATCTTCCCTCTGATATCATGCCCATATCCTCATGCTTGTCAATATTTTCTTTTTTTTCCCATCACTTTCATCTTCAGCTGAGGTAAGAAATAGCCTTCTTCCCTCCAATGAAATAACTCTTAACTGGCTCCAAAGTAGCAGCCTTTGTACTGCCCTAGAGATAAAAACCCTTTCTTAGGCTCAGTTTCTTAAAATTCTTCACCTGAGGCTTCTAAACTCAGTTGTTGGGAACTGGTGCTGCTTACTATGAATCCCTCAAGTTCTGTCCCTGGCGCGCTTCTGCTGGTGCCTCAGGACTGAGTCCTACCACCTCTACCCTGCTCACTCAGGTTCAACTAAAGACCATACTCCTCATAGGTCAGGACGTTTGCTTGACCCTGGACTTCCTGTAGGGTCTCAGTCACTTCTCTTTCAAGCAGGCTCCTTGAACTTGCATGCAACTAGCATCTTCCAAGTCCTTCTTGTTTTATTTCTTGATATATTGAAATTGAGAGTGGATGTACATTTTGGGCTTTTGTCATGCACCCTTGCTACATGGCTAACTATAATATGAAACAGAATGAAATAAGATCAAAACCAAAAGAATACAGAAAAGGTCAGGAGAATACAGACCAAGGACTAACTGATTCCAACTGGGGGAATCAGGTAACAATTTAAGAAGACGTGATATTTGAGCTGAGCTTTGAAGGGTGGGTTGGATTTTGATTGGGGCTATGGAAGCATTTCAGCTTGAGAGACAGAGTTGTGACATCCATAGTGAGTTTGGGGAAATGAAAGTACACATCCACAGAACTTTGGGGGACTAAAATGTATTCTCAGAAATCAATTAAATTTTTTCCCTCCATAGTGGGTCCAAATATAAGTCAAACCACTCATATGTTGGAAAATGAATACAGAAAAAAGATGATTGAATCCCTTCCATGAATACTGAAGAGTTCAGTCTTAACTGGGAGGGAGTGAGTATTATGAAAGGGCCAGAGTAAGGAAGTAATATTTTTTTGAAAAATATTTTTGAAAGCAATGTAAATGTTGGATAAAGAACTGCTAGACTGAAGATAAGGTGACCAGTTAAGAAACTACTGTGGATTGAGAGTGACCAGTTTATTAAGTAGCCTGAATTCAGAGGGAGTAAATCAGGAAATAATTTTGGAGGTCAGGTAGAGGGAAAGGGCTGCTCTTCTTTGACTGATGCTGCTGTTGTTACCTTGGCAGCTTGTGCTTCCTGTAGGGCAGATGCCCGAATGCTTCTCTTCCTGTTGGAGGCTCTTCTGTGGCTCCTCTGAGACCCACCCCCAAAGGTCTCAGGACCTCCATATTGTACCATCCCCTGTCATGGGTGATACTTTCTCCAGCTTACCCTTCAGGGCAACCTTCAGCTTTTCAAGCTTCTGTCCTGGAGGTAGACCCCCCCCACCACCACCATAGTCTTTTCTGCTGGATCCTCTTCCCCCACCAGACAACTCTCTTAGGCTAGGATCTGGCTTACTTCAGTGACATTTGCTTGGCCCACCAGAACTGGGTTCTGCCTCCAGGTTCTGCCAAACTCTGGAAATGCAAGCTGCTTTTCCCACTACCTCTCCCTCTTCTCTCTACTCACCTAGCCGCCAAAGGCAACTGCAGCCAGACGCCACCTCCAAACTGTTCCAGGTGCATCTCATACCTAGACTCTCTGCCCTCCAGAAGCCAGGGGTTCATTAGGTTCTCTCAAGGACTCTTCTACTTCACTCCTGTATTATCCCTGGATGAGCCAAGGGGCTTATCCAGTTTACCCACTCAGAAAGAAGCATCCAGTTGGAGAATGAGATGCCTGTTGACTTTCCCTATGAGTATGCCACCCCCACCAATCTATCCAAAGATTCCTCTTTGCCCCTATCACTAGGAATTCATCCTAATAACCCCTTTAGAGGGAACTTCTCTCTAATGAATCTCTATCCTTATCTTCCATAGACTATTAGAAGTGATGGCTTCTGGAACAGTTGGTAAGTCCTGTTATGATAGGTCCTTTATAGAGGTCCTATTTAACATTCTTTTATATTCATAAATGTGAATACGAATGAAAGGTTCTCAGTAGGAGTTGCCAAGATCCAAATTTGGAGTCTGCCATTTCCTAGATATATGACAGGAACACTCAGTACTTCACTTCCCTGAACTGGAAAAATGGGGTACTAGTTGTACCTATCTTCTGTGATACAATACTGTGAAAATTAAATGAATAATAAATCTAGAGAGCTTAGGTTATTGCTTGACCATAGTCTTATACGGTCTTTGCTTCTTGTTGCTCTCACATCACAATAGTGGTGTAATAGTGAAGATTCTTATGACAGGATTTCTCTCAAATATCTGAGTTAAAAATATGTTCTCTATTTAAGTGATGAATTATGATAGATCCACTTTAGTTTAGTCAAAAGTGTTAAGATCAAAAATGGATCCAGTCACTCAGCTAAGGGCAAATTTTGTTCATTGAGTCAATGAACTGGAGTCAGGTAAATTTTCAAATACTAGGAATTAATGTATCAGGGCTTATGGCTTTGAAGAATGGGTAACAGATTATTGGGCTGGAGATGAAGAGACCTGAGTTCTACGCATGGATCAACAATTAACAGTGTGTGAATATAGACAACTCACTTAATTCCCTGGGCCTTGGTTTTCACATTTGACAAATGAAGGGTTGCACTGGATGGGAAGATAGCACGGTGAAGAGAGTGGACTCTGGTGACAGAGAGAACTAAACCCATATGAGCTCTGCCGCTTACCAGATCTGTACTCATGAGCAAATTATTTCACCTCTCTAAGTGTTGTTCCTCTATGTGCAAAAAGAGGATGTTAATAGTGCTCGTCTCCCAGGGTTGTCATGAAGATTAGAGAACTCATCTAAGTGCTGAGCCCAGAACATGGCACAGAATAAGCATCCCAGAATATTATTTTAATAATGACTACCTACTATTATTTCTGGTTTCATGATTAAGTCCATGGATCATCAACTGAGGCTATGAAATTTGTATCTGTACTGACTATGTTTCCTGAGGTCAGCCTTCTGTCATTTGGCTACTGTCTCCTACTGTTCTCCTGACACATGAATTAAATACAATGATCTCCTTTTAGTAAGTGTACTTGGGTCTCTTTTAAATACATAGTCTTTAGTAATAAACTAAAAGTACATTTATGTCTTTCCACATGCAATTTGCCAGTAAGCAATCTACCTTTCTTTTACTTTATACTGATTTTTTTTGGTCTGGAGGACAAGTGGCCAGTGTTTTATTTTCACAGTAGACTGAAGAAATCCATCCATTTAGCATTGATTTCAGTAAATATTTATCAACATTTATTGTCTGCTATGTGCTTGGCCCTGTTAGGTCCTTGGGACACAATGTCAGAAAGGCATGATCTCTGGCCTCAAATAGGTTTGCAGTGATTAATACCTAGAAATATGACAGATCTTGGGTGCTCTGTGGAAGCTTGAGTATGCATGTATTTAAATTGGTCTTTAAGGCTGGCAAAAGTAATTTTTACTAGGTGGTATAGTCTTAGGAATACTTTAGAAGGCTATTTTATTTTCCCTCAATATTTCTTCTACTAGGTGACTAGGTCCTGCTGAAGAAAATGGCCTAAACATGGGTCTGGTGCCACTACAAACTCTCCAACCTTAGGTGGCTTCTCAATGCTTCTTGGCCATCCTTCAGTATTTCCCCCAGCATCTCCCTTTGTGGCTTCATCAGGACCAAAACCTTCCTTTCAGACCTTCTCAACTTACCTGACACCTCTCATTCGCTGCCCTGTCCTTCCTTTTCAGAAAGTGACTTACTTACCTCACAGAGAAAGTCGAAATCTGAAAGTGGAATTCCTCAACTTCCTGCCACTACACTGACATATTAACCTGGGTTGTAACCCACCCTTTAGCAGCCGGGTATCTCTTTCTGCCCAAGGCCAGGCCATCCACTGCTTCACAAGATCCCATCCTTGCCTCCTCTTTCTTCTCTCAATCTTCAACTGTTCACTGTCTCCCGGCTCCATCCTATCAGGTTTTAAATGGGCTCAAGACACTTGTCTTTAAAAAGTTTAGAAAACACAAGCCCTTTTCAAACATGCGTTTCTCAGATGCCACTCTCTCTTCATAACGAAGCTGTCTGAACTTCATTCTGAGCTCACTGTCTGCGCCCCCTCCCCGCTGGTTCACATTCATCCTACTCCCGTTTCATACCAATAGCTCCATGAAGGTTGTCGATGATTTCGTTTTTGTGAAATCCAATAGATACTTAACACTCATTTTATTTGACTTTCTCCCCTTCTTACTTGACTACACCTGTCTTTCTGGAAATACTTTGGTTCTTAAGTAATCTAATTTTGATTCATATTTCAACATTCTTTCTTGATTCTTTAAGACAGCATCTTGAAATGAACCATCCTAATAGCTCTTTTTCCAATTCCAGCTGTGACTAACCAATCCCACAGAGGTGGGCATATCTCTATCCTTGTTTCTATATTAGAAAGAGACATGGTGCAGAGGAGAGAGATTGAAAGAGAGAGACTGAAAGAGAGAGAGGGGAGAGAGAGAGAGAGAGAGGGAATGAGAGAGAGATGATAGATGTTTCCAATATGCTTTGAGAAATGCTGGGCCAAGTTTTGAGAGGAGAGGCTGGGGGGTATCTGTGGTTACATAGCACTCAGGGACTACTCTGGAAAAAATAAAACCCTGAGTATTGTTTTAACGCAAAATAGAGACAAAGTGAGAGGGGATTTGAATAAGTTCACATGTGGGGCTTTGTCATAATAAGTGCAGAACGGTGCTTGCCAGTTCTCACTGATTAGTCATAGATGTGGTTTCCATTGTGATTTCACACATAGGCTAAGCTCCCCACCCTGCTCCTCCTACCTTCACTGTAGCTTACATTAGGTGAGACAAACCACTAACAAGAATAATTAATAAATATTTCAATGCTTTAAGGTCTGATCCAGATCCTGGAAAGTTACTGTCAAAAATAGATAACTTAGCTTACCATTCCTTATTTTGTATTCACTCAAGGAAATGGGGATCTAGGTATTTTCCAGATTTCCAACTTCATATGGCTCATGTTCAGTGGGCATGTTAGAATTTTTGTTTCCTTCTGGAAGAATGGAGAAAACATGACAGTAAGAGATGATATCTGGTCCGCATTTCAGCAACTTTTCTATGTTGGATACTACAAATTTTGTGTGTTCTCAGCATCACCTCAAAGGTAGAGGAAAGTTAGAATAGCACCTATTGTATTTATCTAAGACCACATAAGTGAAAAAAGGCTATGTAAGGCATTCCTTAGGCAGATGTAGTATACGTTCAAAGTGATTTCTAAGAGTTCACTTAATTTAGCTATGCCAGACTGAAGATGGTTTTATCTTTTAATTATATACATTGAATAATTTTGGTCAAGCAAATCATGTGGTAGATAGATGGTTAGATAGAGAGGTTATGCTCACAGTTCCAAAAATAAGAATATTTTCATTTATAATATTAATTAAACAAAACAGTATATTTGTTTTACTGTACTGTGTGACAGGGACCATTACTTTTTCTTAAAACAGATTGAAATTCTTTTAAGAATTTTTCTTAGAGTCACTAAAAAAAAAAATTTAAGGTCCTCAGTGGAGGCCTTGAAATGTATTTGAGTTTTGAATACATTCACTACGCAACTGAGAGTAAGTCTGGTAAATAAATATGCAGCTTGGGCAATGGGTTAACAAAAAGTATGCAGCAATAAAATAGGTAAAATGATTTTCTCATATGGCTTATAATTGGGCTCTGAAACACACTTTTCCAACCATTTTTCCTGCACCTGCAAATAAAATTAGGAAAAAGCAAACAATCGAAAAACAATATAAAATTATGCTTGCTTCAAAGTGTCTTTCTTACTTTAATTTTCTGTAAAAACTACATGCCTTTACATGAAATATATTTTTGGTCTCAGTTTACACAGTGAGTATATGAAGTAATGGAGACCCTGCATTTCTGTTGAGTTCATTTCAGTTTTTATCACCCTAATAGTTAAGGAATTCTTCCTATATTTGTGTGCAATGTAAAAGGATGGAACTAAAAAAATCAGTGTCCATAAATCTTACCTCTATAGAATATCTCAAAAATGGCCGTGCAACGCCTACTTTTCTCTCTAACCTGTTTGTGAAACTTGGTTGACTACATGCAATTCATTCGAGCTGCATAGATCTCCACTGGATGCCAAAATATTGATTTCAGCTTTTGGTTCCCACCCTATTTTGTCTCATAAAGGAATAAAGAATTTCTTCAAATTCCTGTATTACATCCCAAAGTGCATTGTCCATTTTTGCTACCCTCCCTTTAAAATGAAGATCCAATATCCATATTGACCTTTTTCAGTCCACAAGCTCTTCCACTCCCCGGTGATTGTGTGTTTTTTATACTTTATTTCAAATCATAAAATTACAGAGACATAAAATGTTAGGCTTGTAAATGGTCACAGAAATTATCCAGTCCAGTCTTCATAATTTATCAGTAAGAAAACACATTGAGACCTCAAAAGGCTAAGTAAGAGATTTGACGTATTTGTTTTTTGGTGTGACAATGTCCTTGAGTATCAGTCTAACTAGTCCATATTTTTATAAAATAAATGGTTATAATATTTGAAAAATGTAATGCATGTTGAAACCAAACAGTACAGGTGAATTTTTGTTTGGTGTCATATTCTCCTGAGTGAAGGCACTTACTTGGCTCTTTGCAAACACACCAGTAGAGTCTTATATTTAAACCGCTCAGTCATCATCATGTTAGCCAGGGACCTCCCCAGCTAGAACAGAGTTGTATTATTAGCTCCTCCCATTGCTTCCAGAGTTTTGTAATTCAAGCTGGACTGGGAAAGAGTACTCCTTTCTTCTTCTGTCTTGGGATGATGCCATCCTTTCCTTCATTTGTTTGCTGAGGCTCCTTGCCTTATTTTCACCCCATCCTGGTGGCATTCCACCTTATTTCGCATTCAATCATGTCACTGGGGTAAACTTCAAGACTGGCTCCTGTGTTTTCTGATCTTCTGCCATTTTTTTGTTTTCCTGGCGTAAAACTCTACTGGTTATATGCCACAGTGTCCAGTTCCAATTTAACACCACCTTAGAGGAAAGTTATTCTTGCTTTTTCTAAATGTATTATATCTTTGCCTTAGTGTAGAATTTTAAATAAATCTTAGTGATAATAATTTTTCCTGACCTTTTCTATCCCTAATACATTGCTAGAATTTTGTCTCATTAGCAAAATGAAATGAACAATATATTACTTATTTAATACTTTGTCTAGAAGGAAGCATTTTGTCTATATGGATCTTAGACCATAAACGATCAAGAACTTCTTTTCAAGAATAGTTGATCAGAAAACCAATTTTCAGGAGCAAGACACATCAGTTCATTATATTTTGCAGAATTCCAAATATAAAGGCCATTTAAACAGAAACAATTGTGTAAATGTTTGGAAAAACTTACATCCTTTTAAAGCAGTTGGTACTTCCAATTATATTTCATTTTTCATGGACTATTATCATTACTCTCTATAGAAACTCAATTGATGTATTCATTGTGAATCCATTGTGTCAAAAATACTTCTATCAAATAATCCTATAATATTTGTACAACCAACAGGTTATGAACCTTAATATGCAGTATAGTATAAAAGGTAAAAAAGTAACATTTTAGATGTAAAATAATGATTAGATCCATCAGAATTCTACATTCTCTTGGGTAAACTTAGTACATCATGGTTTAAAAGAAAACCTGTGAATTATTTACGAATTCCTCAAAATCAGAGGAAAGTTATTAGATTTCCTTTTTTTCCCTTCCCTCGCCCCCCCTCACTTCTCCCTTTCTTTCTTTCTCCCTTCCTTCCTTCTCTTCCTTCTTTCTTTCTTCCTTCCTTTCTTTCTTTTTCTTTCTCTCTCTTTCTTTCTCTTCCTTTCTTTCTCTTTCTTTCTTTCTTTCTTTCTTTCTTTCTTTCTTTCTTTCTTTCTTTCTTCCTTCCTTCCTTCCTTCCCTTCCTTCCTCCCTCCCTCCCTCCCTCCTTTCCTCCTTTCTTTCTTCCTTCCTTTCTTTCTTTCTTTCTTTCTTTCTTTCTTTCCTTCTTTCTTTCTTTCTTTCTTTCTTTCTTTCTTTCTTTCTTTCTTTCTTTCTTTCTTTCTTTCTTTCTTTCTTTCTTTCTTTCTTTCTTTCTTTCTTCTTTCTTTCTCTCCCTTCTTTCTTTCCCTCCTTTCTTCCTTTTCTAAGTCATGAGTTAAATACCATGCAGTTAGCAATGTATTTTAATAAAATAAAAATATGTTCTTCGGAGGGATGTATACCCCTCTTCCTTTCCTTTTTTGTTGTTGTGTTGAACCTTTCTTTCCTTTCTTATTTTTAAAAGAAAAATCGAATAAGTAGTTAAGTGACTGACAATAGCCATGGAAGATATTTTGTTAGAATTTTCTTGACATTTTTGGCTCGTGAGATTCTAGTTACAGGTTCTGGTTATTAGATTAAATTGTGTCTGGAAATAAATATTTACCTCAAAAGATTATTTTAATATTTAATACCTGAAGTTCTCTTAAACTTTTTCCATATAGTAAAGAAATAGTGGTTTTTTTTATAGCAAATATTTTACTTAAAAATTTATTATATTATTACATGCACATATACACAGAAAAATGATACATATCATTATGATATGAAAATACACAAGACTGCAGATGTAAGAAATTTCACATACCACCTCTTCAACTAGAACATAGATCGAGAAACAAAATGGTATCAGCATCTTAGACGCTCACTCATATTTATTCCAATCTCTATTCTCCCCACCCTAAGAATTAGCCACTTCTAATAAAATTGAGCAGTTTTGCCTGCTTTTGTATATTGCATATAGATTGAGTCATTTTATATGCACTATATTTTGGGGGGGCTCTAAGTCTTTCTCTAAATAATATTTTTTGTGAGATTCATTTATGTTGTTGCATGCGGCTGTAGATTATATGTTCTCAGTCTGTCTAGCATTCCACTGTGTGCATATATCACAATCTATTGATCTATTTTACTGTTGATTGATGATTACGACTGTAATGAGATTTGAGCTAGTATGAAGAATACAATCTACTCTTAAAAAGTATGGAATTTGAGGGCTTCCCTGGTGGCGCAGTGGTTGAGAATCTGCCTGCTAATGCAGGGGATACGGGTTCGAGCCCTGGTCTGGGAAGATCCCACATGCCGCGGAGCAACTGGGCCCGTGAGCCACAATTACTGAGCCTGCGCGTCTGGAGCCTGTGCTCTGCAACAAGAGAGGCTGCGATAGTGAGAGGCCCGCGTACCGCGATGAAGAGTGGCCCCCCCACTTGCCGCAACTGGAGAAAGCCCTCGCACAGAAACGAAGACCCAACACAGCCATAAATAAATAAATAAATAAAATTTAAAAAACAAAAAACAAAAAACTGTGCTTTTAAAAAAAAAAAAAAAAAAAAAAAAAAAAGTATGGAATTTGAGACCAAAGAGATTTGAGTCTAACTTGATGTGTGATCTGGGGTGATTTACTTAATTTCTCTTGGGGGGAATGCATAAATTAAACGAGGTAACCTTTCTAAAGTCCCTTGTACAGTGCCTGGTATGTCAAAGGAATCCCATAAGTGGTAGCTATAATTACCCATGTGGAGAAATGCTTGATTTAAATGGTATAGATTAGCTTATTCATGACATTTTCACTTGGTAGGGAAGCAGAAAGGAAGAGAGACAAATAATGTGAATATCGTAATGGGCCTAGTCTAGTATAATGAAAAAACTTTGGTGTCAGAAAGGGTTTGTAGATATCCAGTTAGTTACTTAGATACTGTGCAACATTTACCTTCTATAAAATGAAGGAAATAATGTTCTTTACTGAACACTGTAAAGATTATAATGACATAAAATACATATCCCGTACATTTTCCCGCTTCTCTAAAACAGGAAAAAACAGCCCTATTCTTAGACCATTGTTTCCAAAAAGAGCAGGTTGAAAATCAAATATCACATTGCAAATACTACTTTGAGTGACAAACATTCTGTGATGGAAATGAAGTATCTACTTTGCCTGCAGTCGGCAGTCAGATAGCCAGTTAAACAGGTGCAGATCTATTTTCTGTTATTTGTATGAAGGTAGGCATAGCTCCTAAGGTAAAGATGCATTCAGAGCTGCAGTGTAATTGGAATGACTCTAAATTACAGTGTACTGAAGGTAACCACTAAACAGACAAGTGTGGGTCAAGTCCATTTTTGTTTTGCTTAGAGTAACAGTAGGATTAATTTAGAAAAACAACATGAGAAGTCTGTAATTCTGTGATGAATAAAATGACACTTGTGAGCAAGGGGTACAAAAGAAGGGGATAGATTGTGGAAGAATTACCATTACAGAGCTGGGTAATTTCCTTGGCAAAAGTAAGAAACTCTCCTTCCTTGGACAAGACTGTTCCACATTTGATACAAAAGTAAGGCGGTCTGTCATGAGAGGTCAACTCAAAGCAAACAGAATTTTCATTGTTGTGAGCTCAGAGGAGAAAGGGCAGCCAGGGACTAAATTGAGAGTGTATTCCTTTGTGTTTGTGAAGAGTTACTCATATATTTCCTTTACTTTTTATACTCATATTCTTTCTCTCTCTTGGTTGGATTTCAACAATATCTGACCACTTCCACTTCATTTTTTTTTCATACTGGTTATAGGGAGAAACAACTATGGAACCTGCAAATCAAACAGGTGGATTTGGGAAATGAGAAAGGAGTTCTGAAATGATGACTGCTTTCTGCTGCTATTGAGGTTTATCCAATTTAACAGACACAAGATGACTCAACTGGATTCAGAGCTACAATTGCTGAGGAAGATAACTGTGGATACATGGGGTCATTTGGATATTATAAACAAAGGACATATGAATACTGTGAAACTACCAGCAGAAAAATCTCATAAAAACAATGACCCACAGGCAGGGGCAGATCCAAGTTTTGTGGGGCTTGACATTTATATAATTTTGGGGGGCTCTTTATACAAAATTAAGTACAACAAAGAATGTTAAAATGAAAAAAGTCACAATAAGTTACTGGAACTTTGGAGACTGAGATCCTTTTTTCTCTGGCAACTGCCAGAAATTCTCACCCAGAAGTGTTTGCTGACTGCAAACTCACCTTTGCTTTCCCCTCCAACACTGAAACTCACAACAACCCCTCGGGTGCACAGGGGTCCTTGCAAATGAGGCCTGGCCATCCTCTGCCTACAAGAATTTCCCGCTGTAGCTTACTTTATCTCGTTTGAGAAGTCTAAAATTACCGTGAAACATAAATAACAGAAACTTTCCTTCTGATGCTTGCCATTTCATTGTAAGAACTAAAACCTCACACACCTACCTATCCCCTATCTGGACCTCGGCCGCGCAGCTTGTATCAGTCCCAGGTTTTACGGGTACCGGGAGGGTGTCCAACTGGGCCTCGGGCTACTCACCACGCTGCACGCCCACAGCGGGAGCCTGCAGCGACCGCACTCCGCTTGCGGCTAGGGGCTGGGGGCGGGCAGCGCGCCGGAGGGCGAGCCCGGGCCGCGCCTCCAGCTGATTGGCCGGGCCCGGCCCCTGGGGGCGGGCTCTCCCCCCCAGCTCGCCAGGCCCGGGGTGGCTATATTGGCACCGTTCCTGCTAGGTCGGGTCGCTTCCTCGCGCTAGGCTGGACGCAAGGAGAGGGCTTCTGAGGGCTGTGCGGGCGCAGGAAGCGGAGCGAGGCTGCCGACTGCGAGCCGGAGGCTGCGGGGCTGCAGTGCGATGAAGCAGTGGCTCAGCGAGCGGAGGCTGGCGGTGTGGCGCGACGGGCCGGCCCGGGGCCGGGGCTGCTGCTCCGGAGGCTGCTGAGGCGCCGCGGCTGCCGGCGCGGAGAGCGGCGGGCGAGAGGGAGGAGAGGCAGCGGAGCGCGGGGAAGCCGGCGGGGCGGCGGGCGTCTCTGGTTGGCCTCCCCGGTCGGAATCCCCCCGGTGGAACCATGCGGGTGGCCAAGTGGCTGACAGGGCTGCTCTACCAGCTCTCGCTCTTCATCACCAGGTCTTGGGAAGTTCACTTCCACCCCAGGCAGGGTAAGGTCACCGCGGGGCGCCTTCAGCAGTGAGGTGGGACGCGGGCCCGAGTGGGACGGGCGGACGGAGGCGGGGGGAGCCGCTCTGCCCGCTGGGGGACCCTGGCCCTGCCGGGGCTCTCGGGACTCCGGAATCAGTCAGCCCCAAGCATCCCCGGAGGTTGCGGCTGCGCGGTGTTTCGAGGAATCGCGCGCGGGGCACACGTCTCCCTCCGGGGACCACGCGGCGGGGACGCGTGGGGCAGGGTGGCGCGGGCGCCCGCGGGGCACGAGTTGGCGGCGGCAGGGAGGCGAAGAGGGGCGCGAGAAAGAGGTGCTGCTGAGGGCCCTGAGTGTCAGGGTCCCTGCTTGGGGAGGGTGGAGCGAATCGGGGGTGTGGGAAAGCAGGCAGGCACACTCACAGAGCGCACGTGTGTGTGTGTGCGCGCACGCTCGCCAGCGTGTGTTCTTTCGTCGCGCCCCGCCGGGGGTATGGGGACCTGGGGCCTCGGCCCTCTGGCTGGGACGTTTGGTTGAAGAAGTTCGGCGCTGGGGAGCTGGAAACGGGGTAGGGGCTCAACGGCCGTATCGCTGTGGTTGCAGAAGCCTTGGTGAGGACACTGGCCTCCTACGAAGTGGTGACCCCCGCGCGGGTCAATGAGTTCGGCGAAGTGTTCCCAAAGAGCCACCACTTCAGCCGGAGGAAGCGCAGCGCCGAGGCGCTGGAGCCCACGCCGTTCAGGACCCACTACCGAATCCGCGCCTACGGGCAGGTCTTCCAGCTGAACCTGAGCGCCGACGCGGCCTTCCTGGCTGCCGGCTACACAGAGGTGCACTTGGGAGCCCCTGCGCTCCGGGCTGAGGAGCGCCGCACGGCGCCCCCAGACCTGCGCCACTGCTTCTACCGCGGCCAGGTCAATGCTCGGGAGGATCACACAGCCGTCTTCAGCCTTTGTGGAGGCTTGGTAAGCGCCCTCGGGTCCCTTGGCATTTTCTTGGGATCCATCCTTGCTCGTTCAGGGAGCCGGGCATTGGCTTTTGCCGAATGGGCGGTTGGTTGACCCAAGAGATCACAGTGGGCCACCAGAGGGATTAACACCTAGATGAACCCAAGCCAGAGGCCACTCTTTCCTTGCAGTGGGGAGAAGGGTTTGGAGGATCAGCGTGTCTCTCCCTGCTGGGCCAAATTGACCCTTCTGTGCAAAGCTGCGAGAGTGTAAGATGCTGAGCTAGTCAGGGAGGCGGGCAGTGGCTTTCTGCTACACAGGAAGTGTGATTTCCAGCAGGACGACAGGCTCCTTCATTCAGACACACCCATTCTGGACCATCTATTAAGGCAGACTCCCCTGAATTTACTTAAATTCATTCCTTGAGTGAAGAATGATAGAATGAAAAGAGAATGAATATACATAAAATGAAAAGGTTTGAAAAGAAAGAGTTTTTGTGTTTTTTTTTGTTTTTTTTTTGTTTTTTTTTTGCTACTATGGGGTCATTAATCTGTGAAGTACAAGATAGGGAAAAGGTTGAATATGCCAGTTTAAAATGCACTGCACTTAAAAATGTAGAGTGTCTACAAAGATCTGGTGCCAGCAAATGAGAAATGATCATTAGAGTGACAAGAGTAAAACATATGGATTTTGTAAAAACCTCATTGCGGAGAGAGGAAATGAAATAAAATATTGGGTTCTATGTGTTTTATTTGTTTCTCTCCCTCTAAAACAGAGGTTCTAAACGTTTTTTTTTTTTTTTTTTTTTTTTGCCATCAACTTTTCAGCATTCTAGGGGAAACCCAGGACCTCTTCTCAGCATGATTTAAATGTGTAAAATAGCATACATGTTATTTAATTGGCTTCCTTTTAAATACTAACAGTAATCAAAATGTTACAAGTATTAGAATTTGTGGTGTCATAATACATCCTTTATTAATGTGTTAAATAATATCTATTGCGGAGGGGACTACTTACTTCTATACTTCTGTTGTGGCAATGAGAATAAACAATCCAGATAGTTTTGTGTTACATTACATTAGAGTTGAAGTAGCTATTATTTTATTGCTAACAAAGTCACAATGTCTGTGGTTTTACCTACAATCATAATTGAAGGAAATGTTACGTATCAGAGGTTAGGGAAAATAAAGATGTCTTTCTCATCCAAGTTCATGGAACCTCTGGTTGAGAACACTTATGTTAAAACATATATGAACTCACTTCATCATTAACTCCTCTGATAAATACGTGTTCAAGAAGAAACAACTAAGAATTTGGCTACAGGGTTCTTTCCAAGTATTCTAGCTTTTGTTGGGCAAATTTTAGATGAGTTTCAGAACATCAACATTGTTTACTCTTTGATGAAGTAGAAAATTGATAACAGTTCTCTCTAGGCCAAATGTAATACTTCCTTTCAGGGTAATTGATGTAAGATGTCTTCCTGGGTGTGAGTATTGGTCCTTACTAAGTAGATTTGGAACATCTCTTTGTTCTTTTTTCTGCTATTATCTTGATATATATATGCCTTGGACAGTTTTCTTTTTGGCTGTAGCTAAATGTAAAATACAACATCAGAATGGCAGAAACACACTAATATTTACACAGCCATCTACACATCAAAGGAAAGAAAAATATTCTCTTTTCTAGAACCTTTCAAAATGTTTAGTTTGTCTAGAAAATTCTAGATTTACTACCACAAATTTGTCATGGTCAGTATGTTTTCGTCATTTAGTATTTAAGGCATGGAAAAAATTCCAGATGGGAAGCATTATTAGGAGTGATGTTTCTGATCATGTTGACTCATAAGTTATGTGCAGTTCAAATTATTATTCAATATCTCCTTTTTGAAATCAGAAAACAGTTGGAAATGTTTGTTTGTTTGTTTGTTTCCTAAGTATTTGTTTTATTTTATTTATTCATGGCTGTGTTGGGTCTTCATTTCTATGCGAGGGCTTCCTCTAGTTGTGGCAAGCGGGGACCACTCTTCATCGCGGCGTGTGGGCCTCTCACTGTCGCGGCCTCTCTTGTTGCGGAGCACAGGCTCCAGACGCGCATGCTCAGTAGTTGTGGCTCATGGGCCTAGTTGCTCTGCGGCATGTGGGATCTTCCCAGACCAGGGCTCAAACCCGTGTCCTCTGCATTGGCAGGCAGATTCTCAACCACTGCGCAACCAGGGAAGCCCCTGGAAATGTTTTTAAGTCATAATAGGAGTTCATCCTTTCCTGTCACTGTGTCAATTTGGATATAATTGTCTAGTTATAATGCATTATTATGCATTATCATGCATAAGTCCATTTGATTTATGTATGTACTTTGCTTTTGATAGACTTACTAATATTATCAGAGTTTGATTTAACATCAAAAAACATATTTTCATACCTATGTAACTCAGCTTTATCTCCATTTCTCTGTATGTGTAGGGCTGCGTTGAGGACATCAGTCACGGCAGAGATAGAAAGTTTCCCGTAATACAGCACATAGCTAGAGGTACCAGGATCTAAAAATCTTGTAGAAGTATGATCAGGACCAATTATAAGTCTAAATCACTGATGAGATTAGTGACATTTCTTTGATTTTTCTCCCTTGTGATATTAGCACTATAACGGATATTAGCTGTATATTTATGATTGTTTTATTTCTACCTCGACTCTATCCTTAGCACTCTTTAGAATAATAGTTTCATCAAATGGTGGAACTTCTGGTAGGTTTTAGAGTCCATTTATTATTATATCAGATTCCTGTTTTTTAGTCTCAGATTAATCTTTAGATCCAGATAAAGTTGTGTTACCCACAACCTGGACCAGTTGAGTTTTTGCAGATCCTCCTTGATACAATGCCCAAGATGTCAGTAATGCTCACCTCCAGCCCTGCTCCTGCTACTTCCCAACTCATCTTCGTGACTTTGCATGTGTGCGGCTGTGGTGATTCAGCTTTGATTTTTGTCAGTCCATTAAACACTAAAGTTGAGATTTACTGAAGGATTTTTAGAGCCAGTCTTATTGAAGTTCTCTTTTGCTAGTTGCTCTTTGCTTTTAGTTTTGCTTTGAATCATGAATGGATGTTGTACTTAATCAAATGCTTTTCCTGAATATATTGAATGAGTGTGTGACTTCCTCATTTTTTTTCTGCTGATGTCCATTGTCATGGCTGGATTCAAGCAAATGTTGACCATTGATGAAAACTGACCTCATACAGGGCAGTAAAGTGTTCTGAGGCCTCTGTATTGTTTGGGAGGAAGGTGGGGAAATCATACTGTCCTTCAGTTTCTCTAGCCTCCGATGTCCTTTGTGCCTCAGTCTCCTTGCATTTTTTTGGCACCAGCCGCTGAATTCTGGGCCTGAGAACTTGTGGCTTTTCTTTGCTCAGTTGGGGCTCACTGACTCTTTCCTACCTGGGCTCTCTCTGTTGCTGCGTATCCCTCTGAATTCTGGATGCAGCACCTATTTGGCTTCTTGTCTGGCTGATGCATGTGCAGCCTTCAACACAGGGTCACTTAGCTCCTGCTGCAGTGCTCTCTCCACATAAGGTGGTTTGGTGATGCCATTGGTAATCTTCCAGACCCCTCTAAGGCTCTGAGATCCTTCTTGGCATATGAAAGTCTAGGGGGACTTGATTCCTCCCTTCGCCAAACTCTGCCACATCTCTTATTTCAGTGAGTGCATGTGTGTGTGTGTGGGGGCGGGGCTTGTAGAGGTCCCTCCCTTGAGTCCCACATAGCATGCTAAAGCACTTCTCTTGGCAAGTCCTCCTAAACTATGTAACATGCCTTCTGCCTCCAGGGCCTTAAACCCCCAGTGGAGAAGTCAGTGCACATACATCTTCCCAGCCGTATCCTTTGCCTCCATCGTTCTTTTCTTCCTGGAATCCACTAAGTTCCCCTTTCACATCTCATTCATTTGAGCTGTTCCCCTTCCATCTTCCCATTTGAGGTAGCATCTACCTTTCCTTTCTCTGGTGGCTACTGAGGAATGTGACTTTTAAAGGTAGGGAATACAAACCAAGTTACTACTTTCCAAATATCTCTGTACATACAACCCTTTAAAAAAATTGACATCACAACATACTTATGATTTCATTCAGTTGCTAGTGTTGCATTAACCTCAAACATATAAACTAACGTTTTCTTTTAATTTCTACACAGCTCCTTTTTTTTTTTTTAATTAATTAATTAATTTATTTATTTTTGGCTGTGTTGGGTCTTCGTTTCTGTGCGAGGGCTTTCTCTAGTTGCGGCAAGCGGGGGCCAGTCTTCATCGCGGTGCGCGGGCCTCTCACTATCGTGGCCTCTCTTGTTGCGGAACACAGGCTCCAGACGCGCAGGCTCAGTAGTTGTGGCTCACGGGCCTAGTTGCTCCACGGCATGTGGGATCTTCCCAGACCAGGGCTCGAACCCATGTCCCCTGCATTGGCAGGCAGATTCTCAACCACTGCGCCACCAGGGAAGCCCTACACAGCTATTTTTTTCCCCACTTCTAGACGTCTTAGTATTTACGTGTTTTTCTCTTTCACTAAACCACTGAACCATGACTTGTATTGTTTAGTTTTCTAAAGTGTTTTGGGCCCAAGAATCAGAGGGGCTATGAGCCTGCCAGAAATTTTCTTTGTTTCATGTGGGTATAACTTTTGCTTTGCTAATCTTTTCTCCTCTAATTTTTCTTTCTTCTAAGTGTAAGTATTTATCACATAATTCAAACATTTCTGATTATTTATTTTGACATTTCTAAAATCTATATTAGATATGAAAATAGAGCCAAATCATAAAATTACCTATATGTAATATAATGGCTAATCAAACTCTGTTTTTAGTTCATTGATAAAGTCACAGAATATATAGTTATCAGGCATTAATATCTCTAGATTCAACTCTAAACTTTGTTTTCATGGTCATATTATCTATTTTCTCATGATGTTGATACCCTCTTGCCAAAGTAGAGGTCAGTATTCCATAAGTTGTAATATTTGGGGCATATCCTTGTCAGAATGGCATGTGTAAATTGTATAGAGGCTATTCTCAACAACCCCTGTCCCTCTGTCAGCTCTCTTACATTACCTGGTGCGTTTCCTTCTTCCAAAGGCCCTCAGGGACTAACCCGACCGCCTAGACAATTAGCTTCACTGTTTCTTGGTGGGATTTGAATCAATGCAGTCTTTTTGGTTGAAAGAAACAGTTTCCAGATGTCATAAAACCAGACATTGCATCTGGCTTGTACAGTATTCTCACGGAGTAGCTTGCAGTGGCCGTGTGTACTTTTTTGAAGTTTCTCATGTGAACCATTCTGTGGCATGTCAGGCACTAATGCCCTCTGATGACTGATTATTGAGGTGCTGTAGTACCGCCATGTTCAGAAAGGAAATAAATGTATGGAAACTATCAATAGTGTCTTTACTGGTTTTTGTCTTATTGGAAAACTTTATTTTTTAAACTTCCTGTTTGCTCAGAAGTCACACAGCCTCAGGTCATTACACATGCCATTCTGTATTCATATTTTTTTGTTGGAAAATTCATAAGGACCCCTTTTAGTTATTCCTATACTTAGTCAAATACTCAGACAACACTAGGGAGAATTTCTTATGCCTCTACCTTTAACATTTCGAGTGTTAGCCTAGGTCCTCCACAAAGCAGATGGCAAGGTGGGATTAAATGTGCAGAGTTTAATAGGGGAAGTGTCTGTGTTAGAAAAAAGGAGCGAGCAGTGGAGTCTGAAACAGGTGAAGAGAGGATGAAAATGTTGGGTAGAAGCATCCCAGGCTGCCAGGCAGTCTAAGCAAGGTTCAGCAAAGCCCCCCTCAAACCAGATTTGCCTGGGAGAACGGTCCCTTGCCTCCTAAGAATGAATTTCCTCTTCATATCCTTGCCACACTCAGTTACTGGCTGGAGTGGTGCATGGGAGATATGGCTGGGGTACAAGCACAGATGGATCTCAAAGCCTGGAGTGGGGGTCCTTGGTCAATTATGCTCAGCATTCTCAGGGCCACCACATAGTGACACCGGGCACACGTACACACACTCAATGAAAATAGTCTGTTAAATACAGTTAACAGAGGAGTACAAGGAGTGCTGGGTGAACTTTGAGGAAGGAGGGAGTAAGAGTGTTATGAGACCTGGGCTGGAGGAGGCTTCTCAGCTGGACTTTGAGGGATGAATAAACATTTGGGGATGTGAAAATTCAAGGGCTTCTTGTGGGTCTCTGCAGCTGAAGAGTAGGGTGGATTAGGAGGTGAGGGTGAAAGGTAAGGTTGAAGTCAGATTAAGGCCTGGAATGTACTGTGGAGGCATGAAGCCTTAGACTGTAGATAGTGGGTTAGTTTGATGTGTTGGGAGGGGTCTGCCCTTATGCACCACTGTGCCAGGAGCAGGGGAGGCAGTGAGGCACTGAGAAGACCACCACTGCAGTAAGGAAGACCACTGTAAAGGTAGGGAATGGGAGCCGCAGGAAGTAATGTGGTTGCAGTGGCGAGAAGAGTTGGGTCCCTGTGGAAGGTGCACTATGAGACCAGTGGTTCTCAACTGGGGCAGTTTTGTCCCCCGGGGAACATTTGGCAGAGTCTGGGGACACTCGGTTGTCACAGCTGTGCAGGGGGCAAGGGAAGCTACTGGCATCTGGTGGGTAGAGGCTAGGGATGTTGCTAAACATCCAACAGTGCCCAGAATAGCCTCCTACAATGAAGAATTATCAAAATGTCAGTAGTGCTAAAGTTAAGCCACCTTGTAGGAGACCCATTAGAATTTTGGACCAGAAGAGCAGACAACCAAAATGGTTCTAATGACTCTGACTTAAATGACTGAGTGATCCTGTAGCCATTAACCAGGAAAGTTAATAACAGGAGAGGTGGCAAGAAAGAGATACTTATTCTAGAAACATTTGTTTGATTCTATCATAGGTTTACTTTAATCTTCATGATGGTTTGAATTTATATTTACTCTTCTTTTTGTCTAGAATGTCCTTTGCCTTAAACTCCTACTTATCTTTCCAGATCCATCCTGAGCCTTCCTTTCTTTGCCCCATCTTCTCTAGAAAGAGCTGACCAGGTCGTATACATATATCTTTGTTAAGTAATATTGCTTTATAACATTTTGACAATATATCATGAACATCTTTCCATTATCTACCTACAGAGTAGTTCTTTGTCATTTCTTACTGTTTTAAATTTCTAATTGTTATAATGACTTTGGGCTTTATGCCTTCGCAGACATTTTAGTAAGAGGATAGCAGAGGCTGTCCTGAGAACCACGACCTGGACCCCACAAGAACGTGGCCATTTCTTTGACAGTTCTCTCCACTTTTAGTGAGTTCATGTGACTTCAAACATACCTCCGTGCCTACAAAAAAGAGAAATGTTACAGAATTTACTCCTTGTTAGTGATGTTGCTGGGACACTACTATTTATGTAGCTGAGTCATTTGGCTGCATGAATCTCGGGTAGATGAGTCCAGAGTCTGTCTTATTTTCTTGATCCTCATGGGTAGGGACGTGGTAAGAGAGCAATGTCTTTTTAGGCGAGTATCAGCAATGTTGCCTCTGGAAACATTTATACTGGAGATCTGGAATTGCCCTGTGGAATGGGGAATAAAGAATGCTACTAGAGGAGAGAAGACTCTCTTTTCAAAAACTTTGCAATGAATCTTCTGCTTTAGGCTTCTGCGGCCAATTACATATTCTTCATATCATCGATTCATTCGTTCAATGTGTGCTTATGTATAATACGCTATTTCCTAGGTATGATCAGTGGTGTTATAATGAGGAGCTGTCAGGGGAAAAAATCTTTTGCATTGAACAGAGTACCCCAAAATAAAGATGAATCTCAGAGTTAATCTTCATGATCTTTTATTACATAACACTTACACTCTGCTTAGGGTAAAAAGGGTAGCTGTAACATTTGTGTTTTTAGTGGAGACTTTTCCATCCTATATCAAAATATACTCACTTTCAAAACAGTTACTGACATCATTTTAACACACATTGTCTTTCTAAGGAAGTTAGGTAGATAGAATTATTTGTTTTGTTTTATAAGTCATGGAACTGAGGTTTGAGATATGAAGTGGCTTGCCCAAGATTCCATGAGTGCAGACCCAGGACTCATAGTCAGGCTTTCTTATTACAAATAGCATCAAACTGATTCTAATATGACTTATGATTAAAGATTGAGAAACTAAACATTTTAGTCTTCATGGTAGTAATTACCAGTGATTCAGGCCTTAAATGAAAATCCAACTTTATTAATAGTTGAGAGCAATCTGTTACTAAAATAAATTCTCAGTATTGGCTCTAATTAATTGCCTTGTTTAATAGTACCTTTATTTTGAACAAGTTCTATAGCTGCCAGTGCTAATGTGATAACTGTAACTGATTTGGGAGAAGAGTCCAAATGGTTTACATTTTGTGCTTGTTGTTTTTACCCTTTAATAAAATCTGAGAGTACATTATTATTTGTGGCTATAATACATGTGTTTGCCATGTATTTAGGGAAAAAATATATGAACGAATGTCAAAATACTGATATAAGAACATTTTGGAAAAACTATTGTATAAAAATTCTCTAAACATAAAAATTTTGACCTATGAGAGTAAATTGGAACCAGTTGCATAATCACTTGCTGCCTTGGCAAATAGAAGATCATTGCTTCAAGTAATTGGGAACCCCTTGCCCAAGTGAAAACTAGTTATGCTACTTTTAATAGTCATCAAAAGAAAGGCTTTGGAATTTGATTGGCATTTCTCATGAATCAAATTGCAGTGCCCCTCCGCAGATAGGCAGGTTGCTAAAAATATGGCATGATCTAAATATAATTCTATGAACCACCTGTTTTATTAAGTCCTCCGATGCCTTACGAGGTTCCTTTCCAAGTTGAAAAAAAAAATTAAGTGCTTCCTTAGGAGCCTTTAGGCAAAGCTCTAATATTTTTATTTTTTGAAGAGAAAGTCCTCTGCAGTGGGGTGGCTTATAGAAAAATTGCTGGAAGCAAAATGTTTTTAAGTCCTCCATTGATAAATACGGGCAAACCCCTTTGAGGACAAATTATTTTTTCTTGAAGTTACTCTTTTAAGCATAAGGTTTTGTTGAAGAAAAGGCCTCTGAGTTATAAAGGCAGTATTATTAGCAGGCTAGAGTGTTCTAGCATGACTAAAGTAAGTGCTGATGGACTCGATACAACTATATTCATCTTTCACATGAGAGTGCCGGTTGGACCCATGTGTGGGTTTATTGGAACATTATCATAGAAGTACCCCATAGTCAGATTTTCATCCAAAAGGTATATAAAAAAAGTTTCCCAAACAATACTGTAAATATCCGTACCTTGAAGTGTGTGACATTTTTCAAAATACTTTTGGGATGAGTAACAAGCTGCCTAATTCCTATTTGTATCTTTTACCAGGATGCTATCACATTTCTTCTGCTCAACATGCTTTTTAAAAAAGGTAGAAAGTGATTTTTTCCCATGGGTCCATTTACTCAGGTTTCAAAAGTAGTCTTTGTTACCTCTAAGTATAGTTAATTATTTTTTCTGGGAACGCAAAGAGAGCTGGAATTTTGGTATGTATTGAAAATAAGTGATTTGTAGTTATATTTGGAAAATAAGCACTGGTAGAATGAATGAAATATGCTAGAGTATAGTATACTAGAAAAGTATCTAAGAAATAGATGAATTCTTTATAAATTCTTCTATTTTACAGACTAGAATTTCAGTATATCTGATGGAATTTCCTTAATCTTTAGGCCTTTTAAAAATGTGTAATCCTAATATACTAGTACATTATGTAACCAAGAGCACCTACACATTTTACTTTTCAGCATTAAAAGAAAACAAAATCATGTAACTATAGCTCAGACAAGTCCCTAAACTATTGTAACTTAAGAATATTAGAGGAAAAAAAAAAAAGGATTACTAAAGGGTATATGGGGGGAAAATCAGGTACTTTACCATGTTACAAAAATGTTTATTTCGGGCTTCCCTGGTGGCGCAGTGGTTAAGAATCTGCCTGCCAATGCAGGGGACATGGGCTTGAGCCCTGGTCCGGGAAGATCCCACATGCCGCGGAGCAACTAAGCCCGTGAGCCACAACTACTGAAGCCCGTGTGCCTAGAGCCCGGGCTCCGCAACAAGAGAAACCACGGCAATGAGAAACCAGCGCACCGCAACGAAGAGTAGCCCCCGCTCGCCGCAACTAGAGAAAGCCCGCGTGCAGCAACGAAGACCCAACGCAGCCAAAAATAAAATAAATAGATAAATTTATTTAAAAAAATGTTTATTTCTACAGATATGTGTTGAGTGCCTGCTATGTCTCAGGCAATGTTTTAGGTTTAGGAACTGTAAAAATAGTAAAGGCTTTGGTACCTTTAAGGAGAGGTTGATGTGGTAATAATTATGAATGTAAAGAAGAATTTATGACTATAATTGCCCTAATCATTTAAACAACTTGCAGTGACTGTTCAGTTAAAATAGTGATTTACATATGCTCTTCACAATGGAATTTAAAGCAACAATTTCAAAGTTATTATCCCTAAATAATTTAAAGATAATTAAGAAATAAAAATGAAGCCTCATTCACTAAAACTGTGCTTATCATAGCATCCATAATTTAGTTATTCATTTCTGAATTGCTTTTTCACAGAAATATGCTTTTCTAAGTGGAAACTTGCCAAGTTTTACATGTAGGTAAATGTACATTTGTGTATTCGGAGGCGTGATGAGTGCTTTTCAGTGTCATGCATAATGAGAGCAGCCTGCCCCTACCTGCTGAGCTTCTGCTGCATATCCCCTTGTTGGCAAAGTTTCAGCCTCACTGTTCTCTGTCACTTGAACCTGCCAAGCTTTTCCCCGTCACTGGGCTTTTCAGTCACCGCTCTTCTGTTTGCAGTGTTCTCCCAGAGTTTTCCATGGCTACCCCCTCGTTATTCTAGCCTCAGCCTAGAGTGCCTCCCCCCACCCTCTGGGATTCTCTGTCTCCTTGCCTTATTTTATTTTCTTTATGGTACTTCTTACCACCAGGCATATTACATCTTTATTATCTGTCTTTTTCCATATAAGTATGAATTCTTTGAAGGCAGGGATTTCGTCATGCTCACCTCTGTATCTCTAGCCCCTAGAACTCTGCCTGCTCATTAAATATTTGTCAGCTGTCCTGTAGGGTTTATCAGAATTGGTGTATGATCACTAGCACAGTGCATTGGGTTAAGGCACGAACTGTGGAGCCAGCCTAACTGGGCTCACATCTTGGTCCTGTCACTTACGAGGTGTAAGACTTGGACAAGGTACTTAACCTCACTGTTCCTCATTCGTCTCACCTGTAAAGTGGGGATAATAATAACTTACCTCAGTTATTATTAGATGGAAATAAATTATAAGTGTATATGAATGATGCCTGCTGTATAGATCCGAGTTAGCTATTGAAATTATAATAAATGCCTACCCTCGATGATTCAGCCTCACCAAACTAGAGAAAGAGATTTATCGATCAGAGCTGACCATTCGAGGGATTCTTTCCACTCTCTTGACTACCAGTGGGTGCAAGTTCTTTCTGTTTCATCCCTTACTGTCTTGGCAGCTGCACAAAGATATTATTGAATCTTCTGAAGTTACTGCTTTTACTCTCCTTCCTCCTCCCATTTCGCGTCAAACCTGTTGATAATTCACCAATGGAGCCCTTCTCAGAATGTTTTCAAGTGCCTAAGATAAATGACAAAATAAACCAATTTTACTGAAACACAGTTATCAGGATATTAAAAAGTTATGTAAAATTTTACCTATTACCACATTAAATAAGATCTAATGGCAGATCTAATAACACAGTTGTTGAGCATAAACAATATTTTGAGACCTCAAACATCTTCATGTGATGAAAATATCTGCTCTCCACTGGCAACATCACTGGGATTTGTTTGCCTACATTCACAGTTGAAGAAAATTCTAACTTTCAGTTACAGGTTCACGGTAATAAAAATGCAATTTTCTTCTCACCTGCTTAGGGACTCTTTTTATTATAACATCCCTACATTCAAGAGTTCATATTCTAGCTCCAACTTGCGTGTCCAGATTTGTCCTACTTCTGCTCAACATAAGCTGAGTTTACAAAAAGTAGGAAATAATCTCTTCCTTGGTGTAACAGATATTTACTGTGTACCACGCTGGCTGTGAGTCAGATACTGTATAAGGCAATGTAAATTCAGGGCTAGGTCTGTTCCTGTATGAAGCCTGTCTGATGAGGGAGAACAGTTATACATAGCAAACGAATATATAAATACAACATCGTAAGTGCTCTGAAGAAATCAAACAGTAGTAAACTCTAAAAAAGTAATATATTTTCAGGATTAAGGGTAGGGATGCGATTACCTAGTTAGCTGGTAAAGGAAAAACTTTCTGGGTAGTTGCTATTTGAAGCTGAGACTTGAACGATGAGATGGAGTCCACCAGGCACAGGACTGTGGCAGGAATATGAGGTGAAGGGTGGGAATTGGGAACAGAATATATGAAGTACCTGAAGTGAAAAGGACGCTATACCTCGTCCATCCTGAATCCATCTGCTTTCTCCCACCTCTACCTGTACTGTTTCTAATGAATCCTTCTAGCATTTCTTTAGTAGCAACCAGTCAAATAGAAATATTTAGTTTTCTTTCCTTCCTTTATTACACAAATGGTAGTATACTATACATCCTGTTTTACAGTTTTATATTTTGGTATAATAATTGTATTGGAGGTCTTTCCATATCACTACATAAAATGTTTATTCTTTTTTGTCTATAACCACAAGATATTCCATTATATGGTTATAGCATAGTTTATGTAAATATACTTTAACAATGGACTTTTGAATTGGTTCCAATATTTCGCTGTTAAAAACAGTGCTGTAGTTAGTAACCTTAATTATGTTAGCTCAACATGTGTGGAAATGTACAGTACCTGTAGGATAAATTTTCCAAAGGGGAATTGCTGTGTTAAAGAACAAACACATTTGTAATTGCAATAGATATTGCTAAATGCTTTGCATTGTGATTGCACTAATTTACATTTTCAACAGCTGTGTATCAGAGTGCCCGTTTTTCCACAGACACATTTTTTTTTTTAAATAAATTTATTTATTTATTTTTGGCTACTTTGGTTCTTTGTTGCTGTACCCGGCTTTCTCTAGTTGCGGAGAGCGGGGGCTACTCTTTGTTGCGGTACGTGGGCTTCTCATTGCAGTGGCTTCTCTTGTTGTGGAGCACGGGCTCTAGGCGCGCAGGCTCAGTAGTTGTGGCTCACGGGCTCTAGAGCTCAGTAGTTGGGGCGCACAGGCTTAGTTGCCCTGTGGCATGTGGGATCTTCCTGGACCAGGGCTTGAACCCATGTCCCCTGCACTGGCAGGCGGATTCTTAACCATTGCGCCACCAGGGAAGCCCCCACAGACACATTTGAAGTATGCTATAAAACTTTTAGAATTTTGCCAGTCTCATAGGTGAAAATGGTTTCTCAGTTTAGTATTAATTTCTGTTCTTCCTGAGTGAAGTTTAACATTTTTTTTAATGGGTTTTGAGTCATGGTTAGAATGACCTTCCCTAGTCCAAAGTTAAAGGGGTATTCTCTCATGTTACCTTCTAGTGCTGTTACAGTTTTATTTCAAAAGTTTACATCACTGACCCTTTGGAATTTATTCTGTGTGGGATGTATCCAAATTATTTTGTCCAGATGTCTGCCCACATGTCACAATCTATTTATTAAATATACTCTTTCTTCATTGATTTGAGATGCAGTCTATGTACTAATAATACTAAGTCCTATGGTTTAGGATTTATTGCTTGCCTTTCTTTTCAGTTCATTGGTCCGTTGGTCTCCTCATATGCCAGCATTGGAGTATTTAACTAATGTGGCTTTATAATATTTTAATATCTTGTAGTCTTAGTCCCACCTCACTGTTTTCTTATAATTATCTTGGTTATTTCTTTTTTCTGTATGTACTTTGGAAGCAGTTTACTTGTTAAAAAATCTGTTGATATTTTTTTGAGATCTTGTTATATTGAGGAACATGGCAAGTGGTTTCTAAGTTCTCTTCCTTTGTTCTCCAGTAGGCCTTTGACATTTTACAGGAATCTGACAATTTTGTTTTATTCCTGTGTATTTTCTCACTGAATTCACTTAGTTTTTATAGTAGTTTTTCAGTTAGTTCTTATTTGTTAAGGTATACACTGATGTTACCTATGAAGATGAAAGTTTTAACTCTTCCTTTCCAATTTTATGTTTCTAATCTTTTATCTAATTCTGTTGTCTAGGACAGGTGATAATGGGCATCCTTATATTCCTGATCTAAGTGGGAATGCCTTGCATGTATCTTTGTTATGCATGATACTGTCCTTGGGCTGTGACAGAGTTTATCTTGTTAAGGGAGCATCTACCTATTTATATTTTATTGATGTTTTTAAGATCAAGAATGTTTGGTGATTTTTTTCAAAAGGCATGTGACTTTTTTTCCATTTGTGTAAGTGGTTATGATGAATTAAGATTTCCAATATTGAGCCATAGTTACATTCTTATGATAAACTCCATCTCGTCATGTATTTTTCACACATTACTGACTTTTGTTTGTTAATACAGTTTCGGACTTTTAGCTTGATATTCATATGTGAACTTGTCCTGTATCTGTTTTGTTTTTCTGGGTTGTTTTGTTTTGTGCTGTCTTTACCAGGCTTTGCTATATGTTTGCACTAGCTTCATAAAAATAACTTGGATTTTTTTCCATTTTTGGGAACAGTTCAAATAACAATGGAATTATCTGCTCTTTCAAGGTTTGGTGGAATTCCTCTATGAAATCATCAAGGCCAGGAGTTTTTGTGATGTAACTCTGACATCTTTTTCTATTGTTTGGTAGAAAAGGGGTCTGTTTGGATTTTTAACATTTCTGGAGTCATTTTGGTAAATAATATTTTCCCAGAAAATTATCTCTATCATAAGTTCTCCCTCTCACTGTCTGTTTTTCTACTTTCCTCAGGCATTCGCATCTTGTAATCTTTCTCTTCCAACAGCTATACCATCACTGTCACCATAATTCAGGTTTTGTTACCTCTCTTCTGGGCTATAGCCTCTATCTTATAACTGCTAGTATTCTCCCATACAGTGTCACTAGATTAAATTCCATGTCTTACAGTCTTATTCATTCCTTTAATATATGTTATCCAATATCCGCTATGTGGTAGGCATGACAGGCATGCAGAGAAGAATACAGGCAAAGCTCTACTCTCATGGACTTATATTTTAGTGGATGGTATCAGACAAGAAACAAATATAAATAATAATCTATCAGGTAGTGATAAGCATTATGGAGAAAAATGAAACTGGATAGTGGGGATAGACATAGGAGGCTGGGTAACATTTTTTTTTTTTAACATCTTTATTGGAGTATAACTGCTTTACAATGGTGTGTTAGTTTCTGCTTTATAACAAAGTGAATCAGTTATACATATATATATGTCCCCATATCTCTTCCCTCTTGCGTCTCCCTCCCTCCCAACCCCCATCCCACCCCTCTAGGTGGTCACAAAGCACAGAGCTGATCTCCCTGTGCTATGCGGTTGCTTCCCACTAGCTATCTATTTTACATTTGGTAGTGTATATATTCCATACCACTCTCTCACTTTGTCACATCTTACCCTTCCCCCTCCCCGTATCCTCAAGTCCATTCTCTAGTAGGTCTGTGTCTTTATTCCTGTCTTGCCACTAGGTTCTTCATGACCTTTTTTTTAAATAGGGTCATGAATGTTGAGTGGGGACCTGAAACAAGTGATAGTGGGAGCGAGCAGGGAAAAGTGCTTGAGGCAGGTTTAGAAAGTGCAAAGGTCCTGAGGTGAGAGAATATTTGTCATGTTTGAGGAATAGCAAAGACATCAGGAATGGAGCTGTAGAATGAGCCAAGGTAGAATGGGAGAAGATGAAGTCAGAACTGTTGGTCATCTGTGTGCTTGGAGGGACCGGGTGGTGCAAAGGGGTGGGCAGATCACGCAGGACATTGTGGACCATGGTAAGGAATTTGAATCTTACTGAATGACGTGAAAAGTCATGTTACTTTTTTGTTTTTGTTTGTTTTTTGAATTGAGAGCAACGTGATCTAGACTTAAAAATTACTGTGACTCCTCTGTAGAGACAATAGAGGGCTATTGATTTAGTTCAGAAAGGAGAGAAAGTTAGTTAGGTTAGATCATGGATATAGTGATAAAATTTGGGAGAAGTGGTTAGATTTCAGTTATACCTTGAAGGTTGAGCCATTTACATTTGCAGATGAATTGAATGTGGGATTTGAGAGAGACCCATCCTTGGTTTCTCTCTCAGGATTTTTGTCCTAAGCTATCTGAATAATACCGTTGCCATTTACTGAAAGAGGGAACATTGAAGAAATAGCAGGTTTGGACTGAAAAGAAAGAGTTTGGCTTTGGACATGTTGAGGTTGAGAATGCTACTAGGAAGTGTCAAAAAGCAAGTTGGATGTTGGATTCTGGAATTCAGGAGACAGGTCTTTGAGAAAACTCTTCAATGGCTCTCCATTGCTTACAAATTCTAAATTGCTAGCGTCACATTCAAGATCTTTCATCTGACCCCAGCCTTCCTTTTAAGTCTTGTCTCACTCTATTACCTTACATAGACCAAGCCAAAGAGGCTTTCTTACTTCTAGAATGTGCTAAGCTTTTGGCCATTTTAATGCCTTTGCCTACGCTATTCTTTATACCTGGAATACCTGTCATTTCACCTTGGTTTATTGGAATATTATCCAGTCTCCATGACTTTATACATAAGAGGGAGAAGTGAGCCAGGAAAGAAACATTATGTTTAGTTGATGGCATTTAGTGAATGAACCCCTGGCTGTCTTGTTTCTGTGCTCTCACTTTAACCTGTGGCACAGCGTGCTTTCTCTGCTTAGTGACAGAAGAAAATTAATTTTTATTTTCTTTATTTCCAGATGGGAACATTTAAAGCACATGATGGTGAATATTTCTTAGAACCTATAATGAAGGCAGATGGGAGTGAACATGAAGATGATCATAACAAGCCACATCTTATATACAGACAGGAATTAAAGAAGAACTATTTTCCGCAGTCTCACAAGCCTTGTGAAGTTTCAGGTAAACTATGAAGTAAAACTCTTTACGGTAAAAATATGACACTATTTAAATCTTTTTCAGGTTAGAATTTACATATTTTCCTTAAATATTGATATATATGATATTTTAAATAAATTTTCTTGACCTGTAAGGATCCATTAGAAATTATCTGTAGGCAATTTTGTTGTAGACTAAATTTGAATCCAAAAATGTATTCAGTAGAGTTGACCCTTGAACAGCATGGTGGATAGGGGCACTGACGCCCGCACAGTTGAAAATACATGTATAACTTTACAGTCAGCCCTCCTTATATTCAGTTCTCCATCCATGGATTCAAACAACCATGATTGTGTAGTACTGTAGTACAAATTTAGTGAAAAAAACTCACATGAGTGGACCTGTGCAATTCTAACCCGTGTTGTTCAAGGGTCCACGGTATACGAGATTTGTAGCAAAGAATCAGAAAACTTTTATTTCAGTCTGTTAGTCACAGTAGTATGATTTTTCTCAGCAGAATTTTACATGATTAAAAAAAACTGAACCTAAGTAACAATAACATGTTGCTCGATTTTGCATGCTTTTAAATTTGCATGAAGGAAGCATTGCAGATCGTCTTCTGGGACTTTTTTGCTTAGCATTGTTTCTGAGGTTCATCCACGTGGGTACATGTAGCAGCTGTTCATTTTCATTGATGAGTATATCACAGTTCACATATCCATTTTCCTGTTGATAAGCTTTTGGGTTATTTGCAGTTTTTTGCTATTATAAACAATGCTGCTGTGAAATTTTTTGTCCTCATCTCCTGTGTTTGAGTTTTTCCAAAGTATACACATAGATACTAGAGAACTACACGTTGTTTTGCAAAGTGGTTTTTATCAGTTTATATTTTCAGCAATGTATGAGAGAGATGTATTTTTTTTCATTATTTCCTATAAAATTCAGACTAATGATTTATCATAGATTAGAATCTAGGAATTGCCAGTTTCTGTAAAGTGTAAGTCTGTTGCTAGTAGAATACTTGTACATTGCGTAGAAGTTGTATTAAGAGTTGTGTCCATATATGTACATGAATCTTCACTATATCATTTTGTCACTCTGTCACTCTATGAAGAATGGAGAAAAGAACCTGCAGTTATCATCAAAGTACAAAATCTAAACAAAAGAGTGGGATTAGAAAGGATTTATTTGAGATTGTAGGTGTCCATAAACTATAGTTCCAAACACTGCGATGCCATCTGTTTTGGGATATAATGATATGTAGGCCTTTGAAGGTTTTCCCTGGGAATGCACTTCTTAACCTTTGCTATTATAAGAGTGCCATTTTGGAGTGGTTCTCACTGTGTCTAAGGCCGTGTTTTAAATCTATTGACACAATAGATGCCTTTCTTATGCTTTTAATATGAGCATAAGGGTTTCATTTTTGTGGCTTCAAAGAAAACACAAATGGGTACAGCTCCACAATAGAACTCTACAGAAGGCAGCTTATGCTTGTTCTGATCTACCATTCAGGAGCAGCTTGTTTAATGAATTGTTTAGCTTCTTAAGAAGAAAGCCACCAAGTAGACACTCTGAATGCATAAATGTTTCACATAATGATATGCAAGGTTTTGCATTCACAATCAGTGTTCATTATCAGAAAGAGAATGGTTCAAGAAAAGCCAGGCCCTTTTGTTTAAAAAAACAAAAAACTTATACTAAGTTAGATTTATTATAAAGCTACAAATAACAAGCAAGTAGAAAGCTATGGGATTTACTTTTAATCGTGATATTATTTCCCACAACATTTATCTACTCAAATGTTAAAAGTAGTATCATTCTTTTCGGTTCTTAAATTACCTACATTTTTAGGTATAATTAACATGCATATTTTTAATCACTAAAAAAGGCAATCAATTAGTGGCCTAAATACTTAGCTGTTAATCATCATCTTGTTAGTAAAAATGGAGAGTTATAAATGTAATTAGTAAAATGTTATCAAAGGCTTTTTTCCTCTTCCCCAGTTCACACATTGTTGTTCAGAAATACTTGCAGAATCTTACATATTCTAAAGGTAAACCTTCATTCAGGAGAATTCTTCAAATAGGTAGGCCTAAAGATTTAGCGTGTGAACCAAAAGGATTAATTGGAAAAGGAAAGGTCATTTCCCCCCATATTTCTATTGATTTTAATTCATTACAACCCTAAAATGTTGTAATTCATAGTGACTTCAGCCTTGATGAATTAGATTAGGTTGTTTTTAACATCAGATTTCACCACATGCCTTGAGGCCATACGAATTATATTTGGTAGCCAAACCTAAGCCATTGTGGATGCCAGGTTCCCAGGTAGACATCAGGCTTAGTCTAAGTAAAATCCTGTGGAAATAGCAAAACAAGCCCATAAAACCCATGAAATGAACACACAACCACATAGTAACAAAATTAAAACCCAAGGGAGAGGGAAGCCCTGAAAAGCCTGACGGGATGAAAATAAACCTCTGGATTCTGTTAAGTGTGGTTCTGCTGTTGTTTATCCCCCAAGGCGGATCAGAGCGGGTCTGTGTTCTTCAGGGGACCCGGTGAGCCTTGCTCCCTTTCTCCCATTGCAAATTTATTCACTGAGTCCTTAATATATATAAAGGAGGGAACTGGGTAAGACTTGAGTGCTTCTCTTCATTTAGGTTCTCCAAGCCCAATGGGTACAAATGAACACAAAAACAGAAAAATTGCAAAACTGAGCAAAGGCTGCCCTACCTGTGTTAGGAGCAGATCAAGTGGCTGAGCAACAAAAACTGCCCTGGGTGTCACCAAGGAGGTGGCATTTAAACCATTTAATCTTCACTGTGAAGGATTTATCGGTATGGTCTAAGGAAAAAAAAAAAAAAAAGAAAGGAGGATGGGCTTATATTAAAACATCTGCGGGATTAGTTTTAGTTAAGTATGCTAAGAAGATAGACATAGAGATAACTGCCTTTGAAAGAAGAGTTTATTACTTACAGTCCCCAAGAGATGGGGACATGCCCCCCTGGGTCTCATGGAGAAGCACCCAGCTTGGTCAGGAGGCGAAGGAGGGAGGGAAAAGCATGGGCAAAGGCTTTGTTTCTGCAGTGATGGGAAGTTGTTACACAGGGTGTCTCCTGTTGGGCAGGAAGTGAAACATTGATCACAATTTGTGGTTTGCGATCGGAAGGTTCGTAATACGGTTTCAGTGTGCTTGTTGAAAGCTGGACTGTGGGGGACATATAAACAATTTTGGCTGTTAGTTTGGTCCTGTGATTAATGCCATCTCATCAGTTACAAAAACTACAGCAGTTGGTTAGGACAGACCTCTAGATAAGGGGGAATAATATTTGTGTCTTCAGCGTCCTGATGTGTGTGAAGAAGGGTGTAGGAGGTAAGGGAAGATGAGGCCGTGAAGGCACACAGGCCGACTGGAAAGGACTCAAAGGGTCTTGTAGGCTATTCCATGAGCCCTGGGGAAATGAAGAACTTCCAACACAGACACATCCTCTCTTATAACGTATTACTCAGCTGGCAGATTATTTTTAAAGATAACTTTGGATTTGAATAAGAAGAGACTGAAGGCAGAAAGACCGAATCCAAGAAAGCAGCTATCTTGTCAACAAAGGACGTGTCAAACAAGTAAAGTGCACATAAAGAATAAATTAAAGATGATTTCCTTAAAGCATTTCCCTCAATTTTGATGATATAGTAAAGGTTTTTTTTTTTTTTTGTGAGTGATCAATTTGGATATTTCTGTGAATGTGTGAGAATTGTCTTCTTAATAAAATTATATTTAGATACAGATTATTTCCCTTTCCTTTAAAGATAATTAATCAGCATGTGTTTGGGGAAACCCAGAGGTCTTTAGTGTCAGCAGAAGCCACGGTTCACTTAGTGAGCTGGGAGTCAGGGAACAGAGTTCTACTTCTGGCTCTCTAACTGACTTTGAGACCTTAACCTCTCTGGGTCTTAACCTAGAGTAGGTAGTGAATGGCTAATGAATTTAATGGTTCCTACTTAAGTCATGTTTAGGAGTTTCTATCTTAGGTACCTCACAGATACAGGAACGCAGTTACCAGAAATGAGTGAAGTGAGGTGTCATTAGGACGTTGAGGTGTCCTTAGGGCAGTGGAATAGACACACTTCTTGCAAAAGGTGCATTGGAAGTGTGGGACCATTATTACCAGATCCTTTGTATCTTACGGAGAAGCTGAAAATCTAAGATTTTTTTTAAGTGGGGGAAAAAGAAACATGAGAGCTGAATATGGCCTGTTGGCTGCCAGTTTGCAATCTTTTAATGATTTCTAAGGTTCCTGACATTTATTACATTTTATAAATTTGTGGGTAGAGAAGGAGGTACCATTAATCTAGGAAGAGAGGATTGTAAATATGGCCATGACCATGGCCAATATTTTGAACTAATAACTTGTTAATGGTATTTTTAAGAGTCAGCTCAAGCTTCTAAATATTTATAGAAATGACTATAGAGATGTCACTCATTTGCCCACCCTTTATTAAAACTACTCTCTCAAAGATCTCTTATGAGCTTCTACTGGCCAAAAGCAGTCATCTCTCTCAGGCTTACTGTTACATCATTTGGGGGGATTATTTCTCACTCTTGATCAACTTTGGCTTCTCTGACACACTTTGCGTCCATCTTTGCTGCTTTTCTTTCTTACCTTTCTTCCCATTTCAGTTCCTGGTTGTTGTTACTTTACCATCTTCTAAGTTAAACATTTTTTAAAAGTGCTCTTCTTGGCCACCAGTTTACACCATTTCTTATATGGTCTGTGATTTTTTTGTACTTCTCTAATTTTAACTACTGACTTAAATTTTAGAGAACTTAAAAATGTTTATATTCAGCTTGTCTTGAGATGAAATCTCAGGTTTACAATTGCCTGATGCCGATGTTTTCTTGGATGTCCCAGCGGCATCTTTAGACTCAATACATCTAAATCCGAAGCCATTCTCTCTTCTATCTCGCTCTTCGCCTGCACCCCCAAAAGAAGCCTTTATTCTTTTGGTGTCCAAATTTATGTCTAAATCAAGCACATGCTATAGTGGAAATTTAACAAGTATTGCTTTTTAAAGCCTTACTCAATTAACTAGAAAAGACTGATTTATATTTGAATAACAAATTATTTGCCTCACCCACTCAGGTTTTCCTGTTTTGCTTTATTTGTTCATCAGTATTCTAAAGTGCGTGAAAGTAGTTTATTATTTACCTAAGTGGTTATTCTTCAGTCTTACTGTACTAGTAATGTTCTTAAGTTAAATTTCATCCCAAACCGAAGAAAAACCCTAAACTGTGAAATTTGACCTATTAAGATTTTGAGACTGAATGCTATGGAATAGAAGATACATATATATGGTTCTGTGCTTTTCAAAGCACTCTTCATAGTCATATGTCACTGATCCTTAGAGTAATTCTGAGCTATAATCATCCTCAACTTATGCATGTTTTCTGTGAAGGGAAGACCTTGTGGTGCTGTGACAATTGTTTGTTCCACACGTACAGGTTTATTTTATTAGCTGACCTGTTTTGCCAGTTGTGTGCTCTGCTTTGCCATAATTGTGAAATGTGCGTGTGTTTAAGAATGCATTCCAAAGAGAAGAATCAGTCAGCTATACTTGATGCTTATTTTGTGTTGCATTATTAGGCCTGTGGCAATTCCCAGAGCTCTGAAGTCCTATTTTATTTGTGAAGTCTTGTATTGTCTAGTTTTACTTATAGTGAAGTTTATGATTCCCACATTGGGCGAATTTTGTGAAATGGGCTAATGAGGAAGGGAACCAGAAGGTATGTTTATCCAGTCTGTCAGGTGTATTTTGAAATGTATATATCATGATAGGTAACTGAAATCCTCTATATTTTAACTGTGGTAACAATAGTTCTTTCCAGGAAGGACTACCCGAAAACTACATACTCTTTAGAATTAAACGGTTTTTAAAAATCTTCCTTTCTCTGTATTGGGATTACATATTTCATACTATATCCTTAAACTGGAGAATGTCTTGCTGGTAGAAATAATGATTCTTTCTTCTAGTTTTGAAGCATAGTTTTTTTTTTTCTTGATGTTGTTTCTGTACTAGCTTGGGAATGAATAGGGAGAATTGTGAATCTTGAGGTAGAAGAGAAACTATTATAGTTATAACCCCTGATTGGAGAGTAAGCTGCATCAGAGTCTTAAATATAATAGTGCCAAACCACTTCTCATATTTCTGTTAAGACTTGATTACATCTCACTGTAAAATTTGAGCTTCTTGTTTGTTGCTAGGAATCCTGATGTCAACTTGTTCTGGTTCATGTGTTCATGAAATCTACTGTTGAGGTGGGAATGAGATTATTAATCCTTCTTTGAAATGTACTGTGCGTGTGTGTTTCTCTTCCACCTCCATTAAGCACTTTTCCGTCTTTGCTTTAGATTGGTCTCCTTGTTGTTTTGAAACTCCTTGTAGGGATTTTAGTCACTTTGCAACTTGGTAAAGTTTCTATGTGTTTTAACTTGACAGTAATATAAGCCTCACTGCTAGAATTGGATACATCTCCATTTTCCCTTTCTTACAGCAGTGCTTGTTCTTCAGTGATCTGTCTACCACCTTGTATTTTCTTTGGCTTCTTTCATACTTAATCACATGTTCTTTAAGAAGTTTTCTCCTTAATGTTTCCTCTACAATGAGATGTGTCTCCTCAAATTTTTTAAAAAAAATCCCTTTGCTCTAAGTAGAAGTTTATTTAGATGCTCTTCACTTACAGAGATAAAAATGTGAATGGAGTCATTAGTTTTTAGCTCTTTTACTAATTGTATCTTATTACAGGTTCTTGCTTTACTAAAAATTGCTATTCATTTTACTTATAATTAGCATCTTATTCATTCTCCTGTGGTTAATGTACCTACTCACGATTTTGTAAGACTAAGAACATAGGCTTTTGAATGTCCCATAGAAAGTCTCACAATTTAGGGGCTACTCTATTTATTCTGCACATAATTAACACTGTCTTGCATTGTTTTAAAATTTCTTATGTGCTCTGTTATCCTACCTCTCAGTTTTAAGATTCTTTGTTTATGCTACTTAAAGTAAAAGGTTACATTTTATTTCCTTATTTACATTCCTCACAGCAACTAATACTATTGAAATATGTTATGCATATAATAAATGCTGTGTAAATAGTTGAGGAATTGTTAGTACTAAAATAACCGCTTACAGGTAGGCATGTAAGATGAGGTTCATTCAGAAGATGATTTGGGGCCTCATAGAAAGAGAACCTAACTCAGATATGGAAGTCATAGAAGCTTACTGGAGAAAATAACTCATTATCTGAGACTCAAAAGAAGAGTAGGGATTAGTCAGGGAGAGAGTGAGAAGTATTTCATATGGAAGCAACAGCATGTATAAACACCTGGAGATGAGGCAGTACTAGAACCATGTGGGAACTAAAAGTAATTAGTAAAAACTGTGGGATGCCAGGAGATGGTGAGATGACCTGATGCTGGGGAGGTCAGCAGGGGAAAGCTCGTGAAGGTCAGTGTAAGCCTGTATTAGGTGTTTGGGCTTTAACTCAGCACCCATCCAGTAGATATTGGGAGTCGTCTCCGCCAGTAGTTCAAACAAAGTTCCTGGTATAGGGTCTGATTATTTTGTTTGACCTTACTTGGCCTGAGTTAATTGCTGTTATTGGAGACAGAGCTGTAATCAGCCACACCCACCCTGCTGGTGGGGTCAGATCACTGTAGCTGGAACTATAGACTAAGTGGATAGACAGGGATAGATACCCGAAGAGAAACTGGGGACTATTGTAAGAAGTTAGGTGAATAAATGCTGGGTAGAGAAAACCATAACACGCAGAAACACAGGATGGACAGTTGTGATACTGGGGTTAGAAAAATTGTGTTTGAAGTGCTTTTGAGCACTGCAAAAGGAGATGCCGGCAATTGATAAGTACAGAATGAAGGGGTTATTTCTGACATTAATAGGTTAGTAGCTGAACTTCATGTTGAAAGACATGGAATGGGTAGAGGACTGAGTTATTAATAGCTAAAATACAGGCTATGGTACAAGAAAGAGAACTGGTAATATTATTCTTAGTGTAAGACTGTCCAGAATTTTCAGTTAACTCATTTTTTCCACTGTCAGAAAATTCAATAATTTCACATATATTCTAGCAAACTTGGATTATCTGACCACACCTCTGTTTTTTATTTTGGGGTTGGAGAGAATGCAAATAGAAAGACTAAGCTAATATCCAGGTTGTGACTTTCAAAATTTGTGCAACAAGAAAATAGAAGAAATTTCTGAATTCTTTATCTTTTACTGTAGTAGTATATCCACTGCTAGCCCTAGAGAACTCGGTTTATATTTCAGCTGGAAAGAGAAAATGTATGGTGTAGGGTCAATAAATAAAAAGCCTGCCCTTTCTGTTTCCCATCTCGTGGTGTGCCAGGAGAAGAAAGTACAATGAAAAAGCAAGAAGAGTGTAGTGGTGACGTGTGTGTGGGCAGGTTTTCCCTGCTCCACGTTCTGGGGTGGGGTTGAATTTAATAAGTGGAGAAGAAGGCGACTGCTAAGAGGAGACTCTGGTCCTTGTTCTACAGCAATCACTCTGGAGGATGAGGTCTCAATTTTACCCTACACATGGGTTTGTTTATTCATTTGTTCATTCATTTATAAAATATTTATTGAGTACCTCCTTCACTGAAGCTGCAAAGGTTCTGGGGCTGCATAACACGCACCATGACCAGCCTGTACAAGTACAGTTGCTGTGAGGGAGGGGGAGACGGTAGTAGGAGATGAAGTCAGCATGGTAGTGGGAGGCTAGATCCTATAGTTGTAGGTGGATCCAGGTTGTGGGGCCTGAAGATTAAACAAAGGGCAGGGGGGCTTCTTTAAGAAAAATAATAGAGAAATTATGAATATAAAATTTCTAGGGTTCCTTCAAGGTCTTTGAAAGGGACTTTGTAAGTGAGAGATCAGAAGTTAACCTGTTTTAGGTTCATGGTGAACCCACCTCAACCCATAGAACATTGTAAGTCACAGTAATGGCTTTGGCTATAACTTTAACACTGGAAACCATTGTAGGAATTTGAACATAGGAGTGACCTGATCAGCCTACATTTTAAAGGGATCACTCAGATTGTTGTAAGGAATGCTGTGAGGCTAGCAGAAGGGCAGAAGCAAAGAGGGTTAGAGGCTATTGCAGTAATCATGTTGATAAATGATGTCTTGAATTAGGGTGATAGCTATGAAGTTAGTGAGAAGTGGCCACATACTCTGTACCTTTTATTTAATTTATTAATTAATTTATTTATTAAACGTCTTTATTGGAGTATAATTGCTTTACAATGGTGTGTTAGTTTCTGCTTTATAACAAAGTGAATCAGCTATACATATACATATATCTCCATATCCCCTCCCTCTTGCATCTCCCTCCCTCCCACCCTCCCTATCCCACCCCTCTAGGTGGTCACAAAGCACCGAGCTGATCCCCCTGTGTTATGCGGCTGCTTCCCATTAGCTATCGATTTTACATTTGGTAGTGAAAATATGTCCATGCCACTCTCACTTTCTCCCAGCTTACCCTTCCCCCTCCCCGTGTCCTCAAGTCCATTCTCTAGTAGGTCTGCGTCTTTATTCCCATCCTGCCCCTAGGTTCTTCATGACCATTTTTTTTTTTTTTTTTTAGATTCCATATATATGTGTTAGCATATGGTATTTGTTTTTCTCTTTCTGACTTAACTTCACTCTGTATGACAGACTCTAGGTCCATCCACCTCACTACAGATAACTCAATTTTGTTTCTTTTTATGGCTGAGTAGTATTCCATTGTATACATGTGCCACATCTTCTTTATCCATTCATCTGTTGATGGACACTTAGGTTGCTTCCATGTCCTGGCTATTGTAAATAGAGCTGCAGTGAACACTGTGGTACATGACTCTTTTTGAATTATGGTTTTCTCAGGGTATATGCCCAGTACTGGGATTGCTGGGTCGTATGGTAGTTCTATTTTTAATTTTTTAAGGAACCTCCATACTGTTCTCCATAGTGGCTGTATCAATTTACATTCCCACCAACAGTGCAAGAGGATTCCCTTTTCTCCACACCCTCTCCAGCATTTATTGTCTGTAGATTCTTTGATGATAGCCATTCTGACTGGTGTGAGATGATGCCTCATTGAGTTTTGATTTGCTTTTCTCTAATGATTAATGCTGTTGAACAGTCTTTCATGTGTTTGTTGGCAATCTGTATATCTTCTTTGGAGAAATGTCTATTTACAACTTCTGCCCATTTTTGGATTGGGTTGTTTGTTTTTTTGATATTGAGCTGAATGAGCTGCTTGGAAATTTTGGAGATTAATCCTTTGTCAGTTGCTTCATTTGCAAATATTTTCTCCCATTCTGAGGGTTGTCTTTTCATCTTGTTTATGGTTTCCTTTGCCGTGCAAAAGCTTTTAAGTTTCATTAGGTCCCATTTGTTTATTTTTGGTTTTATTTCCATTTCTGTAGGAGGTGGGTCAAAAAGGATCTTGCTGTGATTTATGTCATAGAGTGTTCTGCCTATGTTTTCCTCTAAGAGTTTGATAGTGTCTGGCCTTACATTTAGGTCTTTAATACATTTTGAGTTTATTTTTGTGTATGGTGCTAGGGAGTGTTCTAATTTCATTCTTTTACATGAAGCTGTCCAGTTTTCCCAGCACCACTTATTAAAGAGGCTGTCTTTTCTCCATTGTATATTCTTGCCTCCTTTATCAAAGATAAGGTGACCGTATTTGCGTGGGTATATCTCTGGGCTTTCTATCCTGTTCCATTGATCTATATTTCTTTTTTTGTGCCAATACCATACTGTCTGGATTACTGTAGTTTTGTAGTATACTCTGAAGTCAGGGAACCTGATTCCTCCAGCTCCGTTTTTCTTTCTCAAGATTGCTTTGGCTATTTGGGGTCTTTTGTGTTGCCATACAAATTGTGAAGTTTTTTGTTCTAGTTCTGAGAAAAATGCCAGTGGTAGTTTGATAGGGATTGCAATGAATCTGTAGATTGCTTTGGGTAGTATAGCCATTTTCACAATGTTGATTCTTCCAATCCAAGAACATGATATATCTCTCCATTTGTATCATCTTTAATTTCTTTCATCAGTGTCTTATAGTTTTCTTCATACAGGTCTTTTGTCTCCTTAGGTAGGTTTATTCCTAGGTATTTTATTCTTTTTGTTGCAATGGTAAATAGGAGTGTTTCCTTAATTTCACTTTCAGATTTTTCATCATTAGTGTATAGGAATGCAAGAGATTTCTGTGCATTAATTTTGTATCCTGCTACTTTACCAAATTCATTGATTAGCTCTAGTAGATTTCTGGTAGCATCTTTAGGATTCTCTATGTATAATATCATGTCATCTGCAAACAGTGACAGCTTTACTTATTCTTTTTCGATTTGGATTCCTTTTATTTCTTTTTCTTCTCTGACTGCTGTGGCTAAAACTTTGAAACTATGTTGAATAATAGTGGTGAGAGTGGGCAGCCTTGTCCTGTTCCTGATCTTAGTGGAAATGGTTTCAGTTTTTCACCATTGAGGACAATGTTGGCTGTGGGTTTGTCATATATGGCCTTTATTATGTTGAGGTAACTTCCCTCTATGTCTACTTTCTGGAGGACTTTTATCATAAATGGGTGTTGAATTTTGTCCAAAACTTTTCCTGCATCTATTGAGATGATCATATGGTTTTTATTCTTCAGTTTGTTAATATGGTGTATCACAATGATTGATTTACGTATATTGAAGAATCCTTGCATTCCTGGGATAAACCCCACTTGATTATGTTATGTGATACTTTTAATGTGCTGTTGGATTCTGTTTGCTAGTATTTTGTTGAGGATTTTTGCATCTATGTTCATCAGTGATGTTGGCCTGTAGTTTTCTTTCTTTGTGACATCTTTATCTGGTTTTGGTATCAGGGTGGCCTCGTAGAATGACTTTGGGAGTGTTCCTCCCTCTGCTATATTTTGGAAGAGTTTGAGAAAGATAGGTGTTAGCTCTTCTCTAAATGTTTGATAGAATTTGCCTGTGAAACCATCTGGTCCTGGGCTTTTGTTTGTTGGAAGGTTTTTAATCACAGTTTCAATTTCAGTGCTTGTGATTGGTCTGTTTATATTTTCATTTCTTCCTGGCTCAGTCTCAGAAGGTTGTGCTTTTCTAAGAATTTGTCCATTTCTTCCAGGTTGTCCATTTTATTGGCATAGAGTTGCTTGTAGTAATCTCTCATGATCCTTTGTGTTTCTGACATGTCAGTTGTTACTTCTCCTTTTTCATTTCTAATTCTATTGATTTGAGTCTTCTCCTTTTTTTCTTGATGAGTCTGGTTAATGGTTTATCAACTTTGTTAATCTTCTCAAAGAACCAGCTTTTAGTTTTATTGATCTTTGCTATTGTTTCCTTCATTTCTTTTTCATTTATTTCTGCTCTGATCTTTATAATTTCTTTCCTTGTGCTAACTTTGGGGGGTTTTTTGTTCTTCTTTCTCTAATTGCTTTAGGTGTAAGGTTAGGTTGTTTATTTGAGATGTTTCTTGTTTCTTAAGGTAGGATTGTGTTGCTATAAACTTCCCTCATAGAACTGCTTTTGCTGCATCCCATAGGTTTTGGGTCGTTGTGTTTTCATTGTCATTTGTTTATAGGTATTTTTTGATTTCCTCTTTGATTTCTTCAGTGATCTCTTGCTTATGAAGTAGTGTATTGTTTAGCCTCCATGTGTTTGTATTTTTTACAGATTTTTTTTCCTGTAATTTATATTTAGTCTCATAGCGTTGTGGTCGGAAGAGGTACTTGATACAATTTCAATTTTCTTAAATTTACCAAGGCTTGATTTGTGACCCAAGATATGATCTATCCTGGAGAATGTTCCATGAGCACTTGAGAAGAAAGTGTATTCTGTTGTTGTTGGATGGAGTGTCCTGTAAATATCAATTAAGCCCATTTTGTTTAATGTATCATTTAAAGCTTGTGTTTCCTTATTTATTTTCATTTTGGATGATCTGTCCATTGGTGAAAGTGGGGTGTTTAAAGTCCCCTACTATGATTGTGTTACTGTCGATTTCCCCTTTTATGGCTGTTAGTATTTGCCTTATGTATTGAGGTGCTCCTATGTTGGGAGCATAAATATTTACAATTGTTATATCTTCTTGGATTGATCCCTTGATCATTATGTAGTTTCCTTCTTTTTCTCTTGTAATAGTCTTTGTTTTGAAGTCTATTTTGTCAGATATGAGAATTGCTACTCCAGGTTTCTTTTGATTTCAATTTGCATGGAATATCTTTTTTCATCCCCTCACTTTCAGTCTGTATGTGTCCCTATATCTGAAGTGGGTCTCTTGTAGACAGCATATATATGGGTCTTGTTTTTGTATCCATTCAGCCAGTCTATGTCTTTTGGTTGGAACATTTAATCCATTTACATTTAAGGAAACTATTGATATGTATGTTCTTATTACCATTTTCTTAATTGTTTTGGGTTTGTTAATGTAGGTGTTTTCCTTCTCTTGTGTTTCCTGCCTAGAGTAGTTCCTTTAGCATTTGTTGTAGAGCTGGTTTGGTGGTGCTGAATTCTCTTAGCTTTTGCTTGTCTGTAAAGGTTTTAATTTCTCCATTTCTCCGTCGAATCTGAATGAGTTCCTTGCTGGGTAGAATAATCTTAGTTGTAGTTTTTTCCCTTTCATCCCTTTAAATATGTCCTGCCAGTCCCTTCTGGCTTGCAGAGTTTCTGCTGAAAGATCAGCTGTTAACCTTATGGGGATTCCCTTGTATGTTATTTGTTGTTTTTCCCTTGCTGCTTTTAATATGTTTTCTTTCTATTTAATTTTTGATAGTTTGATTAATATGTGTCTTGGCGTGTTTCTCCTTGGATTTATCCTGTATGGGACTCTCTGCACTTCCTGGACTTGATTAACTATTTCCTTTCCCATATTAGGGAAGTTTTCAACTCTAATTTCTTCAAATATTTTCTCATTCTCTTTCTTTTTCTCTTCTGGGACCCCTATGGTTCGAATGTTGGTGTGTTTAATATTGTCCCAGAATTCTCTGAGACTGTCCTCAATTCTTTTCATTCTTTTTTCTTTATTTTGCTCTGCAGTAGTTATTTCCACTATTTTTTCTTCCTGGTCACTTACCCATTTTTCTGCCTCAGTTATTCTGCTATTGATTCCTTCTAGAGAACTTTTAATTTCATTTATTGTGTTGTTCATCATTGTTTGTTTGCTCTTTAGTTCTTCTAGGTCCTTGTTAAACGTTTCTTGTATTTTCTCCATTCTGTTTCCAAGATTTTGGATCATCTTTACTATCATTACTCTGAATTCTTTTTCAGGTAGACTGCCTATTTCCTCTTCATTTGTTTGGTCTGGTGGGTTTTTACCTTGCTCCTTCATCTGCTGTGTGTTTCTCTGTCTTCTTATTTTGCTTAACATACTGTGTTTGGGGTCTCCTTTGAGCAGGCTGCAGGTTTGTAGTTCCCGTTGTTTTTGGTGTCTGCCCCCAGTGGCTAAGGTTGGTTCATTGGGTTGTGTAGGCTTCTTGGTGGAGGGGACTAGTGCATGTGTTCCGGTGGATGAGGCTGGATCTTGTCTTTGTGGTGGGCAGGTCTGCGTCCGGTGGTGTGTTGTGTGGTGTCTGTGACCTTATTATGATTTTAGGCAGCCTTTGTGCTAATGGGTTGTGTTGTGTTCCTTTCTTGCTAGTTGTGTGTCAGTGCTTGCTAGTGTCCAGCATTGTAGCTTGCTGGTCATTGATTGGAGCTGGGTCTTGGTGTTGAGATGGAGATCTCTGGGAGATTTTCGCCGTTTGATATTACGTGGAGCCGGGAGTTCTCTGGTGGACCAATGTCCTGAACTCGGCTTTCCTACCTCAGAGGCACAGGCCTGACATTTGGCCGTAGCACCAAGACCCTGTCATCCACACAGCTCAGAATAAAAGGGAGAAAAAAAGAAATAAATAAAATAAAGTTATTAAAATAAAAAATAAAAAATAATTATTAAAAATTAAAAAATTAAAAAGTGAAAAAAAAAAAGAAAGAAAGAAGAGACCAACCAAACCAAAAAACAAATCCAGCAATGATAACAAGCGCTAAAAACTATACAAAAAATAAATAAATAAAACGGACAGACAGAACCCTAGGACACATGGTGAAAGCAAAGGTATACAGACAAAATCACACAAAGAAGCATACACACACACAGTCACAAAAAGAGGAAAAGGAAAAAAAAAATGTATATATCATTGCTCCCAAATTCTACCACCTTAATTTGGGATTATTCATTGTCTATTCAGGTATTCCACAGATGGCAGGGTGCATCAAGTTGACTGTGGAGACTTTATCCACTGCTCCTGAGGCTGCTGGGAGAGATTTCCCTTTCCCTTCTTAGTTCACAGAGCTCCTGGGGTTCCGCTATGGATTTGGTCCCTCCTCTGCGTGTAGGTCGCCTGAGGGCATCTGTTCTTCACTCAGACAGGACATGGTTAAAGGAGCAGCTGCTTCGGGGGCTCTGGCTCACTCAGGCCGGGGGGAGGGAGGGGTACGGATGCGGGGCAAGCCTGCGGCAGCATAGGCTGGCGTGACGTTGCACCAGCCTGAGGCGTGCTGTGTGTTCTCCTGGGGAAGTTGTCCCTGGATCCCGGGACCCTGGCAGTGGCAGGCTGCACAGGCTCCCGGGAGGGGAGGTGTGGAGAGTGACCTGTGCTTGCACACAGGCTTCTTGGTGGCTGCAGCAGCAGCCTGTGTCTCATGCCTGTCTCTGGGGTCCGCGCTGATAGCCGCGGCTCTCACCCGTCTCTGGAGCTCCTTTAAGCGGCGCTCTTAATCCCCTCTCCTCGCGCACCAGAAAAGAAAGAGGGAAGAAAAAGTCTCTTGCCTCTTCTGCAGTTCCAGACTTTTTCCCGGACTCCCTCCAGGCTAGCTGTGGCGCACTAGCCCCTTCAGGCTGTGTTCATGCAGCCAACCCCAGACCTCTCGCTGCGATCCGACTGAAGCCCGAGCCTCAGCTCCCAGCCCCGGCCCGCCCCAGTGGGTGAGCAGACAAGCCTCTCAGGCTGGTGAGTGCTGGTTAGCAGCGATTCTCTGTGCAGGAATCTCTCCGCTTTGCCCTCTGCACCCCTGTTGCTGCACTCTTCTCCATGGCTCTGAAGCTTCCCCCCCAACCCCCTGTCTCCACCCGCGAAGGGGCTTCCTAGTGTGTGGAAACCTTTCCTCCTTCACAGCTCCCTCCCACTGGTGCAGGGCCTGTCCCTATTCTTTTGTCTCTGTTTTTTCTTTTTCTTTTGCCCTACCCAGGTACGTGGGGAGTTTCTTGCCTTTTGGGATGTCTGAGTTCTTCTGCCAGTGTTCAGTAGGTGTTCTGTAGGAGTTGTTCCACATGCAGATGTATTTCTGATGTATTTGTGGGGAGGAAGGTGATCTCCACGTCTTACTCGTCCACCATCTTGAAGGTCTCACTCTGTACATTTTAATTGTCAAGCTGATAGGTGGGTTGAGGGTGAGGGTTGACAGTAAAAATTGTCACAGATAATTCGAAGTTTTGTTTTGTTTTAAATGAAAGCTTCTTTCTTTCTTTCTTTCTTTCTCTCTTTCTTTCTTTCTTTCTTTCTTTCTTTCGTTCTTTCTTTCTTTCTTTCCTTCTTTCTTTCTTTCTTTCTTTCCTTCTTTCTTTCTTTCTTTCTTTCTTTCTTTCTTTCTTTCTTTCTTTCTTTCTTTCTTTCTTTCTTTCTTTCTTTCTTTCTTTCTTTCTTTCTTTCTTTCTTTCTGGCTGTGTTGGGTCTCCGTTTTCTGTGCGAGGGCTTTCTCTAGTTGCGGTGAGCGGGGGCCACTCTTCATCGCAGTGCGTGGGCCTCTCACTGTCGTGGCCTCTCTTGTTGCAGAGCACAAGCTCCAGACGCACAGGCTCAGTAGTTGTGGGCCCAGTTGCTCCGCGGCATGTGGGATCTTCCCAGACCAGGGCTCGAACCCGTGTCCCCTGCATTGGCAGGCAGATTCTCAACCACTGTGCCACCAGGGAAGCCCCTAATTCTAAGTTTTATGTTTGTTTGTTTGTTTTGCCAGAACAAATGGAAGGATGGAATTGTCACTTGCTAAGATGGGGAAGTCTGAAGGAACCACAGGTTAGGAGGGAATAACAGGAATTAGGTTTTAGACATTTTGAATTTAAGGTGCCAATTAGGTATCCAAAGGGAGAATAGTCAGGTAGGCAATAGAAAATATGGGTTGGGAGCTCAGTAAGGGAGTCTGAGCTTGGGATAATAATTTGGGAGTCAGACCGTAAGTGATATTTAAAGATAAGTTTGTATGAAATTGCATAGGGAATGGATTAGATAGAGAAGAGAAAACGTCCGAGGACTGTACTATGGGGCATGTCGATTTTTAACAGTTGGGGAGATGAGGAGAAAACTAGGAAGACTGAAAAGTAGAGGCCAGGGTGATAATTAAAGAGAACCCTGAGGAATGTGTACCCCAAAGCCAAGTGAAAAAAATTTTCAAAAAGGTAGGACTGATTAATTAGCTAAATGATGCTGAGAATTCAAAGAACATGAAGATTTAGAACTGATTATTGGATTTTGCAAAGTAGAGATGATTGGTGACCCTAACTGTTGTGCTGACTGGAATGGGTTCCAGAATATTTTCAGGAATAAAACTCATAAAATTAAGGTATTATAAAGGAGACTTAGATGAACTATCTTTAGGCTTTCCTTGTTGAGGACTAATCCTGTCAATGGTGAAGACCTTCATAGAAAAGATGATATATTAAACTTTGGAATGTAGCATAAAATAAAATAAAAAATAAAATAAAATAAAATAAATCTTTGAAATTAAGAGCTCAATCTATCAATTTCAAATTTTGATTTATTCCTTTTGTCAAAATCCAGAAATAGTGGACTTACTAAAACTACGAAAAGCAGTGTAAATAAATTTATTTTGTGTAAAAGTTAATTGAGGTATTTCATAGAAATTGAAAACATTTAGCATAACATTTATTCTGAAAAGTGTCCTTATATGTCGATCTGTTTCGCATAGTATTTTTTCTTCCATTGATCTATATATCTGTCGTTGTGCCAACACCAAAAACAATGTTGCTAAAAATAGTCCTAAAAATATTATAGCTCTATTATTAGTCTTGAAATGTGGTAGGACAAGTCCTTGATATATGTAAATGACCCTTTACATTTACATATATGTATTTTAGAATCAACTTGTTGGTTTCCACAAAAGGAAAAAAAGGGATTTTGATTGGATTTAATTGCATCAATAGATCAATTTGGAGCAGTGACATCTTTCTAATATCGTCTTCTAATCCATCAGTATGGCATATCCATATATTCTTGCTTAATTTCCCATTTAATATTTTATAGATTTCTTTGTAGAGGTCTTGTATCTTTGTTTTCTTCCTGGGTATTTGGTCAGTTTTGACACTATTGTAAATGGTATAATTTAAAAAATTTCATCTTTTAATTATTGTACATAAAAATGCAGGCAAAGTTTATATTGATCTTTATTTTTTTATTTTTAAAATTTATTTTATTTTTGGCTGTGTTGGGTCTTTGTTGCTGCGTGTGGGGTTTCTCTAGTTGCGGCAAGTGGGGGCCGCTCTTCATTGCGGTGCGTGGGCTTCTCATTGTGGCGGCTTCTCTTGTTGCGGAGCATGGGCTCTAGGCACGTGGGCTTCAGTAGCTGTGGCACATGGGCTCAGTAGTTGTGGCTCGTAGGCTCTGGGGCACAGGCTCAGTAGTTGTGGCGCACAGGCTTAGTTGCTCCGCATCATGTGGGGTCTTCCTGGACCAGGACCTGGACCCATGTCCCCTGCATTGGCAGGTGGATTCTTAACCACTGTGCCACGGGGGAAGTCCCTATATCGATCTTATATTTAGCAACTGTGCTCATATATTCTAATAGTTTATCTGTTCATACTTTTGGATTTTGTACGTGAACAGTCATTTAAGACAGGCTTATTTCTTCCTTGGAAAGATTATTTCAACATTTTATTTCTTTTCTTGCTTCAATGCACTGGCTAGGATTTCTAGAACAATGTTGAATGGAAATGGCAATGATGAAAATCCTTGCCTCATCATCAATTTTGGAATGAAAGCTTTTGACCTGTTCTGATGTGTACAGTGTCTACAACAAAATGTTGTGTTTTTCTTAGGAAGAAAAATCTATTTTTATCTGATTAAGAAAGTTACCCTGAACACCTGCTTTATTATGAACATTTATTATGAATGGATATTGAATTTTATCAAAACATTTTATGCTGCATGTACCAAGGTGATCATATTTTCCCCCTTTGTTCAGTTATTTGATTCTCAAATGGCAAGTCTGGCTTGGGTTCTTATCAGACTAGGTTTGCTAATATTTTCTTTAGACTTTCTATATCTATGTTCATGAATGAATATGGTTTGTAATTTTTTCCATTTTTGCATAGAAAAGAGCAAGGAATATGAGGGCCTATTGAAAAGAATGATAAAAATGATGGACCATGGAATATGAGCTGTAGAATCATTTTTGTTTTATACACTTGATATTCTTTTAGATTTACTCAGCAAGTAAAGGAGAGAAGTCAATAAGTCAATAGGTTTGTGGAGCACAGTAAATGTAAACTTTTCTATCTAAAGTATTAGATTACTAATCAGCCAGGTAGCTCGTTTTACAGTTTTCTTTTGGTCTACCAAACACATGACTTAACTGCTAATGCTTAGTGAAGTAAATTTTTATCTTTGGCTTGCTACTGTTGAGTCACATTATGCTTTCCTCATGAAGAGGGTGCAAGATTCTAATTATTTGCAATTAAAATCCAATTCAGAATTGCAGCATTCAAAAGCAGCCCTGCTTAAAGACATTGAGACATGAGACTGGGCTGCTCTCACAATGAGTACAAATGTAGGGGAAAACTGCACAAGGATGGGCCATGTTCTTGGCTGGTCTCAGCCTGTGTTCCACTATTTGTGAAGATCATTACTGCCGGAGTGAAAGTTGGGCCAATGGCCAGGTCAGTGACAGATACACTGTTACATGTGGAGAACATCCAGATCTCTGGATCTACCCCAAGAAGGCTTCTTCCTTGGGCTTTTCTTCCTTGGAAGAGAGCCAGAAAACTGAAGTGAAAAACTCCCTTCCCACTCTGATCTGTCAGGCTGCAGTTTGCAACTTCTTTTGCATAAATACAAATGTACCTGGATGTTACAGTCACTTCCTGGTGTAAGATTGATGGAAACATTCTTTCAGAAAGTGGTGATGTGTTAAATTCTGAGGTGTAGCATAAAATAAAATACCTGCTTGAAAATATGAGTTCAATCTATCTAATTTCAAAGTTGGATTGTTTCCCACTTTTGTCAAAAACTACAAATACTGGACTTAAGAGAAGCTTCTACAAAAGCAATGTGAATAAAAACTGATTCCATAATATCTATTAAGATATCACATAAAATTTTAATTTTTAACATTTTATATTCATTTAATGACTATCTTTTAATTGTATCTCTAAGTTTTTCAGTGTTATATTTACTTTGGAAAACACCTTTAATAATCCTTATTTAAAAAAATCTTTCAAGCAAATATTAAAGGTTCAAAGAATATTTCATATAAGAATTCTATTTTCAGTCAAAGCTGTTTCAGGAATTTTAGTCAGGAGAAGTAGATATATATTTTAAGAAATAAACTGTAATGACCAGAGTAGCATTGGAATAAAGAATGAGTTAAAGTATAACCTTAGATTACATTTTAGATTTTTATGAGTTATAACTTTATTTTCCAAAAATATCGAAGACATAAATTATAGTTAATAACACAAAAGGAAGTGCTCATCTAAGATTTTAATGAGTTATTTAGTAATAGTGTAGAAAATAGTGTTATATCAATACTTGAATTGATAGAGCAAATAGGGCATAATGCTTATATAAGTGCCTACTTTGAACTAACTTTGCACTTTAGGAGGTGTTTTAGAATGCTTAGTACTTAAAATTACCCCAAGGCAGTTCTGGAATGATTCCACATGAACCAGATTGTCAGATAATGTGGGAAGACCGAGCTCTAGGAGCAACTCATGCAAAGTTTGAAAAACAGAGGGAGTTATGTTATCTACTGTTAACTAATAGTAAGTGGATGTGGTTTAAGAGTGGCTTGCCATGAAGGCTCATCTGAAAACAAGAAAATAAGATTGATAAGGTAGAATTCCGTACTGGTGTCCATTTTAATAGCGTTATGCTATATTCTAATTTTAGCAGCCCTGCACCCTTGAAAAATAAACTCACTACATATCAATGTGATATGTAGTGTTCAGCATGAATTCTGAGTAACTAATTTTTCCTTAAAGAATGAAGTGATACATTTCATTTACATGTTCAGTTCCTAGGGTATAAATTTAACTCATTGATACGATTTTCAAACACCTTTTCAAGCAGTAATGGAGTAGGAATATCACATTGTTATATATGTAATTGTCCATCTAAATTCTTCTGATATTTGTGTTGGTTGGTTAGTTTGTCTTAGTCTCACTTTGCTTAGAATTTCTGGTAAGGGATAGGATTTGAAGATGAGAAAAGGCACAAAATGCCAAGGGCAATACAAGTGCTCCTCTTTTATAACCATCAAGTGTAGAGGTTGGGATGCCAAAAGCTGAAAAGAGACAACTGGTGTGTATTCCTTTCCATTAAAAAAAACTTAAAGGTTTTGAATTTATGAATGAATACGTGCCTGTTTTCAACTCTTTTAAAAAAAAAAATTATTTATTTATTTGACTGCACCAGGTCTTAGTTGCAGCATGTGGGATCTTTAGTTGCAGCATATGGGATCTTTAGTTGCAGCATGTGTGGGATCTTTAGCTGTGGCATGTGAACTCTTAGTTGCAGCACGTGGGATCTAATTCCCTGACCAGGGATTGAACCTGGGCCCCCTGCATTGGGAGTGCCGAGTCTTAGCCACTGGACCACCAGGGAAGTCCCTCAGCTCTTGATCTATGAAAGAATCCTTGATCAGCTTGTTAGGGAAATAGTCTTCTATACCTTTAGAGTAAGCCCCTAGGGTTGACTTCTTGAGAATATGGAAGAAGAAAGGGTATTTACTCTGTAATATTTGACCAGTGTGCCCTTTGCCCTGTCAGCACACATAGCAGAAGGAACTAGAATTTCTTGCTGGATATAGGATTAATGGGAGTAATATGGGGGTTTCCAGTGCCCTCTTTTCTTCTCTCTGAGGGCCAGTAGAGTAAAATGACAGTACCAGGTCTGTCTCAAGTCTATGCAAGGTCAAGCTAAATCCCTTTATATCCAAATCTTGGCTCAACTCTATGATTCTGTAATGCAAAGAAGACTAGACCCCGTATTTTCATTAATATGACTAGCTAGTTCCTCTTTTAATTTTGTAGGAGGCAGGATTTTCCATTATGACCTTGGCTACTAAATTCTTAACATTCTGCATGTATTACCCACATATGACTTTTAGAAGAGTCATGTGATGTGGAATTCAGATGTAATAATTGATATTGAGGAAATATGAATTCATCTCTTTGTTATGCCACTTATTTAGTTGGTGGCTGTTGAAATTTTATGTAACCTGTGTCACATCTCTGTTTTAAAAAGTGTACTGTAATAGTAGCTGATTCAGGGATGCAATGAGGACTAATGACGTAATGATTCTTTTATATTTCAGGTTTCAGCTGGCCACAGGCAAGTCCATAATCTTCTGCATATTTATTACTAGTAGGTGGAGTTCTAATTATTAACTTGTGAACTGCTTTTAAATAAAGCACTATAAAATATTTCATAATCTAAGTGTCAAAATTCTATAATAGTGGTTGAGATTTCTAATATTGACAAATCAGAGAGCTATAGATTTTTATAAGTTTTTATGTTATGGAATGCTTCTATTAAAAAATATGTTCTGGAATTATATTTATAAGCTATGTTAGCATGAGCAGTTTACTTGACCCTCCTGTTCCTCACTTTCTTCATATATAAAGTGAAGATAATCACAATACCTACCTTATAAAGTTATTGTTAATAATAAGAGATAATTTATGTAAAATGTACAAGTACCTGGTACATTGTAGCCAGTCATTGAGTATTATGTTTGCCATTATTGCTGCTAGTAGTATTAATAAGAAAACTCAGTAGGGTTGCAACATAGGACATTTAATAGATCCAGAAAACAGTTTAAACCATGAGAAAATATAATTTAAATTTCACAGTATACCTGCTATGATCATCCTTTATTTCAAGGCACACCCAGTTCTTTGAGCTGGGAGTGCTACTGGGTATTTAAGAGGTAGTTTGAAATGTTGATGGTCTAGAATAAACTTCATTTGATTTCATGCCATCATTTTTTAAATGGATGGTTAGGTGCTATTGGAGAAGTATAAAATTTGTTTACTCATCTGGTCGAATACAGAGCGTGAGTATCAATGCCAGCCTCAGCACAGAGACTGGAGTGCATATTGTACTTGATATTAAGAAAGTCAAAGGCAATCTCTCTTGTCTTTGAATTACTGCTGCACATCATGATTAGTATTACCCCTTCTCTGATGTTCTGGTCTGATAAATCTTTTATCTTGTTCCTCAGTGTATTCCTTTCTTCTGTCTCTCTCCTTCTGTCTTCCTTTTTTCCATCTCACCCCCAACTTTCTATCATCCTCATTTTCTTTCTCCTAATCCTTTTCCCTTCTCTCCATGAACATTTGTTGAGCACATACAAAGGGCACAACACATTACCCAGCAGTGTTCCCAGGCTTTAGGGAGGGTATAGCTTGATGGTAGTGGGGATGACGGTGTTTAGTGGTAGGCTGATGGCGAGGGGCTTGGACTTCATCTTATGGGCGATGAGAAGCCATTGTAATTCCTTGAATAAGCGTGAGATAAAAGAGATGTTTCTAAAAATTAATATTTTCGGATACCACTGAAGGATGAATGGGAGGGAGAAGAGATTGAAGATGGTGGGACCATTTGGAGACTCTTTGATTCTTATTTTGCATTTATGATTCCAGCAGTGTTACTCTAAAGTGAGGAAGACCTGAATGACGTTAGAGGCAACAATATTGTTGCCAACAGGAAAAATACAGGGAGCGTTTTGAAGGAGAAGTGGCAAAACTTGGTGACCAGATGCAAAGGGTAAAGGAAGGATAGGAAGAGCACAATGGTGGTGTACAGTTTAGTGTCAGTATAGTGTTTGGAAGTTATTGCTCACATTAATACAAATGGGGAAACCGGGAATGGGAAAAGAAAATTACCTCATTTTTATATATTTTGAGTATGAGGTGCCAGTAAGACATTCAAGTCAAATTATGGGCTTCTAATTTCATTATTGTTTGACAAATTTTTTAGCAGTTTATATTCTTATAGATTATAACTTAATATCCTTGCATTCTAGAATACATTATGCTGTTTTAAGGGTTATATTCACGGATGTAATTTTAAGTATTTTATGTTCTAGTAAGTAGATTATCATTGTTGGATGATGTTTGAGATGTGGTGGTTTGGTCTAAATTAGTTTTGGGTCACAATACACTTGTTATTAATAAAGGACAAGACGTAGTTTAAACATTTGAGTCAATGGAACATAGACGAGCATTGCATAGAAATGATGTAATTGAATTGGCAGATGAACGTTGAATAATGCCCATTTATTTAGGGTGTTTGGAAAGGTTACGTTATCATTATTTGTTATACTCCTTAAGTATAAATATCAGAAAAAAGGTAATGAGATAAAACATTTAGCCTATAAAATAGTTATAGATACTGTTTTAAAAAATAATATTGTAATTGAAATAAACAGTAAACAAATTCATTGTAATGATTTAAAGGGCACTGAGATTTAATGAAAGAATTTTTTTGTTTGTTTGTTTTCTTTTTTTTTTTTAACATCTTTATTGAAGTATAATTGCCTTACAATGGTGTGTTAGCTTCTGCTTTATAACAAAGTGAATCAGTTATACACATACAATATGTTCCCATATCTCTTCCCTCTTGCATCTCCCTCCCTCCCACCCTCCCCATCCCACCCTTCTAGGTGGTCACAGAGCACCAAGCTGATCTCCCTGTGCTATGTGGCTGCTTCCCACTAGCTATCTATTTTACATTTGGTAGTGTATATATGTCCATGACACTCTCTTACCCTGTCACATCTCACCCCACCCCCTCCCCATATCCTCAAGTCCATTCTCTAGTAGGTCTGTGTCTTTATTCCCATCTTGCCACTAGGTTCTTCATGGCTTTTTTTTTTTTTTCCCTTAGATTCCGTATATATGTGTTAGCATACTGTATTTGTTTTTCTCTTTCTGACTTACTTCACTCTGTATGACTGACTCTAACTCCATCCACCTCATTACAAATACCTCCATTTCATTTCTTTTTATGGCTGAGTAATATTCCATTGTATATATGTGCCACATCTTCTTTATCCATTCATCTGTCGATGGACATTTAGGTTGCTTCCATGTCCTGGCTATTGTAAATAGAGCTGCAATGAACATTTTGGTACATGACTCTTTTTGAACTATGGTTTTCTCAGGGTATATGCCCAGTAGTGGGATTGCTGGGTCGTATGGTAGTTCTATTTGTAGTTTTTTAAGGAACCTTCATACTGTTCTCCATAGTGGCTGTATCAATTTACATTCCCACCAACAGTGCAAGAGTGTTCCCTTTCCTCCACACCCTCTCCAGCATTTATTGTTTCTAGATTTTTTGATGATGGCCATTCTGACCGGTGTGAAATGATATCTCATTGTAGTTTTGATTTGCATTTCTCTAATGATTAATGATGTTGAGCATTCTTTCATGTGTCTGTAGGCCATCTGTATATCTTCTTTGGAGAAATGTCTATTTAGGTCTTCTGCCCATTTTTGGATTGGGTTGTTCGTTTTTTTGTTATTGAGCTGCATGAGCTGCTTGTAAATCTTGGAGATTAATCCTTTGTCAGTTGCTTCACTTGCAAATATTTTCTCCCATTCTGAGGGTTGTCTTTTGGTCTTGTTTATGGTTTCCTTTGCTGTGCAAAAGCTTTGAAGTTTCATTAGGTCCCATTTGTTTATTTGTGTTCTTATTTCCATTTCTCTGGGAGCTGGGTCAAAAAGAATCTTGCTGTGATGTATGTCATAGAGTGTTCTGCCTATGTTTTCCTCTAAGAGTTTGATAGTGTCTGGCCTTACATTTAGGTCTTTAATCCATTTTGAGTTTATTTTTGTGCATGGTGTCAGGGAGTGTTCTAATTTCATACTTTTACATGTATCTGTCCAATTTTCCCAGCACCACTTATTGAAGAGGCTGTCTTTTCTCCACTGTATATTCTTGCCTCCTTTATCAAAGATAAGGTGACCATATGTGTGTGGGTTTATCTCTGGGCTTTCTATCCTGTTCCATTGATCTATATTTCTGTTTTTGTGCCAGTACCAAACTGTCTTGATTACTGTAGCTTTGTAATATAGTCTGAAGTCAGGGAGCCTGATTCCCCCAGCTCCATTTTTCGTTCTCAAGATTGCTTTGCCTATTCGGGGTCTTTTGTGTTTCCATACAAATTGTGAAATTTTTTGTTCTAGTTCTGTGAAAAATGCCAGTGGTAGTTTGATAGGGATTGCATTGAATCTGTAGATTGCTTTGGGTAGTAGAGTCATTTTCACAATGTTGATTCTTCCAATCCAGGAACATGGTATATCTCTCCATCTATTTGTATCATCTTTAATTTCTTTCATCAGTGTCTTATAATTTTCTGCATACAGGTCTTTTGTCTCCTTAGGTAGGTTTATTCCTAGATATTTTATTCTTTTTGTTGCAGTGGTAAACGGGAGTGTTTTCTTAATTTCACTTTCAGATTTTTCGTCATTAGTGTATAGAAATGCAAGAGATTTCTGTGCATTAATTTTGTATCCTGCTACTTTACCAAATTCATTGATTAGCTCTAGGAGTTTTCTGGTAGCATCTTTAGGATTCTCTATGTATAGTATCATGTCATCTGCAAATAGTGACAGCTTTACTTCTTCTTTTCCGATTTGGATTCCTTTTATATCTTTGTCTTCTCTGATTGCTGTGGCTAACACTTCCAAAACTACGTTGAATAATAGTGGTGAGAGTGGGCAACCTTGTCTTGTTCCTGATCTTAGTGGAAATGGTTTCAGTTTTTCACCATTGAGGACAATGTTGGCTGTGGGTTTGTCATATATGGCCTTTATTATGTTGAGGAAAGTTCCCTCTATGCCTACTTTCTGCAGGGCTTTTATCATAAATGGGTGTTGAATTTTGTCGAAAGCTTTCTCTGCATCTATTGAGATGATCATATGGTTTTTCTCCTTCAATTTGTTAATATGGTGTATCACATTGATTGATTTGCGTATATTGAAGAATCCTTGCATTCCTGGGATAAACCCCACTTGATCATGGTGTATGATCCTTTTAATGTGCTGTTGGATTCTGTTTGCTAGTATTTTGTTGAGGATTTTTGCATCTATGTTCATCAGTGATATTGGCCTGTAGTTTTCTTTCTTTGTGACATCTTTGTCTGGTTTTGGTATCAGGGTGATGGTGGCCTCGTAGAATGACTTTGGGAGTGTTCCTCCCTCTGCAATATTTTGGAAGAGTTTGAGAAGGATAGGTGTTAGCTCTTCTCTAAATGTTTGATAGAATTCACCTGTGAAGCCATCTGGTCCTGGGCTCTTGTTTGTTGGAACTTTTTTAATCACAGTTTCAATTTCAGTGCTTGTGATTGGTCTGTTCATATTTTCTATTTCTTCCTGGTTCAGTCTTGGCAGTTTGTGCATTTCTAAGAATCTGTCCATTTCTTCCAGGTTGTCCATTTTTTTGGCATAGAGTTGCTTGTAGTACTCTCTCATGATCTTTTGTATTTCTGCAGTGTCAGTGGTTACTTCTCCTTTTTCATTTCTAATTCTATTGATCTGAGTCTTTTCCCTTTTTCTCTTGATGAGTCTGGCTAATGGTTTATCAATTTTGTTTATCTTCTCAAAGAACCAGCTTTTAGTTTCATTGATTTTTGTAATTGTTTCCTTCATTTCTTTTTCATTTATTTCTGACCTGATCTTTATAATTTCTTTCCTTCTGCCGGCTTTGGGGTTTTTTTGTTCTTCTTTCTCTAATTGCTTTAGGTGCAAGGTTAGGTTGTTTATTCGAGATGTTTCCTGTTTCTTGAGGTAGGCTTGTATTGCTATAAACTTCCCTCTTAGCACTGCTTTTGCTGCGTCCCATAGGTTTTGGGTGGTCGTGTCTCCATTGTCATTTGTTTCTAGGTATTTTTTGATTTCCCCTTTGATTTCTTCAGTGATCACTTCGTTATTAAGCAGTGTATTGTGTAGCCTCCATGTGTTTGTGATTTTTACAGAACTTTTCCTGTAATTGATATCTAGTCTCATAGCGTTGTGGTCGGAAAAGATACTTGATACGATTTCAATTTTCTTAAATTTACCAAGGCTTGATTTGCGACCCAAGATATGATCTATCCTGGAGAATGTTCCATAAGCACTTGAGAAAAATGTGTATTCTGTTGTTTTTGGGTGGAATGTCCTATAAATATCAATTAAGTCCATCTTGTTTAATGTATCATTTAAAGCTTGTGTTTCCTTATTTATTTTCATTTTGGATGATCTGTCCATTGGTGAAAGTGGGGTGTTAAAGTCCCCTACTATGATTGTGTTGCTGTCGATTTCCCCTTTTATGGCTGTTAGTATTTGCCTTATGTATTGAGGTGCTCCTATGTTGGGTGCATAAATATTTACAATTGTTATACCTTCCTCTTGGATCGATCCCTTGATCATTATATAGTGTCCTTCTTTGTCTCTTGTAATAGTCTTTATTTTAAAGTCTATTTTGTCAGATATGAGAATTGCTACTCCAGGTTTCTTTTGATTTCCATTTGCATGGAATATCTTTTTCCATCCCCTCACTTTCAGTCTATATGTGTCTCTAGGTCTGAAGTGGGTCTCTTGTAGACAGCATATATATGGGTCTTGTTTTTGTATCCATTCAGCCAGCCTGTGTCTTTTGGTGGGAGCATTTAATCCATTTACATTCAAGGTAATTATCGATATGTATGTTCCTATTCCCATTTTCTTAAATGTTTTGGGTTTGTTATTGTAGGTGTTTTCCTTCTCTTGTGTTTCTTGCCTAGAGAAGTTCCCTTAGCATTTGTTGTAAAGCTGGTTTGGTGGTGCTGAACTCTCTCAGCTTTTGCTTGTCTGTAAAGTTTTTAATTTCTCCATCACATCTGAATGAGATCCTTGCTGGGTAGAGTAATCTTGGTTGTAGGTTCTTCTCCTTCATCACTTTAAGTATATCCTGCCACTCCCTTCTGGCTTGCAGAGTTTCTGCTGAAAGATCAGATGTTAACCTTATGGGGATTCCCTTGTGTGTTATTTGCTGTTTTTCCCTTGCTGCCTTTAATATGTTTTCCTTATATTTAATTTTTGACAGTTTGATTAATATGTGTCTTGGCGTGTTTCTCCTTGGGTTTATCCTGTATGGGACTCTCTGTGCTTCCAGGACTTGATTAACTATTTCCTTTCCCATATTAGGGAAGTTTTCAACTATAATCTCTTCAAATATTTTCTCAGTCCCTTTCTTTTTCTCTTCTTCTTCTGGGACCCCTATAATTCGAATGTTGGTGCGTTTAATGTTGTCCCAGAGGTCTCTGAGACTGTTCTCAGTTCTTTTCATTCTTTTTTCTTTATCCTGCTCTGCAGTAGTTATTTCCACCATTTTATCTTCCAGGTCACTTGTCCTTTCTTCTGCCTCAGTTATTCTGCTATTGATCCCATCTAGAGTATTTTTAATTTCATTTATTGTGTTTTTCATCATTGCTTGGTTCCTCTTTAGTTCTTCTACGTCCTTGTTAAATGTTTCTTGCATTTTGTCTATTCTATTTCCAAGATTTTGGATCATCCTTACTATCATTATTCTGAATTCTTTTTCAGGTAGACTACCTATTTCCTCTTCATTTGTTAAATCTGGAGTGTTTTGACCCTGCTCCTTCATCTGCTGTGTGTTTTTCTGTTGTCTCATTTTGCTTATCTTACTGTGTTTGGCGTCTCCTTTTCACAGGCTGCAGGTTCGTAGTTCCCGTTGTTTTTGGTATCTGTCCCCAGTGGCTAAGGTTGGTTTAGTGGGTTGTGTAGGCTTCCTGGTGGAGGGAACTAGTGCCTGAGTTCTGGTGGATGAGGCTGGATCTTGTCTTTCTGGTGGGCACGTCCACGTCTGGTGGTGTATTTTGGGGTGTCTGTGGCCTTATGATTTTAGGCAGCCTCTCTGCTAATGGATGGGGCTGTGTTCCTGTCTTGCTAGTTGTTTGGCATAGGGTGTCCAGCACTGTAGCTTGCTGGTCGTTGAGTGAAGCTGGGTCTTGATGTTGAGATGGAGATCTCTGAGAGATTTTCGCCGTTTGGTATTACGTGGAGCTGGGAGGTCTCTTGTGGACCAGTGTCCTGAAGTTGGCTCTCCCACCTCAGAGGCACGGCCCTGATGCCTGGCTGGAGCACCAAGAGCCTTTCGTCCACACGGCTCAGAGTAAAAGGGAGAAAAAATAGAAAGAAAGAAAGAAGGAGGCTATAATATAGTGAAGTAAAATAAAGCTTTTATAAAGCAGAGCTATGCAGACAAAATCTCACCCAGAAGCATATACATATACACTCACAAAAAAAAAGGAAAAGGGGAAAAATTAATATATCCTGCTCCGAAAGTCCACCTCCTGAATTTGGGATGATTCGTTGTCTATTCAGGTATTCAACAGATGCAGGCACATCAAATTGTTTGTGGAGTTTTAATCCGCTGCTTCTGAGGCTGCTGGGAGAGATTTCCCCTTCTCTTCTCTGTTCGCACACCTCCTGGGGATCAGCTTTGGATTTGGACCCGCCTCTGCGTGTAGGTCGCCTGAGGGCGTCTATTCCCCGCCCAGACAGGACGGGGTTAAAGGAGCAGCTGCTTCGGGGGCTCTGGCTCACCCAGGCCGCGGGGAGGGAGGGGTACAGAGGAGGCGGGGCGAGCCTGCGGCGTCAGAGGCCGGCGTGACGTTGCAGCAGCCTGAGGTGCGCCGTGTGTTCTCCTGGGGAACTTGTCCCCGGATCACGGGAGCCTGGCGGTGGCGGGCTGTACCGGCTCCCGGGAGGGGCGGTGTGGAGAGTGACCTGTGCTCACACACAGGCTTTTTGGAGGCGGCAGCAGCAGCCCCAGCGTCTCACGCCCGTCTCTGGGGCCTGCGCTGATCGCTGTGGCTCGCGCCAGTCTGTGGAGCTTGTTTAGGCGGCGCTCTGAATCCCCTCTCCCCGCGTGCCGTGAAACAAATAGGCAAGAAAAGGTCTCTTGCCTCTTCGGCAGCTGCAGAGTTTTTCCCAGACTCCCTACCAGCCAGCTGTGGTGCGCTAACCCCTTCAGGCTGTGTTCACGCCGCCAGCCCCAGTCCTCTCCCTGCGATCCTACCTAAGCTGAGCCTCAGCTCCCAGCCCCGCCCGCCCCGGCGGGGGAGCAGACAAGCCTCTCTTGGGCTGCTGAGTGCTGCTCGGCACTGAGCCTCTGTGCGGGAATCTCTCCGTTTTTTCCTCTGCGCCCCTGTTGCTGTGGGATCCGCGCTGTTAGCCGCGGCTCGCGCCCGTCTCTGGAGCTCGTTTAGGCGGCGCTCTGAATCCCCTCTCCTTGCGCACCAGGAAACAAAGAGGGAAGAAAAAGTCTCTTGCCTCTTCGGCAGCTGCGGACTTTTTCCCGGACTCCCTCCCGGCTAGCTGTGGTGCACTAACCCCTTCAGGCTGTGTTCTCGCCGACAGCCCCAGTCCTCTCCCTTCGATCCGACCGAAGCCCAAGCCTCAGTTCCCAGCCCCGCCCGCCCCGGCGGGCGAGCAGACAAGCCTCTCGGGCTGGTGAGTGCTGCTCGTTGCCGAGCCTCTGTGCGGGAATCTCTCCACTTTGCCCTCCGCACCCCTGTGGCTGCACTCTCTTCCGTGGCTCCGAAGCTTCCCCCCTCTGCCACCCGCAGTCTCTGCCCGCGAAGGGGCTTCCTAGTGCGTGGAAATCTTTCCTCCTTCACAGCTCCCTCCCACTGGTGCACGTGCCGTCCCTATTCTTTTGTCTCTGTTATTTCTTTTTTCTTTTGCCCTACCCAAGTACAGGGGGAGTTTCTTGCCTGTTTAGAGGTCGGACGTTTTCTGTCAGCGCTCAGTGGGTGTTCTGTAGGAGCAGTTCCACGTGTAGATGTATTTCTACTGTATCTGTGGGAAGGAAGGTGATCTCCGCGTCTTACTCTTCCGCCATCTTCTCTCCTCCCTTAATGAAAGAATTTAATAGTTGTTCAGTCACACCTATCCATATGACCAGTGCTAAAAGTTTGAGGTACATACTTCCATATCTTTTTGGCTCATTTTATAAAATTTTATGAGTATATATCAATATTTTGTGAAAGTTTGTTTTCACAGAAATGAGAACATACTATTCATATTGTTCTGCCACTTACACTTTTTACTTAAAAATGCATCATGAACATCCTTCCTTATAAAACCACATAGACCTCATTCTTTTTTTTTTTTTTCACAGCTGCATAACATTCTGTTGTTGAATTATTCCTGTGCTGAGGATTCTTGGTTTTAAAAGTTTTAAATTGCGTCTCTTGGTTTTTTTAGTTACCAAAGCCATTGTCTTTGCAAAATTATATTTGCAAAATCAAATCAAAACAATAGTGAAGAAAACTTTCTCCCTAATATTCATTCTGTATATTTCATTTTATTGTCTTACTGCTTTAGTATTACCAAAACAATACTGTATGATAGTGATGAGAGCTGTCCTATTATTTTAATGGCAGTTAGTTTTGTAAATTACTGTTTGTTAAGAACTTGTTAGTAATATAATGCAAGTCATGAAGATATGAACCAATACGAAATATAGGACTTGCATAACAACTCATACATGGCCACACAGTTCCGCTGTCACCCACCCTCTCATTCATCCACCTACCTCCCCTCACTTGAGGCATCATTCTGAATGTCATGTTTGTCATTGCTTTGCTTTTAATGTAGTGTTATTACATCCATAGATATTTCTTAAAGTATATATCTTTTAGCTTTTAAGCTCTATAAAAATACGTTGTATTTAATTTTTTCCACTTTTCTCACTTATAGTGACAAAATAGATTCATACTGTTGTGTGTTGAACTATGAAATTAGATTTCTTCTAAATTATTCAATGATTTTGACAGAGTCCTCTAGAATATTCTTTTTTTTCTTTTTTGGACACAATTTACATTTTTTAAAAAATTTTATTTATTTATGGCTGTGTTGGGTCTTCGTTTCTGTGCGAGGGCTTCCTCTAGTTGAGGCAAGTGGGGGCCGCTCTTCATCGCAGTGCGCGGGCCTCTCACTATCGCGACCTCTCCCGTTGCGGAGCACAGGCTCCAGACGCGCAGGCTCAGTAGTTGTGGCGCACGGGCCCAGTTGCTCCGCGGCATGTGGGATCCTCCCAGACCAGGGCTCGAACCCGTGTCCCCTGTATTGGCAGGCAGATTCTCAACCACTGCGCCACCAGGGAAGCCCTAGAATATTCTTATCATTATTTCATTTGCTATAGAGATTAAACTCCTGAGATCTGTACTGATAACACTGTATTTGTTGTTAAATTATGGTTTTTCTTTTTTTCCCCTTTAACCTTCATTGTCAAGCAGTATGTTTTAGTGGTTAAAACCACTGACTCTGGAGCCAGATCCCCAGGATTTAAATCTTAGATGTGCTACTTATTAGTTACATAGGGCTGGATTTTACTAACCCAATTCTACAAAGCTTTTGCTTTTTGATAGGCTAATTTAAACTACCTTTATTATGATATGAACTATTTAGTTTTATCTGTTTTCATTTTCAGCTTTATCAGTGATTAACTGTTTATGTGAGTTCTGTAATCTGTTTATATTGTAGATTCCTCATTTATAAAATGGGATTAACAATAGTACTTATTTTGTATGCCACTATTAAATTAGTTAATACAAATAAATTTGTCAGAAATGTACAGCTGATCCTTGAACAAGGCGGGGGTTTGGGATGCTGACCCCCGCTCAGTGGAAAATCCGCATGTATCTTTATAGTTGGCTCTCCATATCTGTGGTTCTGCACCCGTGGATTCAACCAACTGCAGGTCATAGTACCATAGTACCTATTTATTGAAAAACATCCACGTATAAGTGGACCCACACAGCTCATACCCATGATGTTCAAGGGTCATCTGTACTCGGCTTATAATAACCAATATATTGTGTTGTTTGTATTTCATATTAATGATATTCTGATTTTTTTTTCTCCATTTCCTTACTTTTGCTGAGTTTTCTTTTCTTAAGTCATCCCCCACCCTTTTGAAATTAGAAGTTCTACTGAGTATCTTTTTCCTTTGGTAATGTGGTTATTTTGACAGTTGTATATACACACACCTGATACTTGCTGATATTAAAAGTAAATAATAATTATATCCTTTTTTGCATGAAGCTATGTGACCTATCCCAGTTCCTTCTTGCCCCACTGAAATTTTCCAAAGTGAATATGCCACTTTTCACTGTCTCCAGCAGTATATGAGAGGCTCATGGTAATAACATTATATTACCATGCCTTGTTATTTTCAATATTTTTCATTTTAGCCATTTGGGATGGTAAATAGTCAGGTTTCATTGTGTTTTAATGTGCATTTCCCTGATTATCGATAATTTTTTGGCACTGTTTTCATATATTTATTGCCTTTGACTTTTGTGCTTTGTGAGGTATTCAAGTCTCCCTTATTTTTGTCTTATTTCTTATTTGCAGTGGTTAATTATATAATCTGCATATAAGCCCTTTATTTATTTATTTTTTAAAAAGATCTTTATTAGAGTATAATTGCTTCACAATACTGTGTTAGCTTCTGTTGTACAACAAAGTGAATCAGCTATATGTATACATATATCCCCGTATCCCCTCCCTCTTGAGCATCCCTCCCACCCTCCCTGTCCCACCCCTCTAGGTCATCGCAAAGCACCAAGCTGATTTCCCTGTGCTATGCTGCTGCTTCCCACTAGTTAACTATTTTACATTCGGTAGTGTATATATGTCGATGCTACTCTCATTTTGCCCCAGCTTCCCCCTCCTCCCCTGTATCCTCAGTCCATTCTCTATGTCTATGTCTTTATTCCTGTCCTGCCCCTAGGTTCTTCAAAACCATTTTTTTTTTTCAGATTCCATATATATGTGTTAGCATACAGTATTTGTTTTTCTCTTTCTGACTCACTTCACTCTGTATGACAGAATCTAAGTACATCCACCTCACTACAAATAACTCAATTTTGTTTCTTTTTATGGCTGAGTAATATTCCATTGTATGTATGTGCCACATCTTTATCCATTCATCTGTAGATGGACATTTAGGTTGCTTCCATGTCCTGGCTATTGTAAATAGTGCTGCAGTGAACATTGTGATACATGTCTCTTTTTGAATTATGGTTTTCTCAGGGTATATGCCCAGTAGTGGGATTTCTGGGTCCTATGGTAGTTCTATTTTTAGTTTTTTAAGGACCCTCCATACTGTTCTCCATAGTGGTTGTATCAATTGACATTCCCACCAGCAGTCCAGGAGGGTTCCTTTTTTCACCACACCTTTTCCAGCATTTATTTTTTCTAGATTTTTTGATAATGGCCATTCTGACCGGTGTGAGGTGATACCTCATTGTAGTTTTGATTTGCATTTCTCTGATAATTAGTGATGTTGAGCATCTTTTCATGTGCCTCTTGGCCATCTGTATGTCTTCCTTGGTGAAATGTCTATTTAGGTCTTCCACCCATTTTTTAATTGAATTGTTTGTTTTTTTGATATTGAGCTCCATGAGCTGTTTGTATATTTTCGAGATTAATCCTTTGTCTGTTGTTTCACTTGCAAATATTTTCTCCCATTCTGAGGGTTGTCTTTTCATCTTGTTTATGGTTTCCTTTGCTGTGTAAAAGCTTTTAAGTTTAATTAGGTCCCATCTGTTTATTTTTGTTTTTATTTCCATTAATCTAGAAGGTGGGTCAAAAAAAATCTTGCTGTGGTTTATGTCAAAGAGTGTTTTTCCTATGTTTTTCTCTGAGGTTTGTAGTGTCTGGTCTTACATTTAGGTCTGTAATCCATTTGGAGTTTATTTTTGAGTATGGTGTTAGGTAGTGTTCTAATTTCATTCTTTTACATGTAGCTGTCCAGTTTTCCCAGCACCAATTATTGAAGAGTCTGTCTTTTCTCCTTTGTATGTTCTTGCCTCCTTGTCATATATTAGGTGACCATATATGCGTAGGTTTATCTCTGGGCTTTCTATCCTATACAATTGATCTATACTTCTGTTTTTGTGCCAGTACCATATTGTCTTGATTACTGTAGCTTTGTAGTATAATTTGAGGTTGGGGAGCTTGATTCCTCCAGCTCCATTTTTCTTTATCAAAATTGCTTTGGCTATTCGGGGTCTTTTTTGTTTCCATACGAATTGTAAAATTTTTTGTTCTAGTCCTGTGAAAAATGCCGTTGGTAGTTTGATAGGGATTGCATTGAATCTGTACATTGCTTTGGGTTATATAGGCATTTTCACAATATTGATTCTTCCAATCCAAGAACATGGTATATTTTTCCATCTGTTTATGTCATCTGGTGATTTCTTTCATTAGTGTTTTACAGTTTTCTGAGTACAAGTCTTTCGCCTCCTTAGGTAGGTTTATTCCTAGGTATTTTATTCTTTTTGTTGCAATGTTAAATGAGATTGTTTCCTTAATTTCTTTTTCTGATTTTTCATCATTAGTGTATAGGAATGCCAGAGATTTCTGTGCATTAATTTTGTATCCTGAAACCTTATCAAATTCATTGTTTAGTTCTAGTAGTTTTCTGGTGGCATCTTTAAGATTATCCATGTATAGTATCATGTCATCTGTGAACAGTGACAGTTTTACTTCTTCTTTTCCTATTTGTATTCCTTTTATTTCTTTTTCTTCTCTGATTGCCATGGCTAGGACTTCCAAAACTATGTTGAATAAGAGTGGGGAGAGTGGTCCTCCTTGTCTTGTTACCGATCTTAGTGGAAATGCTTTCAGTTTTTCACCATTGAGTATGGTGTTTGCTGTGGGTTTGTCATGTATTGCCTTTATTATGTTGAGGTAGGTTCCCTCTGTGCCCATTTTCTGGAGAGTTTTTTATCATAAGTGGGTGTTGAATTTTGTCAAAAGCTTTGTCTGCATCTATTGAGATGATCATATGGTTTTTATTCTTCAATTTGTTAATATGGTGTATCACATTGATTGATTTGCATATATTGAAGAATCCTTGCATTCCTGGGATAAATCCCACTTGATCATGGTGTATGATCCTTTTAATATGTTGTTGGATTCTGTTTGCTAATATTTTGTTCAGGATTTTTGCATCTATGTTCATAAGTGATATTGGTCTACAATTTTCTTTTTTTTGTGATATCTTTTTCTTGTTTTGGTATCAGGGTGATGGTGGCTTCTTAGAATGAATTTGGGAGTGTTCCTCCCTCTGCAATTTTTGGAAGAGTTTGAGAGGGATCAGTGTTAGCTCTTCTCTAATTGTTTGAGAGAATCCACCTGTGAAGCCATCTGGTCCTGGGCTTTTGTTTGTTGGAATATTTTTAATTACAGTTTCAATTTCATTACTTTTGATAAGTCTGTTTATATTTTCTAATTCTTCCTGGTTCAGTCTTGGAAAATTGTACCTTTCCAAGAATTTGTCCATTTCTTCGTGGTTGTCCATTTTATTGGCGTATAGTTGTTTGTAGTAGTCTCTTACAATCCTTTGTATTTCTGCGGTGTCAGTTGTGATTTCTCCTTTTCATTTCTAATTTTATTGATTTGCTCTCCCTTTTTTTCTTGATGAGTCTGGCTAAGGGTTTATCAATTTCTTTTATCTTCTCAAAGGATCAGCTTTTAGTTTTATTGATCTTTGCTATTGTTTTCTTCATTTCTATTTCATTTATTTGTGCTCTGATCTTTATGATTTCTTTCCTTCTACTGACTTTGTGTTTTGTTTGCTCTTCTTTCTCTAGTTGCTTTAAGTGTAAGGTTAGATTGTTTATTTGATATTTTTCTTGTTTCTTGTTGTGAGATTGAATTGCTATAAACTTCCTTCTTAGAACTGCTTTTGCTGTGTCCCATAGGTTTTGGTTTGTTGTGTTTTTGTTTCATTTGTTTCTAGGTATTTTTTAATTTCTTCTTTGATTTCTTCAGTGATCTCTTGGTTATTTAGTGGTGCACTGTTTAACCTCCATGTATTTGTGGTTTTTACAGTGTTTTCCTCTAATTAATTTCAAATCTCATAGCGTTGTGGTCAGAAAAGATGCTTGATATGATTTCAATTTTCTTAAATTTTCCAGAGCTTGATTTGTGGCCTAAGATATGATCTATCCTGGAGAATGTTCCATGAGCACTTGAGAAAAAAGTGTATTCTGTTGTTTTTGGATGGAATGTCCTATAAATATCAATTAAGTCCATCTGGTCTAATGTGTCACTTAAAGCTTGTGTTTCCTTATTTATTTTCTGTTTGGATGATCTGCCCATTGGTGAAAGTGGGGTGTTAAAGTCCCCTACTATTATTGTGTTACTGTCGATTTCCCCTTTCATGGTTGTTAGCATTTGCCTTATGTTGAGGTGCTCCTATGTTGGGTGCATAAACACTTATAACTGTTATATCTTCTTCTTGGATTGATCCCTTGATCATTATGTAGTGTCCTTTCTTATCTCTTGTAACAGTCTTTATTGTAAAGTCTATTTTATCTGATATGAGTATTGCTACTGCAGCTTTCTTTTGATTTCCATTTGCATGGAATATCTTTTTCCATCCTTTCACTTTGAGATGGGTCTCTTGTAGACAGCATATATGTGGGTCTTCTTTTTGTATCCATTCAGCCAGTCTGTGTCTTTTGGTTGGGGCATTTAATCCATTTACATTCATGGTTATTATCAATATGTATGTTCCTATTTCCATTTTCTTGATTGTTTTGGGTTTGTTTTTGTGAGTCTTTTTCTTGTCTTGTGTTTCCCGCCTAGAGAAGTTTCTTTAGCATTTGTTGTAAAGCTGGTTTGGTGGTGCTGAATTCTCTTAATTTTGCTTGTCTGAAAATCTTTTGATTTCTCCGTCGAATCTGAGTGAGATCCTTGATGGGTAGAGTAATCTTGGTTGTAGGTTTTTTCCCTTTCATCACTTTAAGTATATCCTGCCACTCCCTTCTGGCCTGCAGAGTTTCTGCTGAAAAATCAGCTCATACCTTATGGGGATTCTCTTGTATGTTATTTGTCGTTTTTCCCTTGCTGCTTTTAATATTTTTTCTTTCAATTTAATTTTTGTTAGTTTGATTAATATGTGCTTTGGTGTGTTTCTCCTAGGGTTTATCCTGTATGGGACTCTCTGTGTTTCCTGCACTTGGGTGACTATTTCCTTTCCCATGTTAAGGAAGTTTTCTACTATAATCTCTTCAAATATTTTCTCAGACCCTTTCTTTTTCTCTTCTTCTTCTGGGACCCCATAATTCGAATGTTGGTGCGTTTAGTGTTGTCCCAGAGGTCTCTGAGATTGTTTTCAATTCTTTCTCTTTTTTTTCCTTTGTTCTGCTCCTCACCAGATATTTCCACCATTTTGTCTTCCAGCTCACTTATTCGTTCTTCTGCCTCAGTTATTCTGTTATGGATTCCTTCTAGTGTATTTTTCATTTCAGTTATTGTGCTGTTCATCTCTGTTTGCTTGTTCTTTAGTTCTTCTAGATCTTTGTTAAACATTTCTTATATTTTCTCCATCCGTGCCTCCATTCTTTTTCTGAGATTCTGGCTCATCTTTACTATCATTACTCTGAATTCTTTTTCAGGCAGATTGCCTATTCTTCATTTATTTTGTCTTGCAGATTTTTACCTTGCTCCTTCATCTGTGACATATTTTTTTTGCTGTCTAATTTTATCTTTTTCCTTTTTTTTAATGAGTGGGATTGTGTTCCTGTCTTAATGGTTGTTTGGCCTGAGGCTTCAAACCCTGGAGTGTGTAGGCTGTTGGGTAGAGCTGGATCTTGGTGCTGAGATGAGGACCTCCAGGAGACCTCACTCTGATGAATATTCCCTGGGGTCTGAGGTTCTCTGGTAGTCCAGTGGTTTGGACTTGGAGCTCCCACCACAGGAGCTTCTGCGCAACCCCCAGCTCGTGAATGAAGATCCTGCAAGCCACACGGGGGTGCAAAAAAATACCCAGCTACGTTAGAAAAAATATAAAAATAAAAATATAGATGAAACAACAACCAGAAGGTAAAACAGAACCACAATAGTAAAAAAGAAGAGGAGGAAAATGAAAAAGTCGAAAAGGTCTTGGCTGTGGAGAGCAGGGCCTAAGCAGGGGTGAGGTTTGGGCAGTGGGCGGGGCATATGCTTAGTACCCACAGGGCTGGAAATGCCAGGGGTGGGTTGGGGTGTGGGGGGGTGGGGCTTAGGCTCAACAGAACAGAAGAGGCCCAGGTGTGCCCCCCCCACCCCTGGTCTCAGAGGGTGGGGGACCCCACCAGGGAGCCCAGTAGGCTTCCTGGGCTCAAGTGGGTGGGGATAATGCCCTCAGCTCCTCTCCTGCTCCGCCTGTCCTGGAGGACCCCTCCCACCTGCCTCTCCTGATCTCCCTGGCTGCCCTCCTATGCTCCCAGGACCCACGTGGCCTGGAGAGGGCTTTGGAGGGTGGGGGACTGGCCTGGGAACTCAACAGGCTCCCCATGCCTGATTGGGTGGGGCAAATGCCCTCCGCTCCCTTCCTGCTCCTCTGGTCCTGGAGGGCCCCTCCTTCCTGCCTCTCCTGTTGTCTCCTGTCCTCCCTTCTATGCCCCCAGGACCAACCCAGGCAGGAGGGGTCCTCTGAGGGCATAGGACCAGGCCCGAGAGCCGGGCAGACTTCCCCGGCCGATTGGGCAGGGGAGACGCTGGGTCTGTTCCCCCCAATCCGAGCCCCTGAGGGTCCCTCCAGGCGTGGGAACCCCTCCCCCCTCTCAGTCACCCCTCAGAGGCACTGGTTCTGTCCGGCCTCCACTTCTCCTCCCTGCTCAGTGCCCCCACGTCCTTCCAGTTTGCTTGGGGGTTCTTCCTGTCTCTTTGGGCATCGGGGTCCCCTACCAGCATCCGGCAGGCACCCTAATTGTGGGGAGATACGAACTCTGTGTCTTTCCACACTGCCATCTTGACTCCTCAAGCCCTTTATTTATATTTATTGCAGATACCTTCTCCTACTCCCATAGTGGTAAACACAAATTCAAAGTCTTAACTTACTCAGATGAATGGTCTTTACGGTTAATATTTTTTGTGTCCTAAAGAGTCTTTTTTTAAAAATAAAAACCAAGATCTTGAAGATATTCTGATATATCGTCATTTAAAATCCTCATAAAACATGTTTGGGATCTTTTTCCCTCTTTTTTTTTAATTCTTAGAAAAGTATTTGAGAAAGTAGAGCTATTTCTTCTTTAAATGTTTAATCATATTTACTGGTGAAGCCCTTTGAGACTGGATTTTGATTAGAGTTCATTTTTTTTTAAGTTATGTGGCTATTAGGCTTTCTAATTCTTTATGGGTCAGTTTTGATAAGTTGTAATTTTTTCAGAAATGTTCTAGAAAACATTTCTGAATTTTTTTGCATCAAGTTGTTTATAATATCTTCTTAATGTTTATAGGATCCTGATATTGGCTATTTTTTCCTTTTTTAATTGATTAATTACTCCAGAATTGAATTTAAATTTAAAATTTATATATTCTTTTGTTCTAGAGACTTTTTTTTTCTGTGCTATATTACTATATCCAGTGTTTTCATTCCAGTTTGGAATTCTATTTGTTTCTTTCATTATTTCAGCCTGCACAGAACCATCTATTCTAACTTACTATCAGTCTGACTCCTTCAAGACATAGTGCTTCATCAAATGTGTTGTTTAACTTACTATTAGCCAGTGAGATGTTTGATTTCTTAGCACCCAGGCTGGACAGACTTTGGGAGCTATCTCAGGTAGTGAGATGCTGACAGGCCCTGGTAACTAACCATTCAACTTTTCTATGATTTTGACATTTTAGATACCTTGTAAGTGGAATCATACAGGATTTATATTTTGTGGTTGGCTCATTTTTAGTTAGCATACTATCCTCAAGGTTCATCCATGTCAGAGCATGAAATAATTTCCTTTTTTAAGGCTGAATAATCCATTTTATACATATACCACATTTCATTTATGCATTTATCTATCAATAGATATTTGGGTTGCTTCCACCCTTTGGCTGTTGTGAATAATGCTGCAATGAACATGGATGTACAACTATTACTTCAAGACCCTGCTTTTAATTTGTTTGGATATATACTGAGATGTAGAATTGCTGGATCATATGGTAGTTCTATATGTAAATTTTTTAGGTACTTTCATACTGTTACCCATAGCGGTTTTATAATCTTTTTATAATCTTACCAACAGTTCACAAAGGTTCCAATTTCTCCATATCCTCACTGACACTTATTTTCTGTTTTTTTTTTTTAATAGTTGCCATCCTAATGGGTGTGAAATGATATCTGTTTGTAGTTTTGATTTGCATTTCTCTAATGATAAGTGATGTTGAGCATCTTTTTTTATATGCTTGTTGTCCATTTTTATATTCTCTTCAGTAAAATGTCTATTCAAGTTCTTTTACCATTTAAGAAATCAGGTTATTTTTATTGAGTTGTAAGAGTTTATATATATATATGTATATTTTCTGTATATTACCTGCTTAACTCCTTATCAGATATGATTTGCAAATATCTTCTCCCATTCAATAGATTGCATTTTCACTCTGTGGATTGTGTTCTTTAATGCACATACATTTTTAAGTTTGTAGTCACATTTGTCTATTTTTTGCATTTATTGCCTGTGCTTTGGTGTCACATCCAAATCATCATTGCCAAACCCACTGCCATGAAGCTTTTCCTCTGTTTTCTTTTAGGAGTTTCAAAGTTTTAGGTCTTTCTTTTAGATCTTAATCCATTTTGAGTTAATTTTTATATATGTTGTAAGATAAGGTCAAATTTCATTCTTCTGCATGGAGATATCTAGTTTTCCCAACACCATTTGTTGAGGAGCCTGTTCTTTCCCCATGGAGTGTCCTTGGCACCCTTGTCAAAGATCATTTGACCATATATGTGAGGGTTTATTTCTTGGTTCTTTATTCTGTTCCATTGGTCTCTATGCTGGTCATGCTATGGACATTCTTACACAAGTGTTTTGTGGACATATATTTTCCTTCTCTTAGGTATGTATCTAGGATTCTAATTGCAGGGTCGTGGGGTACACGTGTAACTTAACTTAGAAATTGCCAGATCGTTTTCCAAAGTGGCTGTACCAACACTTGGTATTGGTCTTTTAAGTTTTAGCCATTTTGGTAAGGTTGAGTCACTTTTTTTGTCTTTTGGTTGAATTGTTATTTGAAAACAAATTTGAGGTAACTTTAAGTGCTTCAATATGTGTTCATTAATTTTTTTCTCTTCCCACGAGAGTATAAGCCTTATTAGATGCTGTTTGCTCCTCAGTTTCTAAATGTTTGCTGACATAGAGTAGGTACTCAATGAAAGTTTATTTTGAATGAATGAAGTGGATGAAAAAATAAATCAAAACATGAATATTTAGCTTCTTTCTGATAAATCTGAGATTTGTATTCATCAGATATATCTGGGATCTTCTCCAGGGTCTAATAATTAGTCATGGATATTTTGGTGGTTGAATCACCCTAGGAAAAATATGGCAGGACAAAGTTTTAGGAATGTATCTTCAGTTTACCAGGTTCCCACAATCTCCCATTGAGATCAATTTTAAAACTTAAGAGCATAGTAACATTAAAAGGCAGGATGGTTTTAAGAATTAGAAAAAGTAGTTCATCTGTGGAAACATTGTTCAAGGACTTTTGTTTCTTTTTTTTTTAAATTAATTAATTAATTTATTTATGGCTGTGTTGGGTCTTCGTTTCTGTGCTAGGGCTTTCTCTAGTTGCGGCAAGTGGGGGCCACTCTTCATCGCGTTGCGTGGGCCTCTCACTATCGCGGCCTCTCTTGTTGTGGAGCAGAGGTTCCAGACGCGCAGGCTCAGTAATTGTGGCTCACGGGCCTAGTTGCTCTGCAGCATGTGGGATCTTCCCAGACCAGGGCTCGAACCCGTGTCCCCTGCATTGGCAGGCAGATTCTCAACCACTGCGCCACCAGGGAAGCCCCTGTAATATAGTTTTATATTTTGTCTAATCTTTATAGTACAACTAAATCTTGATTGTTGTGGTATTGATGATTTTCCTTATGAGCTATTCAGGACCTTTTATTTCTTCTTACCTGATTTCTTTGGTCCACTTTTCTGTTCTAAATAGTTTCACTAAACAATTGTCAGAGAAAAATAAGAAAGAGAGTAGAGGAATAAATTTAAAGAGAAGGAAATAGGACAAACACCCTTGCTGCCTATGAATTTTTTTCCATTAGCACAAATAAGAATTTAGAAGTGACTTTTATAAATGCATAGGACTTCAAGTAGTTGCCATTATAATCCCTAATGTTTCAGCAGTTTTAATACTGTATTTATATATAAACAAATGTAATAAAAGTAATCAGGTATCTTATATAATCAAGTATTATACAATTTATATCAACATTTGACTTTCTGGGTTTGAAAAGCCGTCTGTTGTTATGTGGGTTCATTTTCTGTTGGTGCTCTTCACATGTTGTATAACAAAAAATATGTTTCTCTTCTGTATTTTATGAAGTTTCATCCTACAAAATATTTCTCTGTAATGAGATTAGATGCAATCAGTGGCTTGAGGACCCAATTTACCTACTGAAAAAAAATAAGTTCTCCTTGATTTGTTTTTATTTTCTGCCCAGTGGTTAATATATGTTTTGAATAGTCATAGCTGTTAAAATAAGACTTATATACAGTTTTGTTAGTGCGGTCTATGAAAATGTGAACATTATATTACTGTGAGTAGTAATGCTTATGATAATATGGTATAACACTTTAAAATAATTTCTTTTTGTCCTTTTATTTCATATTGGAAGCAGATGTGTAAGTATTCAATATGTTTGGTTATTCTATTCTGTGCAGTATTTTGAGTCACCTCCAACTTAATGACTCCACGTTATTGTATTCTTCCCCCACCAGAAAGTCAAATAAAGAAAACCACTTTACCCTTTCATAACTACAGCAACATGAATGAAGATCTTAATATAAAGGAGGAAATAGTTTTAGGAGACTCTTCAAAAAATATATCATTGGAAGATGAAAGAAGTCAATTACATTCCAGGAAAAAACGTTTTTTATCGTATCCAAGATATGTGGAAGTTATGGTTACAGCTGATGCTAAAATGGTTCATCATCATGGACAAAATTTGCAGCACTACGTATTAACTCTAATGTCAATTGTAAGTAAACTTAACAGGTCCTTTGTATTTCCTAAAATGTTTAACATAATATTTTTCACATTTAATTAAAATGTTTCCCCAAACTTTAGATGTAAGCAAATTGTCTATATTTAAGCCAAAAATATTTCATTGAAATTTAGTTTAAATAGATGTATATAGCAAGTATCCCATTCTGTTACTTGGACAGTTTTCTAAAAAATCTAAAATCTTTGAAACAAACCACTTACAGAAATTGCTTGAATCTTAACTTCATCACATGAATGGCTTCTGCCCCCTAGTGACAGGGAAGATCTTAGTAGAATTGATCTTTTGCCCTTTGAATCTGAATTTTTAAACCTTATCTTATTTCTGCACAGAAGGAGGGGATACTAATTTTACTACTACTGCATTCGCCAAATCAAATTGGGACACATGATATTTTAAGTTATAAAAGTATTTATGGTAATAAAAGGATAACCTATTACTAATAGAGCTGCTTTAGCAAATTTAGGGTGTAAGATCACAGTAGCTATAAGAGCATTTGAGCTGATGTTAATATCTCTTTGAGCAATGATGGTGCCAGTATCATTAGAACAAAATTCTAGTGCCAGTAAAGAACACCGGTTCTGTGTTAGTGGTAGCACTCTATGTCCTATACGTGCATGTATATAGGCAACCATATACATATATACACACATATACCTAATGTCTGGGACATTGCTGGATTAAGTCCTGCTGTTTTGAAGTAATTACTAAAAGTACCTCTTTCATTCTCAGGAGTATCTTGGTTTAGTTGATGAATTATATGGTCCCCTATTTATACACATCCAGGATATTGGAACATATCTCATGGCTAGAAGTATCTCTATTCACAGGTAGGGAATTCAGGCCTACTTGGTGGAAAAAACTTGACCAGGACACATTTATAGGCAATATATAAATTATAGGACACATATATAGGCAATATCAATTTCCTTTAACAAGAACTCGCCAGTTAAGTTCATTGTGACTTAAAGATCCTAAGACTTTGTTATTTTCCTTACGTATAACATTTTATCTTAAATTCTTATAAGTGCTAAGAATACATGATCTCTGCTGCCTAAACACAGTGTCTGGTATGAAATGGGCACTCATTAGTTAGTTAAAGAATGAGTAAATAAGTGATTAAAGTAATACTTTTTTCGGAATAAATGACATTGTAACAGACAAAAACCAGAGATGATCCAAAATGATTTTCCTAAATTTGTACAGTATAGATGTCTTTTGTTTACTTGAATTGAATTTTTTAAATGGCAACAGAGCTATACATACAGATTTATTCTGTTGACTTTTTAACTTCCGAACTGAAGTAATTATCTAGATGTATAATTATCTAGATATGGGTGTGGCATGCTCATTATGAAGGGATTCTAATGAGAACATTGACATGGAGGATGTCGATTGATATGTAGGAAATTATATCAATTATATGGAACAGTGTGGGATAAGCTTAGCAATTTTAAATGGTTAAAGGAGATACTCATTAAGAAAACTGGGGAGGGGATAGAGATACTGAAGGAAAATATTAGATTTTATAAATGCAACAGGTTTTGTAGCATGTTAAGTGACAACTCCCATATCAGTGCTTTGGAAGTAATGACTAGAAGAAGTCAAGGAACACAAGAGTAATTTTCAAATAGCTCTCAGTAATACAGTTTTGGTGATGATGCCATCCTCTGAAAAGCTTTGTCATCTGTATTTTACATAAAAATCAATGTAATCACTATTTAGAAGTTATTGTGATGTGCCTTGTGTCCATGGGAGTTTTAAAGCCAGAGTTCATCAAGGACAAAGCCGACCTTCTAACTTCATGGAAAGTAAATCTGCTTCTGAGATTGCTTGAAACAGAAGACCAGTGCATGCACATACCATTTCCTACATTTTTAGTCCTACTGGGAGAGCCAATTTCAGTTAAGACGAGATGTTTGTAGATGTAGTCAGTTGGTTTGTGTTAAGCTTTCATTCACAGGGAGATACTGCCACAGGTTGAGGAGTAGAGGAACATTCCAAATACAGATGGGGCAGGAGGAAAAATTCAGGAGGGTAAATCTCTCTTTTGAGGTAGTCTTGGTTTTATACATACTTTCTTTCCTCCTCAGAGGCCGAATTTCAAGTGATTTCAAATTACCTGGGGTTTTTGCTCTCTTTATTCTTTTTCTCTTTTGTTGAATGTTTAGATAAAGATGCAGGAAAGTCAGCAGACTTTATGGTTCTGGACAGTTATTGTTATTTTATTAGTGAAAAAAAGTGGTCATAACTATATTTGTAGATGTAAACCATGTTAAAGGTGAATGGAAACTTGGAGAAAGAGTCGACAGACTCTTGTTTTGCCTGGGACTTTCTTAGTTTTAGTATTAAAAGTCTCATGTCTCTGGAAATCCCTTAGTCCTGAGCAAACTGGGACAGTTGGTCACACTACATAGAGATTGTCAAATCTAATCCAACTTGTTTTATCTCCACTTGTGAAGTCCATTTCCAAAATTGCTCTAAAGAAGTAAGAGGAATACTATCTTCACATAAATGTCCCCAGATGTTTCCAGTTGAAGAAGAAGGCATTCAAGTTTTGCATATTTTGTCCTAATTTTTTTTTTTTTTTTAGTTTTTTAAATTATTTATTTATTTTATTTATTTTTTGGCTGTGTTGGGTCTTCGTATCTATGCGAGGGCTTTCTCTAGTTGTGGCAAGCGGGGGCCACTCTTCATTGCGGTGCGTGGGCCTCTCACTATTGCGGCCTCTCTTGTTGCGGAACAAAGGCTCCAGACGTGCAGGCTCAGTAGTTGTGGCTCACGGGCCTAGTTGCTCCGCAGCGTGTGGGATCTTCCCAGACCAGGGCTCAAACCCGTGTCCCCTGCATTGGCAGGCAGATTCTCAACCACTGCACCACCAGGGAAGCCCCTGTCCTAATTTTTAAAAGGGCATTAACTGCATTTCAAGCACACACTCGAGATATTGGTAATGTTTTTTGGTGATAGTAATTTAGGAAAAAGACATGAATATGTGATTTGGACTTGGAATATGATTGAGAGCCATTTAAAGAGAAGTTCAAAGTGATGAAAGAGTTTCTGTGTTGAGCTCCAGATATAGTGGGGGAAACTGCTGAATGCCTTCAGCATTGAGCAGATGGATTATATACATAATTTAGAAAGAGGATTACCTACACTTACTCATCCTGTACAAAGTAAACAATTAAGCTCTCAAACTTTTCCTTTGCTTTCAACAGTTTAACAATATCTGAGTGCAGTGATATAGAAATAATGTGTGTGATTTAATTCACCTTTTAGAGTGCTTTACTCATGTTGTAAAAATAGCTTAGTGATCTCTATTCAAAGAGTTTCTGGAAATAACATTAAAATTAGCTGGGAAGAGCACATATGTGGTATATAGTATATCTAATGAAAAAAGTGTGTGTTAAATGAGCAGAGATGTCCAATTATTTGCTATTCCAAAACTTTTATCCTTAGAGAATTTGGGTGACATGATCAGGTTAAAATGTAATTTTACATGCATTATTATTTTTTCAACAGATTTATTTTGATATGCAATGACTTACTGTTTAATTAATCTTGGAAATACTCACTGTGTCAGAAAACTCCACATTCCTTTGGGTTTACAAAGGTTTGACTTGATGCTATTCACCTTGCTACAGATTTAATAATGTAAATTTCAAGAGCATCATTTGATTCTCAGGAATTAGCCCTATTTATTAAAACACAGTTGCTATTAGAGACACTTATCAACTAGAAAGCCTAACCTACATTACACTGACTTAATATCATTGCTTTCAATTCTTTGAGTTGCTTTTACTGATGTTATTTAGGATGGGGAAAATTTTCGACCACACTAAAATAAAAACTAATGATTTACTTTCGTACTTTATGTTCAACCATTTATGTTACCTTTCCCTTCAACCCAGTGCTCTACCTGTTCTTAATTCTTTGCACATGTTTACTTTGTGCATATGCAGAATGTCATTTTCTAACAAAAACGAAAACATCTTTCTGATAAGAGTAATGGTCTCTGTAAGCAAAATGTGTTCACTTTGTTAAAATCAGCTCTTTACAGATGACTTTGAAGGTGAAGGTGGTCAGAGGGTACAAATATACAGTTATAAGATAAATTACTCTTGGGGATGTAATGTACAGCATGGTGACTACAGTTAACAATACTGTATTGTATTTTTGAAAGTTGCTAAGAGAGTAGATCTGAAAAGTTGTTATCATAACAAAAAAAATTGCAACTATGTATGGTGATAGATGTTAACCAAACTTACTGTAGTGGTTATTTTGCAATATGTACATATATCAAATCATTGTACACCTAAAACTAATACAATGATATATGTCAATTATCTTAATTTTTTAAAATGGCTAAAATAATAAAGAAGGTGGTCTCTAAACATGCCATGTATGAACATTTGCTGAAGCACTATTTGGAAATTATTTCAAAATAGTTGGTCAGTTACTAGCACATAATTTGTTTCATGCTTTGCATGAACTTTATTTTGCCTAGGATTTTCTTAAACTATTTAAACAATTCATACCATTTCTTTTCCTTCTGCTAATTATCTATGAAGTAATGTTTACTATTTTATGAGACCTACGGTAAAGCAATATGAATTCTATATGCCAGGGAAACAAATACTTAAAGAATAAAAGATTGGGGGGTTGGTTCAAGATGGCGGAGTAGAAGGACATGCGCTCACTCCCTCTTGCGGGAGCACTAGAATCACAACTAACTGCTGAATAGTCATCGACAGGAAGACACTGGAACTCACCAAAAGAGATACGCCACATCCAAAGACAAAGGAGCAGCCACAATCAGATGGTAAAAGGGGCTCAATCAAAATAAAACTGCTGGGTGGGTGACTCACAAACTGGAGAACACTTATACCACAGAAGTCCACCAACTGGAGTGAAGGCTCTGAGCCCCACGTCAGGCTTCCCAACCTGGGGGTCTGGAAATGGGAGAAGAATTCCTAGAGAATCAGACTTTGAAGGCTAGCAGGATTTGATTGCAGGACTTCAACAGGACTGGGGGAAACAGAGACTCCACTCTTGGAGGGCACACACAAAGTAGTGTGAGCTTTGGGACCCAGGGGAAGGAGCAGTGACCCCATAGGAGACTGAACAAGACCTACCTGCTAGTGTTGGAGGGTCTCCTGCAGAGGCAGGGGGTGGCTCACCGTAAGAACAAGGACACTGGCAGCAGAAGTTCTGGGAAGTAATCCTTGGCGTGAGCCCTCCCAGAGCCTGCCATTAGCCCCACCAAAGAGCCGGGTAGACTCCAGTGTTGGGTTGCCTCAGGCCAAACAACCAACAGGGAGGGAACCCAGCCCCACCCATCAGCAGACAAGCAGATTAAACTTCTACTGAGCTCTGCCCACCAGAACAACAGCCAGCTCTACCCACCACCAGTCCCTCCCATCAGGAAACTTGGACAAGCCTCTTAGATAGCCTCATCCACCAGAGGGCAGACAACAGAAGCAAGAAAAACTACAATCCTATAACCTGTGGAACAAAAACCACATTCGTAAAAAGATAGACAAGATGAAAAGGCAGAGAGCTATGTACCAGACAAAGGAACAAGATGAAACCCCAGAAAAACAACTAAATGAAGTGGAGATAGGCAACCTTCCAGAAAAAGAATTCAGAATAATGATAGTGAAGATGATCCAGGACCTTGGAAAAAGAATGGAGGCAAAGATCGAGAAGATGCAAGAAATGTTTAACAAAGACCTAGAAGAATTAAAGAACAAACACCTAGAAGAATTAAAGAACAAACAAACAGAGATGAACAATACAATAACTGAAGTGAAAACTACACTAGAAGGAATCAATAGCAGAATAACTGAGGCAGAAGAATGGAGAAGTGACCTGGAAGGCGAAATGGTGGAATTCACTGCCGCGGAACAGAATAAGGAAAAAAGAATGAAAAGAAATGAAGACAGCCTAAGAGACCTTTGGGACAACATTAAACGCAACAACATTCGCATTATAGGGGTCCCAGAAGGAGAAGAGAGAGAGAGAAAGGACCCGAGAAAATATTTGAAGAGATTATAGTTGAAAACTTCCCTAACATGGCAAAGGAAATAGCCACCCAAGTCCAGGAAGTGCAGAGAGTCCCAGGCAGGATAAACCCAAGGAGAAACACACGGAGACACATAGTAATCAAATTGACAGAAATTAAAGAAAAAGAAAAATTATTCAAAGCAACAAGGGAAAAATTACAAATAACATACAAGGGAACTCCTATAAAATTAACAGCTGATTTCTCAGCAGAAACTCTACAAGCCAGAAGGGAGTGGCATGATATATTTAAAATGATGAAAGGGAAGAACGTACAACCGAGGTTACTCTACCCGGCAAGGACCTAATTCAGATTCGACAGAGAAATCAAAAGCTTTACAGACAAGCAAAAGCTAAGAGAATTCAGCACCACCAAACCAGCTCTACAACAAATGCTAAAGGAACTTCTCTCAGTGGGAAACACAAGAGAAGAAAAGGACCTACAAAAGCAAACCCATAACAATTAAGAAAATGGTAATAGGAACATACATATCGATAATTACCTTAAACGTGAATGGATTAAATGCTCCAACCAAAAGACACAGGCTCGCTGAATGGATACAAAAACAAGAGCCATATATATGCTGTCTACAGGAGACCCACTTCAGACCTAGGGACGCATACAGACTGAAAGTGAGGGGATGGAAAAACATATTCCATGCAAATGGAAATCAAAAGAAACCTGGAGTAACAATACTCATATCGGATAAAATCGACTTTAAAATAAAGAATGTTACAAGAGACAAGGAAGGACACTACATAATGACCAAGGGATCAATCCAAGAAGAAGATATAACAATTATAAATATATATGCACCCAACATAGGAGCACCTCAATACATAAGGCAACTGCTTACAGCTATAAAATAGGAAATCAACAGTAACACAATAATAGTGGGGGACTTTAACACCTCACTTACACCAATGGACAGATCATCCAAACAGAAAATTAATAAGGAAACACAAGCTTTAAATGACACAGTAGATCAGCTAGATGTAATTGATATTTATAGGACATTCCATCCAAAAACAGCAGATTACATTTTCTTTTCAAGTGCACATGGAACATTCTCCAGGATAGATCACATCTCGGATCACAAATCAAACCTCAGTAAATTAAGAAAATTGAAATCATATCAAGCATCTTTTCTGACCACAACACTATGAGATTAGAAGTGAATTACAGGGAAAAAAATGTAAAAAAGCATAAAGACATGGAGGCTAAACAATACGTTACTAAATACCCAAGCTCACTCAAGAAATCAAAGAGGAAATCAAAAAATACCTGGAGACAAATTACACCGAAAACACGATGATCCAAAACCTATGGGATGCAGCAAAAACAGTTCTAAGAAGGAAGTTTATAGCGATAGAAGCCTACCTCAAGAAACAAGAAAAATCTCAAACAACCTAACCTTACACCTAAAGGAACTAGAGAAAGAAGAACAAATAAAACCCAAAGTTAGCTGAAGGAAAGAAATCATAAAGATCAGAGCAGAAATAAATGGAATAGAAACAAAGAAAACAATAGATCAATAAAACTAAAAGCTTGTTCTTGGAGAAGATAAGCAAAATTGATAAACCCTTAGCCAAACTCATCAAGAAAAAGAGGGAGAGGACTCAAATCAATAAAATTAGAAATGAAAAAGGAGAAGTTGCAAAGGACACCACAGAAATACAAAGCATCCTAAGAGACTACTACAAGCAACTCTATGCCAATAAAATGGACAACCTGGAAGAAATGGACAAATTCTTAGAAATGTATAACCTTCCAAGACTGAACCAGGAGGAAACAGAAAATATGAACAGACCAATCACAAGTAATGAAATTGAAACTGCGATGAAAAATCTTCCAACAAACAAAAGTCCAGGACCAGTTGACTTCACAGGTGACTTCTATCAAACATTTAGAGAAGAGCTAACACCTATCTTTCTCAAACTCTTCCAAAATATAAGAGACGGAGGAACACTCCCAAACTCATTCTACGAGGCCACCCTGATACCAAAACCAGACAAAGATGTCACAAGGAAAGAAAACTACAGGCCAACATAACTGATGAACATAGATGCAAAAATCCTCAACAAAATACTAGCAAACAGAATACAACAGCACATTAAAAGGATCACATACTGGGCTTCCCTGGTGGCTCAGTGGTTAAGAATCCGCCTGTCAATGCAGGGGACATGGGTTCGAGCCCTGGTCTGGGAAGATCCCACATGCCGTGGAGCTAATGGGCCCGTGAGCCACAACTACTGAGCCTGTGCGTCTGGAGCCTGTGCTCCGCAACAAGAGAGGCCGTGACAGTGAGAGGCCCGCGCACCGCGATGAAGAGTGGCCCCCCACTCGCCACAACTAGAGAAAGCCCTCACACAGAAATGAAGACCCAACACAGCCAAAAATAAAAATAAATAAATTAATTAATTTAAAAAAAAAAAAAGGATCACATACCATGATCAAGTGGGGTTTATCCCAGGAATGCATGGATTCTTCAATATATGCAAATCAATCATTGTGATACACCATATTAACAAACTGAAGAATAAAATACATGATCATCTCAATAGATGCAGAAAAATCTTTGGACAAAATTCAACACCCATTTATGATAAAAACCCTCCAGAAAGTAGACATAGAGGGAAGTTACCTCAACATATTAAAGACCATGTACGACAAACCCACAGCCAACATCATTCTCAATGGTGAAAAACTGAAAGCATTTCCTCGAAGATCAGTAACAAGACAAAGGTGCCCACTCTCACCAGTATTATTCAACATAGTTTTGGAAGTTTTAGCCGTGGCAATCAGAGAAGAAGAAGAAATAAAAGGAATACAAATTGGAAAAGAAGAAGTAAAACTGTCACTGTTTGCAGATAACATGATACTATACATAGAGAATCCTAAAGATGCCAGCAGAAAACTACTAGAGCTAATCAATGAATTTGGTAAAGTTGCAGGATACAAAATTAATGCACAGAAATCTCTTGCATTCCTATACACAAATGGTGAAAAATCTGAAAGAGAAATTAAGGAAACACTCCTATTTACCATTGCAACAAAAAGAATAAAATACCTAGGAATAAACCTACCTACAGAGACAAAAGACCTGTATGCAGAAAACTATAAGACACTGCTGAAAGAAATTAAAGATGATACAAATAGATGGAGAGAAATACCGTGTTCTTGGATGGGTAGAATCAATATTGTGAAAATGACTATACTACCAAAAGCAATCTACAGATTCAATGCAATCCCTATCAAACTACCAATGGCAATTTTCACAGAACTAGAACAAAAAAATCTTAAAATTCGTATGGAGACACAAAAGACCCCGAATAGCCAAAGCAGTCTTGAGGGAAAAAAACGGAGCTGGAGGAATCAGACTCCCTGAATTCAGACTATACTACAAAGCTACAGTAATCAAGACAATATGGTACTGGCACAAAAATAGAAATATAGATCAATGGAACAGGATAGAAAGGCCAGAGATAAACCCACACACCTGTGGTCAACTAATCTATGACAAAGCAGGGAAGGATGGAGAAATGACAGTCTCTTCAATATGTGGTGCTGGGAAATTTGGACAGCTACATGTAAAAGAATGAAATTAGGACACTCCCTAACACCATACACAAAAATAAACTCAAAATGGATTAGAGACCTAAATGTAAGAATGGACAGTATAAAACTCTTAGAGGAAAACGTAGGAAGAACACTCTTTGACATAAATCACAGCAAGATCTTTTTTTGATCCACCAGCTAGAGTAATGGAAATAAAAGCAAAAATAAACAAATGGGATCTAATGATACTTAAAAGCTTTTACACAGCAAAGGAAACCATAAAGAAGATGAAAAGACAACCCTCAGAATGGGAGAACATATTTGCAGACGAATCAACAGACAAAATATATAAACAGCTCATGCAGTTCAAACAACCCAATCAAAAAATGGGCAGAAGACCTAAATAGACATTTCTTCAAAGAAAACATACAGATTGCCAAGAAGCACATGAAAACCTGCTCAACATCACTAATTATTAGAGAAATGCAAATCAAAACTACAGGGAGGTATCACCTCACACCAGTTAGAATGGGCATCATCAGAAAATCTACAAACAACAAATGCTGGAGAGGGTTTGGGGAAAAGGGAACCCTCTTGCACTGTTGGTGAGAATGTAAATTGATACAGCCACTATGGAGAACAGTATGGAGGTTCCTTAAAAAACTAAAAATAGAATTACCATATGACCTAGCAATCCCACTACTGGGCATATACCCAGAGAAAACCGTAATTCAAAAAGACACATGCACCCCAATGTTCATTGCAGCACTATTTACAATAGCCAGGTCATGGAAGCAACCTAAGTGTCCATCGACAGATGAATGGATAAAGAAGATGTGGTACATATATACAATGGAATATTACTCAGCCAAAAGAAACAGAACGAAACTGGGTCATTTGTAGAGACGTGGATGGATATAGAGACTATCATACAGAGTGAAGTAAGTCAGAAAGAGAAAAACAAATATCGTATATTAACGCATATATGTGGAACCTAGAAAAATGGTACAGATGAACTGGTTTGCAGGACAGAAATAGAGACACAGATGTAGAGAACAAACGTATGGACACCAAGGGGGGAAAGTGGCGGTGGGGGTGGTGGTGGGATGAATTGGGAGATTGGGATTGACATATATACACTAATACATATAAAATGGATAACTAGTAAGAACCTGCTGTATAAAAAATAAATAAAATTTTTAAAAAAGATAAAAAAAGAATAAAAGATTGAATACATTTTAACTGGATCAATAAAAGTTCTAATATATAGCACTCTAAAGTGGAGTGATTACAGTAATATTTAACAACATTACATGGTTTTATAAAGCAGAAAAGGTACCTTAGAAATCTAATCTAGCAGTTCCTACAGTATAGTCTGGGATGGGATACTCGTCCTTCGGCATGTTCCATGAAGGGGAAAAGAGGACTTGGCCAAGTAGTTGTGTGAGATGCTGCATGTAATACCTCTCTTGTAGATTTAATATTTGTGTGTATATGTTAGCCTATTCAAGACTCCATGAAGGCATTTGTTTAATTTTTTTACTCAACTTTTCTCAAACTGTGGAATGATTTTGTTCTTTAAAACCAATGTTCTCACACCCCTTCCCCAACAGCATCTGGTAAATACTAATCCAGCACACCAGGGCACTGTGACCAAGGGTGCTCAATGCCTCAACGTAGTTGTGGTATTGAGACAAAAAGTAGATATATCCATTTCTAGAGTTAGACAACTGGCTTGTAACTAGTAAGAGCTAGAACTAAAACCCAGGTCTCCTGACTGTGTAGGACTTCTGAGGCCATGCTCAAGTGACTATAGCAGGACAGTGTCAGGGGCTAGGGCATGACCCACATCAGGGTTCTGAAATAACTTTTGTACCAAGAGCTAATTAGGAAATACTTAGGGTAGAATGCTGAAGTTCTATAAGATCAGATAAAGTAGTCAGAGCTGAAGCTAGACTGCCTTGGATGGAAATTGTTCCGTTGCTTACCAGCCACCTAACCTTGAGTGTGTTACTTAACTTCTCTGTACCTTAGTTTTCTCATCCGTAAAATGGATACAATAGTTTCTAGCTCATAGGATTTGTTGTGAGAATTACTAAATGAATTAATACATTTAAACTTAGATCACATCACACACATAGTAAACATTCAATAAATATTATTTCTAATTATGTATTTATAAGGAAGTAGCAAACATGGATACTCTACCATTATGGTGACCTAATATGGTGTCATAGTTTTAGGGATAAGAGAAGCATGTTGTGCATGCTAATTGGAAAATCCTCTGAAGTAACAAGTGGGCCTTCTGGTCATTCATCTGCTTGATTCACAATTCAGCTTAATTGAATAGTTATTCAATAACAGCACCTCTAAATATCCAAATATTGTAAAAGGTATGTATGTATAGAGTGTGAGCATATAGATTATAAAGGTCAATACATAAAACAATAGGAGGTGCATACAATTAAATGAGCAACATGACCTTATTGAAGACACATGCCATTTTAGTGTAAAAGCAAAATACCAACCTGAGGGGTTTTTTTTTGGGTGTATATGAATAATTATTTAAACTGAGCCATCTGTTTTTATACCTTTTACCCCTGGAAGACTGAATTTTTTAAGGGTAGAGATGATGCTTTATTCATTTGTGCATTAGGCAAGCAACACAGTATTTGACAGGCAACAGATAATTCAATAAATATTGAAAGAAAGTATGAAACTGTGCTCTTGGATCCTTTGTTTTCAGTTTGCCATTCTATGATAACTATTGAAATTTGAAACAAATGAACTAGAATTAGCATTATATGTAACATATGTCTTTTCTTCTGAAAGTAGTAGTAATAGCTATCATAGATCACTATGACCCAGGCCCTGATCTAAATGCTTTTTGTACACCATCTCATTTAATCTTTATAGCAGCTTGGTAAGTAGGTATTATCAACAAGTGGCAGTTAGAATTTGAACCTGGGCCTGTTTAATTTGAAGGACCCTGCTTCATAACATTGCCCATTTTACAAAATAATTTGAATTATCTTTTCCCTAATGTTACATTTCAAAGAAATTTTGTTGTAGTAATATATTTAAAAACATACTGTCAGAACACTGGGAGGATATGTTTCCAAATAACAGCTGGTAGGTTGGTCACTTTTCAATAAAGGTGCCATGTCTGTTTCCTTCTGAAACTGAAAACATTTTTGTGGTTATATATTTTATAGCTAATATTACAATATCCAGATTGTCATTTGTAGTCAACATATTTCAGGCAATGAGTAGAGAAATTAGCCATTTAGATACTTTACAGCGCCCAAGCTCTTTTCTCTGAGCTACTGGCAATGCGTGATGGTCTGTGACAAGTCTTCACAACTGGTTTTCATTTTTAGAGGAAAAGAGCCTTTGTGCATACCTTTGAGGTACTTTGTTTACCTTGTAATATGACTTGGTTAAAGCATCTACTGTTAACTTCACATGATCAGAGGATAACTCTGAAGTCACAAATATGGGTGTACTTTGTTTTCTACAATGTATTTTCATTTTCCATGCAACTTTTAAAATATATATTAATCAATTCAGCCAAAGATTTCCACAGCTCCGATTTTAAAGTGAGCAATACTGCAGTGCTGGCAGACCAGCTTGAAATGGCCAGTCATCTGCCTGTCCCTGTCTTAACTGTACTTACTCTCAACTCCACTGTGGTGACCATCACTCTTGCCAAAAAATGCTAGAACCAAAGGCATCACTGCAGATAAAGATAACAAACCTGTATTTGTGACCGCACAGCTAAAACAATAGGAAAGGTGCTGGAATGTGTATTTAAGTTCACGCTGACCCTATAGGGTCAGAGATGCTTTTGGCTCTGGTTCTGGTGCTTCTCCATGTGGCATTAGAATCAACAGTAGCAGTCATATTATTCATTGTGTTGAAGCAACTTTGGCTGATAGGGTGAGGGCTCCACTGGTACTTCTAGGAATCTTAAGCTCCACAAGGTCAGGGACCATGTCCTCTTCCCTATCTCTGGGTCTATAGCCAGCGAAGGAAGGAATAGTTGCTGAACATTATTTAAATAAACAAGAGAAGTAGCACCTCCAATTCTGCTGTCTTGGTTTGGGCAGTGGTTCAGGAGATGGTGATCCACATTTCAGAAGCAATTTTCATGGCACAGGTGGCCCAGGTCCAGAAGGTTATATCTAAAGGATATAATAAGGAGTGCAAGACAGAGGTGTTGGCCATGGAATACACTCCTGTTGTCTGGAAGCCTCTATGGTGGCTACAAGATGAGGATATGAATTAGTGAATTGGATGGCACCTTCACTATAAGCCCATGCAGAGTACCTCCTAGAATTGCATTCTCCAGTTTTGGAGAATGAAAGACCAGATTGTGAAGCATGACCTCTCCTACGGCTCTTTGTGTGATTCTGGATGAATTTGTCTCCATGGATTCTAGTGTGCTAAACAATTAAAAACCATAAGCATATTCAGAGTTGAAAATATGCAATCATGGCAGAAAGATTAGGTAAAACTGCCAGAAAAGAACAGGTAAACCTTATATATTTATTTTTATGGTGTATTGTGGACACATAAATTGTGGATTGTGACACAGAAAGTAGTGAATTTTTTGCTGAATCATCTAGAACAGTATTTTCCAAGCTCTAATGCGTGTTCAGATCACTTGAGGATCTTGTTAAAATATAGATTCTGACTCACCTGTCCAGGATGGGGCCTGAGATTCCTTATTTCTAATCAGCTCTAGGTGATACGGATGCTGCGGATGAATGAGTGAATCTCAGTAGCAAGATTTAGGATACTGTTTCTCAAACTTGGCTTCACATTGGAATCATTAAAAAGCCAGGGAATTTTAAAAGATGCTGATGCCTGAGCCTCAACCCTTCAGATTCTGATTTAATTGATAAGTGATGTGGCCTGAGCTTAGGGATTTGTGAAAAGCTCCCTAGGAGATTCCAGTGTGCAGCTAAATCGGAGAATTGATGCTCTGGCTCAGACTGGTTTCAATTTACTTTTGAGAAGAGGTATTCATTTTAGGCATCTAATCTTATATTTTTTTTCCTTGCAGGTTGCAGCAATCTACAAGGACTCAAGTATTGGAAATCTTATAAACATAGTAATTGTAAAATTAGTTATAATTCATGATGAACAGGTAAGAAACAGTTCTAAAAGCAGTAATCCTAGCTGTAGTAGGCTCTTAGCAGGAATATATAGAGAGATCATGAAACTCTTATTAGAAATGAGATATTTTAAAAATGTATATTACAAAACTTGATTTGAAAAGGAGTGAGGTTAACTTTTTCTGTCGTGATGGAAACAAAATGGAATGACAACAGAGGAAGTAACAAAAATTAATAAACAATTAAAAAATTTAAGGTTGAAAACATTCAGGTATTCACTTTTATAATCCTGCTGTTGAAAGATTTAAAATATAGTAATTTTCAGAAGTTAGTTTTTCAATCCCAAATATTGGAAGGTCTAATTTGAATCTGTTTTGATCACAGTGTTTTAAGTATTGCTGAAATATGTTTTAGATATGAGGGAGAGATGATACCACTTCTTCATTTGCCTGTGAAAATGCTATTTAATGAATTGCATAAACATTGACAGGCTTGGAAGGAAAAAGGCCATGAATGTTTTGACGTAATGTTGAATTGCTGATTTTTTGTGTGTAGGAAGGACCAGTCATCAGTTTTAATGCAGCTACCACGTTACGCAACTTCTGTTTATGGCAGCAAACTCAGAATGTTCTTGACGATGCCCACCCATCCCACCATGATACTGCTGTCCTTATCACTAGGTACAGTTCCAGAAATAACCCTTGCAATGCACTTGTTTACCCTTTATCTCCTGCGTGATCACCAGTACTTCTTCTTACGTTAATTCTTTATCGATAATACATAGAAACGTTCTATGAGAACTTGTATTACAAAAGATACCATTGAATGAAAGCATTCTTCTGTTTTCTTCAGACCAGAAAACTGGCCTGATTCCTTAGGAAATTAGCAACGTTAGGTTGCTAAGTAATGGTTTGACATAAACAAGATAATTTCCTTATTATATTAGTGACAGAGTAAGAATTAGGAAGATTACTTGGAAATTAATATAGTTATGGAACTGAGAACACGTTTTGTTTTTTCCCTAACTTGACCTTTCAATCGCTTGGAAAAGAAAGCCTTTGAATTTATTTTGGACTCGCTATACTTAAAAATATCTATCTGCTCCTTGTTTTGATGCTAAATGCATGACTTAATTACTGGGCTGCTTTTGCTAGGGTTTTTCTCAAACCTATTTATTTATATGCAGCTGCTGCTATTATAAAATGAGTATCCATTTTACATGTACCACTATACATTGTTAATTCACATCTTTGTTTCAGCAACAGTCATGCTACCAGAATATTTAGATCCTGAGTTCGTTGTTTTGGTTGGTTGCTTGGCCAAGGGGGGATAATCTTTTGCTTGAGGGTCAGACTCAGAGAAATTTTGGCTTTCTAGAACCCTGAAATGAAAACCTTTAGTCCATGTAAAACAGCTGACATTTTGTCCATGTGCTTATTTCTTTTCTAAACTAAAGCAGAATTGACTCAAATTTATACAGAGTATTCTATTACCAATCCATGGTTCTGCCCTGGGTTATAGTTAGAGGCCAAGCAGCAAAGACTGAAGATAACAGATTAATGATGGGAGGGGGGAAAAGGGCTGTAAGTGGAGACCATGAGGAAGGAGACTAGAGAACTGTCATATTGAATGTTTAGGACTAAGTAAGAAGGAAAAAATTTAAGCAACTTGGTAACATCTGAGAACGTCATTATTTTGCAGCTGAGAATAATAGCTGAAGTTCATGAAGGCATTGAAACATCAAGAGTATATTACTTATACTACTGCATAAATAAAGGCAGAGAGGAGAAAAATACACTTAGAAAGCTTTTCATTGAACTTGGTTAAGCTTCAGCTGTTCACAGCAATCACTTTTATATAGCACCTATTGCTTATTGATATGCAAAAATGGTGCATTACTCTAGGTTTAGGGTAATAGTCATGTCATAGTTAAAGCTTCCTTATCTCTGTTTTGCACGTTGCAAAAATATTTTCTGAAAATGCTTCAAAATCTTTTGTTTTAAGGGAAGACATTTGTGGAGCTAGAGAGAAATGTGACACATTAGGTAAGTTATTTGGTAAATAAAATATAGCTTATATAATTGTTTATTGAATTATTTAAAATGATGTTTCGATTACCTTCCTTTTAATTTACACATTAATCATTTTGATTATTAATTAATGGTTAGTGTCACTATTATTTGATTCTGCTGTAAGTTTTAAAGAATAATAAGAACTAATATTTATGTACCAATTAATTTCTAAATATCAAGTGCTATGCAGAGCTTGACATATTTAAAGTGTTTTATTGTGTAATATTTGATCCATACAAAATAGTACATAAAAACTTATATGCAAATTTAAAGCAAAAAAAAAAAAAAAAAAAGAGTAGTCACGAATCCACCACCAGATTTAAGAATTAGAAATTTATCGGTACTGTTCTATGGCCTGTGCTAAGTCCTTATTCTCTCCCTTGCACTTCCCCAAGAGGTAACTAATAGCATAAATTTTGTATGTGGCAGTTCCTTCCATCTTTTGAAAAATAGTTTTATTGTATATGTATATATTCCTAAAAGAAATTGCTTGATTATGCTTATTTTTGAGCTTTAGTTCATGCATTTTCACTGCTGTACAATATTTCATCCACAGTTCACATATCTATATCCTGTCAGTGAATATTTGGGCTGATTCCAGCTGTTTTCTATTATGAACTTTATTATAAGAGCTAAGTTATATTCCTACGGTTAGAATTGCATGCCATTAAATGTGCCCATGTTTAACTTTATAAGATATACCAAATTATTTTCTAAAGTGGTACCAATTTATACCTTTAATCAATAGCGTGTAAGCATTCGTTTTGATTATATCACTATTAATACCAGGATCTTCAAATTTCTCATTTTTGCCAATCTAAATTTAATATATTTCATTATAGCAATAATTTTCAGTTCCCTGGTCACGAATGAGTTTGGACATCTTTTTATATATTTACTGGCCATTTATATTTCCTTTTTGGAGAGGAATGAAATAAATGAAAAAATCATTGCCTATTTTTCTGCTGTGGTATTTTTCATTTTCTTACTGCCTTTTAGTGTTCTTATAACTTCTTGATACCAACCCTTTTTGGTTTATATGTGTTGTAAATATCTGTTAATAATTTGTTTCTTAGTGTTAATTGTTTTGTGTGTGTGAAAATGTATGCTGTAGCTGAATTTATAATTTTAGGTTTAGCAATTTTGTATCTTATTAAAGAAATTATAGCCTTCTGAGCCTTCTGTAGCTCAAAAGTCTGAGTGTATTATCCTGTTTTCTTGTAAATATTTAAAAATTTGTCTTTTCACATTTAAATCTCTAAACCATTTGGCATAATTTTTTTGATGTGGTATCAAATAGGGATCTACTTTTGTAAGTTCCTTTTCTCTGTGGATGTCCAGTTTCCTCAGATCACACATTGACTAGTTCACCTCCTTTCATTAGAATCTGCAATGTCATATATAAAGTTTCTGTTTGCACTGGCACGTGCAAATCATCCCGCTGTTTCATTAATCAGTACTTTTTATTTAGTCCATGTGCCAATTTCATATTAGTTCAAATTTTATAGCTATATAATAAATCATCATAATTCATAGGATATATAACTCCATCTAATTTTCTTCAAGAGTATTTTGGCTATTCTTAGACCTTTGCTCTTCCATAAAAATTTTAGACCAGCATGTCAAGTCATTATAAAACAATTATCTGTCTATTTATGAAGGTCTTTTTAAAATTTCTTTCAGTAGTATATAATATTTTCTTTCAAAGCTGGTCATGCACAACTTTCATTTACCTCTTTTATTAGTGTATGGTCTATGATGTTGATTGATAGAAATGCATTAGATTATTTGGATTATTGATTTTAAATCTAGCCACCTGATTCATTACTCTAATTAATCCTTATAATTTACCTGTGGTTATTTATATCACTTGTGAATTATGGCTATTATTCTTCCTCTTCTTCAGTCCTTATAACTTTCTTTCATTTTTCTCTTTTTCTTTCTTTTGTCTTAAAGCAAGACAAAAACCTTGTTGAATGTTGAATAGAAATGATGATGGTAGCCTTTTTTCCTGGATTTTAAAAGGAATACTTGTGCAGTTTCACCATTAGGAATAATATTTGACATAGGTTCTTGGCAGATAAACTTATCATCATAGTTTTCTGAGACTTAAAAAATGTATGCTTTTTTATTAAAAAAATTTTGCAGATATTGAAATGATCATATGATTAATTTAATCCTGTGAATTCCTTTTATGAGTTTTGTAACACTAAACTAAACTTGATCAAGGTTTTTCCTTTTTTTTTTTAAAACACACTGCTAGACTCCATTCCATGCATATATTTTCAAGAGTGAAATGATCTTCCTTTGATTATATTTGTCTAATTTTTATACCAAGGTTTTATTCACCATACAGAATTTGTTGGAAGTGTATTATTTCTTTTCCCATTCTCTGGAAGATTTTATATAATGTTGGAATGATCTATATCTTGAAAGCATGGGAGAGCCCACCTAGAAAACCATCTGGGTTTCATCTTTCCTTTGTGGAAAGATATTTAACTATTTAATTTTTCCAACGGTAATCAGACTTTTAAAGAAATCTTTTTGAAGGTATTTTAAAAAGTGTGTTTTTCTAGATATCTGACCATTTCTTTTAGTAGTAGTAAAATTAATTAGCTTAAATTATTCTCATAGCATTTTCTTTTAAGTTCTGTCAATAGCTATACTTCTGCCTTGTTTTATTTCTGATATTATCTATTTGCACTTCATTATAATGGCCCAGTTTCACTGGAATATTGTCTATTGCATTTGTCTTTTTAAAGGATCAACTCTTTGCTTTCAATCTCATTTTTATTTCATTAATTTCTGCTCTCTCTCTCTCCTTTTCTTTCCAATTTACTCATGCTGTTCTATTTATAATGTAAACTGACTGCTAGCTCAATAATATCCAGGAATTTTTCTTTTCTAATTTTATTGTTTAAGACTATCGATTTACTTGAAGGTATCATTTTATTGTGTCCCACAAATTTTGATAGGTATTTTTCATGTCATTTAAAATTCTAAATTCTAAGTATGTATAAATTCATCATGATTTCTTTTTTGACTTATTAATATAGAAATGCATTTAAAATTTTATGAATATATTGAGACACTGTTTTTTGTTTATTAAATTCTAATTTAATTTCACTGTAGTTGGAGAACATGATCTATACAATACCCATTCTTTGAAATCTTTTGGTATTACCTGTACGGTCTATTATGTGGTCAGTTAAAAAAATGTTTCATGTATGTTTAAACAGAATGTATATTCTTTAACTGTGGTATACAGGTTTCTATATGCCTGTTAAATCAAACTTGCCAATTATGTTGTTCAAATCAACTATATATTTACTAATTTTTTGCTTACTAGGTCACTTACTTGAAACATGAATATATCTCTGTTACTCTCTCCATTTTCAATTTTACATTATAATTTTTACAATTACAGTATTCAAATTTTTTGTTTCATCTATTTTCAGGCTAACTTATTAGGCATATATAAGTTTGAACTGAACCTTTTACAATTGTGTAGTGACTTTTTTTTTATCTCTAATAATGCTTTTTAAAGAAAATAAAGTCAGTATAGCTTTATGTTTAAAGTACTGTGTCTGGCAATACTATAGCTAGCCCAACTTTTTCCTGTTTAGTATTTGCTGGATATCTTTTCCTTCAATTTTCCAATGTCCTGTTACTTCAGGTGTTTTTATTGGAAACAACATATAATTGGATTTTAAAAATAACATCCATAGTAATCTCTGTTTAACTACCAAAGTTAGTCCATGTACATTTATTATAATTGTTTTCCATGCTTTTATTTCTTTTTATCTTCATGCTTTATTCAAGCAGCTCTAACATGCATTTTATTATTTTTCTCTTTGGCTGCATCTAATCTGATATTTCACCTGTCCTCTGAATTTCCCAGTTCAACATATGTTTTTCAATTTAAAATATCCTAGTTAGTTCTTATTCAAAATCTGTGTGTTCATTTTGTTTACATTCTTTTTATATTTGCTTATATTTGTAATTGCCTTTCATGTTTACTGACACATTTCATTTGGAGTAATTTTATATACCATCTTTGACAATTCCCATATCCTAAATATTTGATAGGCAAATATGTGGTTTCTGCTAACTTTCTCTTATGCTGACTTGTTGGTTTGTATGTTTGGTGATCTCTGATCATAAGCTCATATTTACTTAATATTAATCCATAAGATTAGTGGTGGACCACTTAAAAAGTGTGTGCTTTCCTCTAGAGAGGATTTTCAGTTGTTTTTGCTGTAATCCAAGGGGTGTTACTAACCAAGGTCCCTGACTTAAGGCAGAGAATTCAGAATCAGATCCTCTACCTTGAAACTTCCTATAGGAAGCTCTGGATCATATTGCTTTTATCAGTATTTTCCCTCAGAGTAATTCCTATCCCTACTATTCATTGCTTACCAATTAGAATTTAGCCCATGGTGTAAATGTTTATATGTATGTATGCATGCATGCATAGGTATGAGATGGGCAGGAAGAGAATATATATTAGGTTTTGGAGGTGTGGGGATTTGATTGTTCTTGTACAATGTGAGGTCAGTATTCATTAAAAAAGTACTTTTTAATACTGGTCTAGTTTCTTTGTGGTAGGAGGACTGTCTAGAAACTCTAATCTTCCACAAATGTGGAAACAGACACCTGCTACTCTAATTTTTACAACAGACCCCATTCTCTTCTCCTTGCAAACTATTCTCTGACTTTGTAGACATATTTTATGAGTCAATCATCTAAGAAGAATCCATTGAATATGTTATATTTCTTACATTATCTATGCCTTGTTGTCACATCTTTATACTAAAAGTTAAGTATGAATATGTCAGCCATATCTTACTATTTTTTAATGATTTAATGCTAGACATTCTGGGCTATTCATGTAGAAGTGGGTGGTCTCCTGGTCCCCATTCATTTTTTGCAGTTTTCAGCCACTCCTGTGCACATAAATCATAGTGATATCTAGAAACACAGACTGTGAAAATAAAAGTATTCCTATTATCCTTTAAGTCAAGAGTAATGGTGGTGATAATGATAGCTGATATATTTGAGTGCCTACTATGTATCATACACTATATTAAGGTTACCATTATTGGACTTATTTAATCTTCACAACAAACCTATGAAGTAAGACCTATAATTTCAATTTTATAAATGAGGATAAATAATTTGCCCAAGGCTACATAGCGTGTATTAATACAAGATTTAGTATTTTATTTTCCCATCTAAAATATGTGGAAAAAAATAACAAACTAAGAATAGGTTTTTTTAACATCTTTATTGTGATATAATTTCTTTACAATGTGTTAGTTTCTGCTTTATAACAAAGTGAATCAGCTATATGTATACATATATCCCCATATCCCCTCCCTCTTGCATCTCCCTCCCACCCTCCCTATCCCACCTCTCTAGGTGGTCACAAAGCACCGAGCTGATCTCCCTGTGCAATGCAGCTGCTTCCCACTAGCTATCTATTTTACATTGGGTAGTGTATATATGTCAATGCTACTTTCTCACTTCATCCCAGCTTACCCTTCCCCCTCCCTGTGTCCTCAAGTCCATTATCTACGTCTGCATCTTTATTGCTGTCCTGCCTCTAGGTACATCAGACCTTTTTTTTTTTTTTTTAGATTCCATATATATGTGTTAGCATATGGTATTTGTTTTTCTCTTTCTGACTTACTTTACTCTGTATGACAGACTCTATGTCCATCCACCTCACTACAAATAACTCAATTTTTTTTCTTATATGGCTGAGTAATATTCCATTGTGAATATGTGCTGCATCTTCTTTATCCATTCATCTGTCGATGGACACTCAGGTTGCTTCTATGTATTGGCTATTGTAGATAGTGCTTCAGTGAACATTGGGGTACATGTCTCTTTTTGAATTATGGTTTTCTCAGGGTATATGCCCAGTAGTGGGATTGCTGGGTCATATGGTAATTCTATTTTTAGTTTTTTAAGAAACCTCCATACTGTTCTCCATAGTGGCTGTATCAATTTACATTCCTACCAACAGTACAAGAGGGTTGCCTTTTCTCCACACCCTCTCCAGCATTTATTGTTTGTAGATTTTTTGATAATGGCCATTCTGACTGGTGTGAGGTGATACCTCATTGTAGTTTTGATTTGCATTTCTCTAATGATTAGTGATGTTGAGCATCTTTTCGTGTGTTTGTTGGCAATCTGTATATCTTCTTTGGAGAAATGTATATTTAGGTATTCTGCCCATTTTGGATTGGGTTGTTTGTTTTTTTGATATTGAGCTGCATGAGCTGCTTGTATATTTTGGAGATTAATCATTTGTCAGTTGCTTCATTTCCAAATATTTTCTCCCATTCTGAGATTTGTCTTTTGGTCTTTTTATGGTTTCCTTTGCTGTGCAAAACTTTTAAGTTTCATGAGGTCCCATTTTTTTATTTTTGTTTTTATTTCCATTTCTCTAGGAGGTGGGTCAAAAAGAATCTTGCTGTGATTTATGTCATAGAGTGTTCTGCCTATGTTTCCTCTAAGAGTTTGATAGTGTCTGGCCTTACATTTAGGTCTTTAATCCATTTTGAGTTTATTTTTGTATATGGTGTTAGGGAGTGTTCTAATTTCATTCTTTTACATGTAACTGTCCAGTTTTCCCAGCACCACGTATTGAAGAGGCTATCTTTTCTCCACTGTATATTCTTGCCTCCTTTATCAAAGATAAGGTGACCATATGTGTGTGGGTTTATCTCTGGGCTTTCTATCCTGTTCCATTGATCTATATTTCTGTTTTTGTGCTGGTACCATACTGTCTTGATTACTGTCTCTTTGTAGTATAGTCTGAAGTCAGGGAGCCTGATTCCTCCCGCTCCATTTTTCTTTCTTAAGATTGCTTTGGCTATTCGCAGTCTTTTGTGTTTTCATACAAATTGTGAAATTTTTTGTTCTAGTCCTGTGAAAAATGCCATTGGTAGTTTGATAGGGATTGCGTTGAATCTGTAGATTGCTATGGGTATTGTAGTCATTTTCACAATGTTGATTCTTCCAATCCAAGAACATGGTATATCTTTCCATCTGTTTGTATCGTGTTTAATTTCTTTCATCAGTGTCTTATAGTTTTCTGCATACAGGTCTTTTGTCTCCTTAGGTAGGTTTATTTCTAGGTATTTTATTCTTTTGTTGCAGTGGTAAATGGGAGTGTTCCCTTAATTTCTCTTTCGGATTTTTCATCATTAGTGTATAGGAATGCAAGAGATTTCTGTGCATTAATTTTGTATCCTGCTACTTTACCAAATTCATTGATTAGCTCTAGTAGTTTTCTGGTAACATCTTTAGGATTCTCTATGTGTAGTATCATGTCATCTGCAAACAGTGACAGTTTTACTTCTTCTTTTCCAATTTGGATTCCTTTTATTTCTTTTTCTTCTCTGATTGCTGCTGCTAAAACTTCCAAAACTATGTTGAATAATATTGCTGAGAGTGGGCAACCTAGTTTTGTTGCTGATCTTAGAGGAAATGGTTTCAGTTTTTCACCATTGAGAACAATGTTGGCTGTGGGTTTGTCATATATGGCCTTTATTATGTTGAGGTGGGTTCCCTCTATGCCTAAATTCTGGAGAGTTTTTATCATAAATGGATGTTGAATTTTGTCAAAAGCTTTTTCTGCATCTATTGCGTTATCATATGCTTTTTTTTAAACATCTTTATTGGAGTGTAATTGCTTTACAATGGTGTGTTATTTTCTATTATGGTTTTTATCCTTCAATTTGTCAATATGGTGTATCACATTGATTGATTTGCGTATATTGAAGAATCCTGCTTTCCCGGGATAAACCCCACTTGATCATGGTGTATGATCCTTTTAATGTGCTGTTGGATTCTGTTTGCTAGTATTTTGTTGAGAATTTTTGCATCTATGTTCATCAGTGATATTGGCCTGTAGTTTTCTTTTTTTGTGACATCTTTGTCTGGTTTTAATATCAGGATTATGTTGGCCTTGTAGAATGAGTTTGGGAGTGTTCCTCCCTCTGCTATATTTTGGAAGAGTTTGAGAATGATAGGTGTTAGCTCTTCTCTAAATGTTTGATAGAATTCACCTGTGAAGCCATCTGGTCCTGGGCTTTTGTTTGTTGGAAGATTTTTAATCACAGTTTCAATTTCAGTGCTTGTGATTGGTCTCCTTATAGTTTCTATTTCTTCCTGGTTCAGTCTCAGAAGGTTGTGCTTTTCTAAGGATTTGTCTATTTCTTCCAGGTTGTCCATTTTATTGGCATATAGTTGCCGGTGGTAATTTCTCATGATCCTTTGTATTTGTGCAGTGTCAGTTGCTACTTCTTTTTCATTTCCAATTCTGTTGATTTGAGTCTTCTCCCTTTTTTTTTTGATGAGTCTGGCTAATGGTTTATCAAGTTTGTTTATCTTCTCAAAGAACCAGCTTTTAGTTTTATTGATCTTTGCTATTGTTTCCTTCATGTCTTTTTCATTTGTATCTGATCTGATATTTATGATTTCTTTCCTTGTGCTAACTTTGGGGGGTTTTTTGTTCTTCTTTCTCTAATTGCTTTAGGTGTAAGGTTAGGTTGTTTATTTGACATGTTTCTTGTTTCTTAAGGTAGGATTGTATTGCTATAAACTTCCCTCTTAGAACTTCTTGGGCTGCATCCCATAGGTTTCGGGTCATCGTGTTTTCATTGTCATTTGTTTCTAGGTATTTTTTGATTTCCTCTTTGATTTCTTCAGTGATCTCTTGGTTATTAAGTAGCATATCATTTAGCCTCCATGTGTTTGTATTTTTTACAGTTTTTTTTCCTGTGATTAATATCTAGTCTCATAGCATTATGGTTGGAAAAGGTAGTTGGTACGATTTCAGTTTTTTAAAATTTATCAAGGCTTGATTTGTGACCCAGGATATGATCTATCCTGGAGAATGTTCCATGAGCACTTGAGTAGAAAGTGTATTCTGTTGTTTTTGGATGGAATGTCCTATTAATAGCAATTAAGCCCATCTTGTTTAATATGTCATTTAAAGCTTGTGTTTCCTTATTTATTTTCCTTTTGGATGATCTGTCCTTGGTGAAAGTGGGGTGTTAAAGTCCCCTACTATTATTGTGTTACTGTCGATTTCCTCTTTTATGGCTGTTAGCATTTGCCTTATGTATTGAGGTGCTCCTATGTTGAGTGCAAAAATATTTACAATTGTTATATCTTCTCTTAGATTGATCCCTTGATCATTATGTAGTGTCCTTCTTTGTCTCTTATTATAGTCTTTACTTTAAAGTCTACTTTGTCTGATATGAGAATTGCTACTCCAGTTTTCTTTTGATTTCAATTTGCATGGAATATATTTTTCCATCCCCTCACTTTCAGTCTATATGTGTCCCTAGGTCTGAAGTGGGTCTGTTGTAGGCAGCATATATATGGGTCTTCTTTTTGTATCTATTCAGCCAGTCTATGTCTTTGGTTGGAGCATTTAATCCATTTACATTTAAGGTAATTATTAATATGTATGTTCCTATTACCATTTTCTTAATTGTTTTGGGTTTGTTTTTGTAGGTGTTTTCCTTCTCTTGTGTTTCCTGCCTAGAGAAGTTCCTTTAGCATTTTTTGTAAAGCTGGTTTGGTGGTGCTGAATTCTCTTAACTTTTGCTTGTCTGTAAAGGTCTTAATTTCTCCATCGAATCTGAATAAGATCCTTGCTGGGTAGAGGAATCTTGGTTGTAGTTTTTTCCCTTTCATCACTTTAGATATGTCCTGCCACTCCCTTCTGGTTTGCAGAGTTTCTGCTGAAATATCAGCTCTTAACCTTATGGGGATTCCCTTGTATGTTATTAGTTGCTTTTCCCTTGCTGCTTTTAATATTTTTTCTTTGTATTTAATTTTTGATAGTTTGATTAATATGTGTCTTGGCATGTTTCTCCTTGGATTTATCCTCTATAGGACTCTCTGTGCTTCCAGGACTTGATTGACTATTTCCTTTCCCATGTTAGGGAAGTTTTCAACTATAATCTCTTCAAATATTTTCTCAGACCCTTTCTTTTTCTCTTCTTCTGGGATCCCTATAATTCGAATGTTGGTGCATTTAATATTGTCCCAGAGGTCTCTGAGACTGTCCTCAATTCTTTTCATTCTTTTTTCTTTATTCTGCTCTGCAGTAGTTATTTCCACTATTTTATCTTCCAGGTCACTTATCCGTTCTTCTGCCACAGTTATTCTGCTATTGATTCCTTCTAGAGAATTTTTAATTTCATTTATTGTGTTGTTCATCACTGTTTGTTTGCTCTTTATTTCTTCTAGGTCCTTGTTAAATGTTTCTTGTATTTTCTCCATTCTATTTCCAAGATTTTGGATCATCCTTACTATCATTACCCTGAATTCTTTTTTAGGTAGACTGCTTATTTCCTCTTCATTTGTTTGGTCTAGTGGGTTTTTACCTTGCTCCTTCATCTGCTGCATATTTCTCTGTCTTCTCATTTTGTTTAACTTACTGTGTTTGGGGTCTCCTTTTTGCAGGCTACAGGTTCGTAGTTCCTGTTGTTTTTGGTATCTGCCCCCAGTGGGTGAGGTTGGTTCAGTGGCTTGTGTAGGCTTGGTGGAGAGGACTGGTGCTTGTGTTCTGGTGGGTGGGGCTGGATGTTTTCTTTCTGGTGGGCAGGTCCACGTCTGGTGGTGTGTTTTGGGGTGTCTGTGAACTTAGTATGATTTTAGGCAGCCTCTTTGCTAATGGGTGGGGTTGTGTTCCTGTCTTGCTAGTTGATTGGCATGGGGCCTCCAACACTGGTGCTTGCTGGCTGTTGGGTGGAGCTGGGTCTTAGCGTTGAAATGGAGATCTCTGGCAGAGCTCTCACTGATTGATATTACATGGGACCAGGAGGTGTCTGATGGTCCACTGTCCTGAACTTGGCTCTCCCACATCAGAGGCTCAGCCCTGACCCCAGGCTGGAGCACCAAGTCCCTGTCAGCCACACGGATGTTTTACAGGGTCTTTCTCCACCCAGGGACTCGGCCAGGACTTTAGGCAATGGGATCTGAGTCCAAAAAGTGCCTCTATTTGGGAACTTGCAGAACACGACATAGGAGAGGATTCAATGTTTTCTTGGAGTTGGATTTGCTTTCTTATACGTCTCCTGTTGCCCCAAAAACTCCTTCCCTGAGTAGCTGCTGCTCCTTTATTCTTAACTCCTCAATTGAACACACCCTAAGGATAGTTCTTAATGATAAATACAAGATTTTGGTAATAATTACTAAGTTTCCTGCTTATATATCCTTTTGCAAGTACTGTTGCCTTAGTCTCTGAGCATGTTTTATAAAGTATGTTAAAACATGGTTTTTATTCTTTAACATGATGGATTGGTGACTCTGTGTAGCTTCTTGCACTTCCAAACATGGGGAATCTGTGTCAGATTTGTGCCTGTGCTACTTTATTCTATCTCTGCCCAGTTTTAGAGAACCCTTAATCAACATGAGTGAATCTAGGCACAAACCCTCAGCCGGCTGCTTGGTACCATAAGGCTATACATTCACTTTGATTTTTGTTGGTCTTGCCTATGGAGATATTTGATCGTGGTCTCTAATCATATGCAATGCATATTTTTACAGATATGTCATGTGACTAAAATGTTCAGTTTAGAATATATCTATCTTTAAGCATGTAACATAAAGTTTAGGTGATAATGGAGTCAATATTGTTTTCCAAATACACAGCCCTGAAAATGAATACACTGGAATTGAGCCACTAGGCAAATTGAAAATACTAATGAAGGCAAGGGAACACCAGCATATTCATGAAAGAAATGTGTTCAGTTTATTCTGACATTTATGACTAAACATTTATGACTAAAAGAATACATAGGAAGAGGGAGCTAAAACACAGTAGCTAATATAAGTATTTATTTTATATTAAGAAATTTCTAAATGCAAAACTTTACAGTAAGAAACTGGTTATTTTATATATGATAATCTTTTTTTAATGAAAGGAATCATTGTAGGAGAGCAGATAAATTTGCAGGCAAATATTGAAGGCTAGCAATACAAAAACCATTGTATTATGTTGAAAAGTAAAATGAAATGTTAACTTGGTTGATGATGGAATAGGATTATTATAATGAACATTAAGTTTGAATTTCTTTTTCTAGACTAAAAGACTATATCAGTTTTAACTATTGCTGTCTTTGGTGTCCAACCAGTTCATGCTGTCTTCTTCTTTCAGCAGCAATTCGAGTTGCAGAGTTGCACGTTGTTATTTAAATGAGTGACTAGATCTTGACATGTGATACATTTCCCATTGCTGAAGTGGTTACAAAATCAAGTGCTTCCAGTGATTATATCATTATCATGTTTTATTTAACACATTAAATTCAGGCACTATTCTAAGCTTTTAACATATTTTTACTCATTTAATTATCATATGGTAGTTGAATAATTGTATGCTGCTTCAAAACTTTAAAAAATAAAAGAAAATTTATAATTTATATTGTTCTGTGCTATTTTCTTTATTATTGCTATTACCAATTTAAACATTTATTACCTTTCCTATTACGTACACTAATGTGGCCTAAAACTTCATTCTTCCTGTAATAAATGTTCTTTTCATTTTTCTGTTTTTTAAAAAATTGTTTGCCTATCCCATATTTTGGATTGTTTTCTTCAGTAAAAGAATCCAAGAATTTGCTAAAAAGATTTCAACTACAGACAAATCATTCTGTTCTTTTTTCTTCACCTTACAAAACGTTCATGCAATATTAACAGTCAACTGCATTCATTTCTAAGTAATAATGCCAATGATAAATGCTTTAGTGCTTTCTTTATGATTCTGGTATTTCCCATTTTGTTGAAATACAAACGTGAAATTTTTCAGGTTTAGCAGAATTAGGTACCCTGTGTGATCCTTTACGGAGCTGCTCTATTAGTGAAGAAAATGGACTCAGTGCTGCCTTTACCATAGCCCACGAGCTTGGGCATGTGTAAGTACCTTCTGTCACCTCAGTAACGTGCCTTCTATATACCATTGCACAAATGTCTAGAATTCCATCTTCAATTGAGTAATTAGCACCTTTATATCTTTATAAAGTATTAGTAGTGTAATTTTCACCCCTGAAATTCTAACTCTGGCTCTTTTGTGATCTATGTTAGGTCAGACAGGCTGCACAGATCAACAGACTAAGCAAAGAACTAGAGCTTGGGAATTCTTTTATTTCATTTACTGTATTGGATTACATGACAAGCACTTCTGGCCTCTATCCCTTGTTATCCTATACATGACCAGGTACTGTGCTCTACCATCTTATGGGAGGGCCTGCAGGGGCCCCTGGTTCTGGGGAACTCCCCAAAATATTTGTAGTACCAATTCATTTCTTGCTTTTATAGCTCAGAGCCCCAGCAGAAGATGTGGCCTGTGGGAATTTCTTAATTACTAAAAGATTTAAAAAAAAATATCCTCCCAGTTCCATAATTTTTGTTTTTTTGTTTTTTTAAATTTGAGATTCTCCTATCTGTTCCTGCATTATTAAAAATTCTACTGGGGTTTTATGCTCTAAGAATGTGGAGGCCGTGATTTCCCATGATACCCTTGGAGCTCCCAGAGAAAATCAGAAACCCCTCTGAAACTCAACCCCTGAAAAATGACCCCAAATGTACCCCCAGTACTCCTTTGATTTCTTGGTTATCTGCTAATGAGGAATTGAGGCTAGAGTTGCCTCTCTTGACTACATTTTCTTTTCCTGGTCATGGCTTAGCGTCATTAGAGTATTCAGCTGGAATAATTTCAAGTGGAGATCATTTTTATTAAACTAGTGCCTCTTCAGTTCCCTTTAGCATGGTTATATCTCATGACCATCCACAAGATGCACACTCAGATTTTTATATTGTTTGTTGAAGTGGGGGCAGATCAGGAACCTGCCTGAGGTACATCATGCATTGCAACATCTGGAAAGCACTGATTTCTGGTTACTACTGGTGCTAACTAGGAGAAGAGTGTTCTTGCAGAGGGTACCATCTTAGACATTTATTTTCTTCCTGAGAAACTCTTTATGTGTCTTTAGAATATAGGTAAGTAGTTTAATTAAAATACTGATTCAAGTACAAATTTCGACAGGCAAGGATCTGAATCAAGTGGTTTCTTCTAAATGTGAGTTTTTACTGGGGTCCTCAAAAGAATGTGTAGGATTTGTTGCTGACCAGCTAATCATTTAATATCATTGCTCTTGTTGTGAAAATTTGGTTGCCCTTTAGGAATATTTTTATTATTCCAGTTCAGTCAAATCATCACTTATTGATTATAAACCAGAAAGAGCACTTAGGCTGTTTCATATGAAATAGATGGAAAATATAGAGTGATACGAAATTAAAGAAGTGGTTTTTTTTTTTTTTTTGATACTGTAGTGATAGTCAATGGTCTGGAATTTAGTGTGGTAGAGCCTTCACCTAATCTTTCCACACACATCTCCTAGGGTATGTGTGTTGGAAACTACAGTTGTTTTTATGTTAATGCTAAGTCCATATTGTGATGAAGTGAGCCAGAATCCAAATATTTTGATTGTTTAAATTCAAATACCGAATCAACAGACTGTGCTACTGATCAGAGTTATAATCTACTGTTTCTCAGACATCATGTGCTTCTAAACATGAAGGTAACCCTAGCATTACAATACTTTATGGAGAGGTCAAGAGTACAAATCCTGATGTAATCAGATTTATCTGCATTTTAGATTATACTTTAAATATAAGAGATCTGTTTCTACTGTTGTATACATATTTTAGTATTCTTTTTTAAGTGTTTATTTTTATTTTTAGATTTAATGTTCCACACGATGATAGTTTTAAATGTAAGGAAACTGGAATTAAACATCAATATCATGTAATGGCTCCAACTTTAAATTACCACACAAGTCCTTGGACCTGGTCAAAATGTAGTCAGAAATATATCACTGAATTCCTAGAGTAAGTGATTTTGTGTTACTTTAGTTAAATAATTGAACATTTATTAGATTATGAAATTTGAAACTTGTATGTTCTTTTAGAGTGGTTCAATCTCTGTTGAGTTTTTGATTGTTTAAGCTTACTTTCACTGTACAAATGGATGTTTAAAAACAAGAAAAGAATTTTATTATTTCATTCTTAACTAATATTTTTGGTGTGCGGGGGGGCAGTTCAGATCTAACTATCATTTTTTTTTTTTTATTATTTGGGCTCTCTGTTATGGGAAAAACTTCTTTTAGGGGGAGACTTCATGGGAATCAAAGCTTCCTTGTGTGTGTTTGAATTTTTTCAGAAGCTACTAGGTAATAGTTTAAGAGGAGTTTAGCTCAAGTTTGAGGTGCCCTTGAAGGGCAGAGAATAGCTAAATTCAAACTATGAATATTACAAATAGTTCTCTGAAGGGATATGGAATCTCTAGGTTTACCTGTTCTTTGGAGGCTCTTCCCAGCTCTGAAGACAGGAGGCAGATCCAGATTGTTCTTGCCTTGCCTCTTCAACTCCTTCCAGGTTTCTCTGCTTCCCAATTTCTTATCCAAATGGTGTTTCTATCCTACTTACTGAAACTTGTTCAAAAGTCAAGGCCAAGCTCTTATAAACACAATACTGTTTGATTTTTTTCTACTACATATTTTAATCACCAATTTGTGCAGTTTTAGTTACCTATCTTTACGAGAACTACAGGAATAAATGAAACCATGTTTTGGAATATATGTGTATAAATATATCCCTTACTTATAATCAGCAGTGATTATTTATCCTCGTATGGGAACTTGATTTGAAAGCACAATACACAGTTGCTGATCTATACATGATGGCATATAGCTTTGTTCAATTGCTGACTGAGGTATTGATTAAAAATACTAGTGGGTGTGCTTATTTTTGGAAGGGGGTAATATGATTCTAGCCAATGGGTATTTTAAAAATTACATGTTCATTTTTGGGACAAAATTTAATATACCCTCTAGCGGTAAAAAATACCCCCCAAGATATTTCTTCTAATTATTTCAATTGAATAAATTGCTGCTTTTAACCCAATTAGAATGGCTGAACATTTTCACAAAGTTTTCTGCAGACTATCTATCGTGTGACAAACTAGGAATAACAAATACACATTTTCACCACTATCTACCACTTTTCTAACTCCTTAAAGATGTTATATCATATATTTTAATAGCAATCTGCAAGGTAGACACTACCACTCTCAATTTACAGATAAGGAGACTTAGGCTCAGGGAGGCTAAATAACTTGTTCACACCATGCATTCTGGGAAGTGATGAGACCCAAATGCAAACTCCCAAAGCTGACATTATTGACTCTGCTTTACATTCTTTTCCTAAAAAACCTCTTTGAGATGGAGACCACATAACACTTTTGGAAATTCCTTTGTTTTGTTGTCACTTAGAGCTATCAATGTACTTTCTCAGATGATCTGAAAACTTTACTTTTTACATTTTGACAATTTGGACATTAGATATAAGGCATTGCTACTGGATAGCAAAGCAGACCAAAAGTGTAGTGTGATCAAAATAGGAATGTATGTTTCAAACATGATATTGTGATGAATTTTTGTTTATTTGTTATTCTTTTTTAAAAATGTTTACCTTTAAGGCAGTTGTGGGGATCAAATGAGAACAAACACATAAAATGTCCTTTATAAACTGAGGTTTTCATACTGACTTCCATGTGAGTTGGTTTTTAAATTATGAAAAAATACTGATAGTCTCTTTGAAAGTGCAGAGCTATAGAAAATGTGATAAAGAATCTTATACTGAAATGCATCCATATGTATTCACAATACTTTGTTTTCTGTCATTGTTACAGTACTGGTCATGGGGAATGCCTCCTTGACAAACCAAATGGAAGAATATACGATCTGTCTTCACAACTTCCTGGATCAATGTATGATGTAAACAAGCAATGTGAACTTATGTTTGGTCCTGGATCACAAGTGTGTCCCTATTTGGTAAGAAAAATTATGTCCTTTTGTTTGAAAACTACCATAAAGTTGTAGTTTGACTACATTTCAAAATGTACATTTATTCTCTTGGACAGACAGTGTGCTGAATATATCTTAAAAGTTTTTAAGTATTAGAAAAATTTAGTGTTTGTCAGGAAGAGGTTTAAAAAAGTATCCCCAGTCAGAAAACAGAGTCACAGAGAGGTTACTGAAAATTAAAAGCATTCAAATAGTTATTTTCAAATGATGTTGTTTTGCGGGTGGGAGAAGAAAATATAAGTGTTTTGATAATGAATTGTATTAAAGGCCCCAGGAATCTCAGCGACTACATTTTAATTTATACAGATTTGAATCCAAAGGAATGAAATTTGGGTCTTGTTGTTTAGTTTTCATTAAACCATTACTCTATAATTTATTTTGAGGATTTTTCACAGGTTAGATGCTTTAAATTTCCACTGAAATAGCTGAGTTAACATTTTTACTGAATCTATAACCAAGATTTTACCTTATTTTGAGGGTAAATTAAATTTAGGATTTAGTTTGAATAAATGTCACTACTTTGGTGAATCCATGCCTTACTTTTCCAAGCAGAATACTCATTCCATTTTTTTCATTCCTGTATAAAACTTTGCCAAATTGCTTACTATACTACTCGATTGTGAGGATCATTGGACCAGGAATCCAGCCTTATTTATTCATTTAAATATCCCCAGGGTGCAGTTCAGGGTCTGCCACATAATAGGCACCAGAAAATAAATGCTTACTGCATGTTGAATAAATGAATAAATGAATGTGTGAATGAATGAAGGAATGTATGAATAAATGAATGAATGAAAGTTACTTAACAGTGACCACAGGGACATACAAAGCATGTTCCGTACAGTGAATATTATTCCTAAAATCTTAAGTTTATAATCACAAATTTTATAAGCTTTTAAACATCTACTTTGGAGGAGGGAAGATTTACCTTAATTTTTTGTTATAAAAGATACATTTCTTTCCTGCCTGACTTAGGTACTGAATGAACTTTGAATTTAAATTCAGAAACAGAAAGAGATTATCTTGGGTATAGCTCCTGTGAGCCTCTGTGAATTCTCCTATCTTGTGAAAACTTCAGAATTCTTTGTTCAAAAGTTGAAAGTATGCATTATATTCACAAAATAGGAAACCAGTATACATTATACAATATTTCTGTGCACATTATTCATACATTCCACTGTTGGATCAAAAGGGACTTTTGGAAACTCCTTGTGAATAACATTTAACAACAAAAAGTCCTTTAGAAAAATGTCTTGCAAAGAGAGAAAAATGTCTCACATAATTTTGAATACTTCTACTTCAAGACATCTCTTCCATTGTTCAGTGTTTGATGATAATCCAAAAGTTTTAAAACATGAAATGTTGCCATTTTATGTGTTTAGAGGAAAATCGATGACTAGGACTGACTTAGCAAAGATTTGTTTACTGATTATTTCCAGCTCTGACCATGAAACCAGGAAGTACCTAAGATCAGCTTATAAACCAATGCATGATACTGAATTGATTCCGTGGTTACAATGTTATTTTCACTCTTGCTTGCCTGCCTTTTCTTACTCTGCAGAAACAATGCAGGCGTCTCTGGTGCACGAGTGCAGAAGGAGTTCACAAGGGCTGTCGCACTCAACACATGCCACTGGCAGATGGAACAAACTGTGGTCCTGGGATGGTAGGTTTTCTCGAAGGGTGAGTCTTGTATCAAGAGATTATCCAAGGATGCGATTGCTCTGCGTTTCAGCATTCTTCCTTTTCGCTGTCAACTTTTGTTCTGCGAGTTGAATTAATGTTTTTGCCATATTTGTTTGATGTAGTATGTTGTCAAGTGAATTAAAATTTTAATTTTACCCTTTTTTTCCAAGATCTAGCAGATATTATAGTTACATAATAACATGGATATTTAGTTATCTAAGCATATTATAGTCTTGTTATTAAAAATGAGTCTAGCCATAGATATTACAGCAAATTCCCCAAATTCAAGGATGTTACCATTGTATACGTTTTATCCTAAAAATTCAGATAAGTATAATTGAAAGTTTTAAGTGGCTTCTTCAGATCTTTATTGGTGTTAATGTTTAAAATACATTGTACTGCAAGATAAACTGCCTACCATACTACATCTTTGCCATTCTATCATCAGTCATGAACTTATCTAAATCTGCCAACATGATGTCAAGTGATAGGGTTCACCAAGATAATGAAATGTGGTATATTACATTGATTGATTTGCGGATATTGAACGATTGAATCCTTGGGATAAATCCCACTTGATCATGGTGTATGATCCTTTTAATGTATTGTTGAATTCAGTTTGCTAATATTTTGTTGAAGATTTTTGCACCTATGTTCATCAGTGATACTGGTCTGTAATTTTCTTTTTTTGTGATATCTTATGTGTCTGGTTTTGGTATCAGTGTGATGCTGGCCTTGTAGAATGAATTCAGAAGCATTCCTTCCTCTGTAAGTTTTTGGAATAGTGTGAGAAGAATAAGTGTTAACTCTTCTCTAAATGTTTGGTAGAATTCACTTGTGAAGCCCTCTGGCCCTGGACTTTCGTTAGTTGGGAGTTTTTTAAATTACTGATTCAGTTTCATTACTAGTGAACTTCATGAGCTGGTGTTTCTATATTTTCTTTTTCTTCCTGGGATTTAGTCTTGAGAGATTGTATATTTCTAGGAATTTGTCCATTTCTTCTAGGTTGTCCATTTTATTGGCATATAATCATTTATAGTAATTTCTTAGGATCCCTCGTGTTTCTGTGGTGTCAGTTGTAACTTCTCCAATTTCATTTCTGATTTTATTGATTTTAACCCTTTCTCTTTTTTTCTTGATGGGTCTGAATAAATCAATTTTGTTTATCTTTTCAAAGAACCAGCTCTTAGTTTCATTGATCTTTTCTATTATTTTTTTGTAACTATTTTATTAATTTCTTCTCTGGCCTTTATGATTTCTTTCCTTCTACTAACATTGAGTTTTGTTTGTTCTTTTTACCCTAGTTCCTTTAGGTATAAGGTTAAGTTGTTTACTTGAGATTATCCTTGTTTCCTGAGGTAGGGTTGTGTCGCTACAAACATTCCCCTTAGAACTGCATTTGCTACGTTCCATAGATTTTGGATTGTTGTGTTTTTATTTTCATTTGTCTCTAGGTACTTTTTATTTCTTCAGTGACCCATTGGTTGTTTAGTAGCATGTTGTTTAGCCTCCACATGTTTGTGTATTTTACAATATTTTTCTTGTAGTTGATTTCAGGTCTCATAGGATTGTGGTCAGAAAAGATGCTTGATATGATTTGAGTCGTCTTGGTCTTGTTGGTTGCCAGGTTCTGCCTTGTGCGGAGGCTGCTGGCCACTTGTGGGTATGGCTGGGTTCTGGTGCAGCTGGCTGCATGGTTAGGAGAGGCTTGGTCCTGGTGCTAGCTCACTGGTGGGTGGGGCTGGATCCCAGGACAGCTGTGGGGCCATGGTGCTTCCCAGGGATGGTGTCCGTGGGGTCCAGGGAGTCCAGGCACTGGTACCTGCCCATTAGTGGGTGAATCTGGTCCCAGGGCTAGTGGTGGCCCATGGTGGGTGGAGCTGGGTTCTGGGGTCTCTAACTGTGGGGCCTGGGGGTCCTAGAGCTGGTCAGTTTGCTGGTAGGTGGACTAAGGCCCAGGACATCCCAGGGCTAGTGCTGGTCCACTGATGTGCTGAATCTGGTCCAGGTCCGTGGCTGCAGGGCCCTGTTCGTCCCAGAGTCCATGTAGGCCAGCCGGTGGCGGGGCCAGGGCCCAGGGGGTTCCAGGGCTGATTCCCGCCCCCTGGTGGGTGGAGCTCTGTCTGGTGGCTGGCTGCAAGTCTCTGGGGATCTAAGGGCTGGGCGTTCCAGGACTGGTGCCAGCAGCCTGGTGAGTGGGGCCAGGTCCTGATGCTAATAAGCTAGCAGGAGGATTAAAAATGGTGCTTGCCAGTACCAGTGTCCTTGTGGTAGAATGAGCTCCCTAAAATGTCTCCTGCCAGAGTCTCTGTTTCCAGGTTGAGTCCCAGTTGCTTTCTCCCTCTCTGGGAGGCTCTCCAAGGTCAGCAAGTGGGTCTGAACCAGGCTTCTTTCAAATTCCTGCTTCTTCCCTGGGTCTTGGAGCATATGAGATTTTTTGTGTGCCTTTTAAGAGTGGAGTCTCTGTTTCCTACAGCCCTCTAACTCTCCTGCAAGTAAGCCTTGCTGGCCTTCAAAGCCAGACATTGTGGGGCTCGTCTGCCCAATGCAGGACTCCCAGTCCGGGGAGCCTGATGTGGGTTTTGGACCTCTGGGTCCTTGGAGAGAACCTCTGCAATTGTAATTATCCTCTTGATTGTGGGTTTCCTACCCAGGGGTGTGGGTCTTAACTGTACTATGTTCTCTCCTACCCATCTCGTTGTGGTTCCTTCTTTATATCTGTAGTTATAGATCTTTTCTGCTAGTCTTCAGGTCATTCTCATTGATAGTTGCTCTGTAAATAGTTGCAATTTTTGTGTGCCCATGGAAGGAGGTGAGCTCAGGGTCTACCATCTTTGCCCCATCTCCTGTGTGTTCTTGATTTTAAGTAAATGAAACTATGCAGTATACTCTGTCTTGGCTCTGTCTTGAGCGAGTGGGTCAAGCTGCTTTTTTTCAACATAATGTTTTGGAGTTTCATTCAAATTGTTGTGTGCATCAGTACTTCATTCCTTTATGTTGCAGTGTAATTCAGCTGCACCATAGTTTGTTTGCCATTTTCCTGTTGATGGATATTTGGGTCATTACCAGTTTTTAGCTTTTATGAATAAAGCTGCTGTGAGCATCCTTGTATAAGTCTTCTTGTGGACATAGGTTTGCATTTCTCTTGAGTAAATACCTAGAGTAGAATTTCTGGGTCATAAGGTAGGTGTGTGTTTAACTTCATAAGAAAGTACCAAACAATTTTCCAGAATATGTGAACCATTTTAGACTTACCAAGCAATGTAAACATGAAAGTTTGAGTCGCTTTGCATTCCTTGCCAATTTTTGATAATGTTAACCTTAAAAAAATTTTAGCCATTCTAGATGGGTGCAAAATAGAATTTCATTGTGATTTTAACTTGCCTTATCCTGATTATTATCAATTTTGAGCATCTTTTCATTTGCTTATTAGCCACTTAAATATTCCCCCGGTGATATGGTATGGAGGGCATGGGTTTGCTGGAATTCAGGTAAATATGATGAGATACTGAAACCTACTATAAAGCCCATGTAGATTAAAGGTAGAGATGGCATTTGGGATAAAATGTGGATCATGATAGGTATAAATTCCCTTTTTAAAAAAATCAATTAAAAATAGTGAGCCCCTATGCATTAGCCATTTTCAGTATTAAATGGACCTGTTATTAAAGGAAAATTTAAACAAATATCCTATAATTTGGCCTTAACACTCTCCTCTAGTTCCTTTATCTTGTGACTATCTTACATGTGAGATGTCTGTTAAATGCTTTTGGTAGTAAATCTATTTGCATGAAGACATGCTGAACCCATCTGATGATGAGTTAATTTTACTACATGGTGAATAGTATGACATTCTTTTTCATGCTTTGATGTCTCAGAAATACATAAATAAATAAGGAACATGCAAGGAATCTTTAAATGTTTCTGGAAGATGCCCACAAAATTTACATGCACGTAGTATATTCTATTCTGAGAGTTTGTTTTTGTTCACTTTTATAATGGCTTTCTCATATTGAATGATTTGTTCCAATGGAGGGCACAAAGGGTGGGTAGAAGGGATGGTGGGAGATCTTGGGCAGGTTCTTTTGTACATTTCCACTTTCTTGATGAAAGCAAGGGATGAAGTGATCTTTGAGACTTTGAACGAGATAGAGCAGAAAGTTAGCTTAAGGCATGGGAGAGTGATAGATATCTTTGCATAAAAAATAGAAGCATGGACAAATACCATATTAACAAATATTTGTTTGCTTCTTTTTTAAAAATATTTTTCATTATACTATTTAAGTTTTCCCCATATGTATAGGTCTTCCCTCTCCAATGAGACTCTAGATCTCATAGGCAAGGTAAATTTCCTATTCTTTTTTGCCTTCTGTCGATCATTTTACAGTTACCCAGTAGATACTCAGGAAATATTCACAAAGTGGTGTCACATGTAATCTCATTTCTGAATTGATAACATTTTGCTTAAAATTGTGTACCTTTTTTTCTACTGATCTTTGTGCTATTGTTATTATTACTGCGATGTCCTAATTAGATAATGCATGAATCATTTCTTTTTGTTTTATTTTTATAGCATTGCCACCATGGACTATGTGTAAACAAAGAAATGGACACACGTCCTGTAGATGGCGATTGGGGACCGTGGGGACCTTACAGTTCTTGTTCAAGAACATGTGGAGGTGGAATCAAAAGCACAACCAGGCTCTGTAATCGGCCCGAGTATGTCTTTTTTATGTCACTGTAAATTAAGATTATCTCAAGGCACCAGAAAGTAAACATCAATTTCATTCACTTCTAAAACTGGAGGTCAGTCTGTAAGTTTCTGAGATTCAGAAAACTTCTGGAGTACTTTAAGCCATGTTACTTTATATCTTGGTAGATTCAGACCTTAAACAAAAAAGTAAATTAAAATAGTCTTGAGAATTTGAATCAAGACCAAGCCGTTTTCTTTCTTTTCTGATTTGGTATAAATTTGAGAAATAGTTGTCAATAATGATGGTAATATAATGGCATTTTTACTTTTACTGTGCTTCTATTGAAAGATCCTGGCCCCTTTCAACTATGTTTTGGCTTTCCTGGATAAAATATGTAGTTTTGTTACCATATTTTTACTGTTTGGTATAATGTCATGTCATATTTTCTTTCTCTTTTTCTCATGTTATAGATGCTTCAGTGTCTTTAGTTTGAATAAGTACTGAAGCATAGGTCCTGCTCACCAAACTATTTAAAAGAATTTAGGGATTCCATAAAAATTTTAAAATAATGTTTTGTTGTTATATGTTGTATATATAAAGACTTTTTAATGCAGAAATGTGACATACTTTGAATAAAATCCGACTTAGTTTATTTGAATTTTTGAAAAGCTAAATTATGCTGAAAGTCTTCACATTAAAAGAAAAACACTGACAAAAGAGTTTTTACGTTCCAGCATAAGTTGATATAGAGATAGATGGCTATAGATTGATACCATGAAACTCTTTGAACTGAGTGATAAGTAGGATATACACAACAAAGAGGCATATATACTTCTTTTAAAATTTAACATGTTATCATCTTCCTTTCTGATCATCTTTGGCTCACTCTATGTGTCCCCCCACCTCCAAAATGAAGAAACCCTTTTTTGAGGTTTTAAAACAAATCCCCATCATTAGTTAGGTCCTTGTTAGTTAATCTAGTAGTGAATAAGACATCATTTCTGCCCTCCAGGCCACAGTGTCCATGTTAAAATGTATTTTCTACAGTTCATTAGTCACAGAATTGCTTCACAACCATGTTACATACTTCTGTTAAAAACAAAAAGTGTTAGTGGGACATCAGTGGTTTTCCAGATCCTGGAAAGGAATGGAAGAGTTTTAGAAGTAAATGGCAGAAATAATCTTGTACTGATGTGCTTTACAATGTAATGAATTTGACTAGGCCAAGAAACGGAGGAATGTACTGTGTGGGCCGCAGGATGAAATTTCGATCATGTAACACTGATTCATGTCCAAAAGGCAAGCAGGACTTTCGTGAGAAGCAGTGCTCTGATTTTGATGGTAAACATTTCAACATCCATGGTCTGTCCCCTAATGTGAGGTGGCTTCCAAAGTATAGTGGGAGTAAGTAATTAGAATATTTTTTTTAATGTAAAAAATTTTGAGACATAGGAACACATAGCTGTGTTATCGTACACCCAGAATTTGACTTTTTCTTACAGTTGCCATGAAAGATCGTTGTAAACTGTATTGTCGGGTGGCTGGAACCACTAACTTCTACCAGTTGAAGGACAGGGTTGCCGACGGTACTCCTTGTGGAACTGAAACAAATGACATCTGTGTTCAAGGTCTGTGTCGGGTAAGTAAACTTACTACATTTTAAATGACTTTCAGAGTACTATTTTCCTTCTGTAAGTCTAACCAAATATTACTTCTATGACTTCAGATACATTCTTGCTAATTCAGTGCAGCATCCTTGGTTGCTACTGGGCTGTCTATAGGAACATGGTTAGGAGGCTGTTACTAGGCCATTCTCCGTCATTAGGAGTGACTCATGAAACAGTAAGATGAGTTTGCTGATTTTGTTTTGCCTATGGCACTTAAAATCAAGATGAAAGATGAGGTCAGCTTCCTAAAAAGATAGAACGTATTAGGACCCAAGGGTTGTAAAGTCCTTTTGCTACTTCGAGCGTGACCCTTCTGTGGTGACATTTTTCCCCTCAGTGTTAGAAGCAGTGATATCCTCCCTCCCTCTCTCCATTCTCTTACTTCTTACGTACATTCAGCAAACTTCTACCGAATACCTGCTAGATGTCACATACCGTTCTAGTCACCAAGATGAAAGAATGGAACAGAGCACCTACCGCCAACGTGGACACAGATTTGTGGGGGAGATAGGCACACACACAATTAGAATGCAGTGCTATGGGCTCATCTGCAAGGTGGCCTGGGGACGATGTAGGAGGAGTGTCTTGTTCTGTGGGGAAGTGGGTAAAGGATTTGGGGAATGCTCTTGGAGGGTGTGAGTCTGGAGCTAATTATCAGGGTAAGTAGGTTTAGAAAGGTGAAGAAGTAAGGGGCCAGGGTTGGAGGTAGCTACCAGCTGATGGTTGTTATATGAAATTTTTTCCTGAAGTCCTTGGAAATCCAAGGATTTAGAGTTAAGCAAGAGATGTCATTCGATTTGCATGTCAGAATCGTCAGAATATACTGGGTTGTTAGGAAATTGGAGTTAGGTAGGCCATTTAGCAGGATTCTAGGTGAGAGCAGATGAGCCCCTGAATTAAAGCATGCAAATTGCAGATGGTGATCTTAAAAATGGATGGTGAGTTTGAGAACTAGGATAGTGAATGCTGTCTAAAGAATACAAATGTCATCTTGTGAACTCATTCCTTTCATTAAGTGGAACTTAATAGGACCAATTTCTTCTCCCTATAACCAAACATCTATTACCAGTTACCTAGGTGAGAAAGGCCTTGCACCCAAAGGGCTAATGAGATGTTCAGAGAAACTTAAATTACACTTTGGGAATAGACTAAATACTAGAAAAAGGGTACTTGGTGGCCTGAAAAACTTGTTTTATCTAAATTAATAGCAGGAAGTCAGATACCATGAAAAAATATGACAAGTATCTGAACATAAAGATGCATGTTACTTTCAGAAAATATCTGGATGAAATTCTTATTTTGGAAATATTTGCCTTGTGAATAAAAAGTCATGAGGCTTATGAATTTTTCTTCCTTTCCTGATCACTAAATTTAAAGGAATATTCCAAAGAACTAAACGTTACTGCAATGTATGCAGAGGACACCATCGGTGTGGAGAAGGGCTGCACTTGTTCTTTCAGAGCCCTAGAACAAACCATGTATACTTTCACCTTTATTTATTTATTCATTCTTTTTCATAATCACTGTTTATTATGCTAGGTATTAATTTTAAAGAAGTAAATTGTTTCTTTCAAAAGTGCTCATTTAATTCCCGGAGTTCTAAGGTCATGAGTGAAAAAAGTGAATCATGAAAGACATCTTTTTGGAGTTATTGTAATGGGTTACTTTTTGTCCCTTTTGAATTACGTGTATTTAAAGAGTGATTTTCAAATGACGGATGTCTGAATCACTGTCGCTGTTTGTTACAATGTGGATTCCTAGGTTTTTACCTCCAAGGATTTTAACTCAGAAAATCTGGGAATCTGTCTTTTTAAATCCCACGCCATGTGATTTTGATGCAGGAAGTATGTGGATGACCCTTTAAAAAACACTGCTTTTTCAACCATGTGAACAGATGTGTGAAAATACTGGTGTACAAACAAGATCAGTATTCTGAAAAAACCCTGTTGTATTGAATCTCCTATTAACTGAAAGAATATTTTTGAAAAGAACTTTGTTTTTAAAGCACCATGCTTTTCATGAGTCCTTTTTATGATGTTCATTGTAATTATTGTATTTTGAAGCAAGCTGGCTGTGATCACGTATTAAACTCCAAGGCCAGGAGAGACAGATGTGGAGTGTGTGGTGGGGATAACTCCTCATGCAGGACAATGGCAGGCGCCTTCAACAGTGCCCATTATGGTGAGCTGTGTAGTTCTTTCTAATTTTCTCTTTGGGTATAATAGTGGAGTATATAATGAAGGAATAATAGTAATGGCTTGTTATTGTTTTGTCTATTCTGTACCTTAGTTCATAATGATTAATTAAATCTTATACCAGATGTATCATTGAATTAATGAATTTACCTGCTTTAAGACAAATCTGATCCTTAAAAATTTGTTAGGTGCATTTATTAGAGTAAATGCGGTGCAGTTTGACAATGGTGTGTGAATAGTCCCCCAGTTAAAGAAATGTTTTTACTGCTCTTCCTGTAATTTGTATTGTATTTATTTATAATTTTTCCAGGAAATTCGCTTTCAATTATTTTTAATCATTTGAACCACATTTTTTCGTGCATGACCTGGCCTATCTATTGTGTTTCATATTGATGATATATTGAAACGGATTGAAGGTGAAGGATGAAACCATTAACTTCAATGCTAATTTGGAATTAGTGTTACATTTGATTTTTCGGGAAGTATCTGGATTACAGATATAATTGATGTTTGGCCATGGTTTCATTTTTCTTCAAAATTATTATGAGAATACAATATGTCAGACATTTTCTGTTAAACTTTCTGAGAAAACATTTTTTCTTTTTATGGTAATAAAAAGCAGCCTTTTTAAACTTTCCTTGCAAAGTAAAAATGTATTTTTTATTACAGCTTTATTGTTCAGCTTTAAATTGCATTCACCTATTTTTGAAAGTAGTTTAAGTAAGAATTGCTTCAATTAAAGCAGTATAGTTTAAAACACAATTTATATTTTTATCTATATGAGAAGCATAGTACATTTCATACTCTGGTCGTGCTTATGAATCTGAGTTACTAGATAATTTGACATTATTTTTCTAGTTATTATGATTCATTATTTCACGGGAGCCGTAAATATTTGATCCCCTTTTATAACCAATGGCACACATTTATCAAAGTCTGGTCTGTATTCACTGAAAAACTTTTTTTTTCTTTGTAAAACCACATGCGCCAAATTAGGATCATATATTTAACCTTGACAAAATTGTACTATGAATTAATCAGTTTGCAAACGGAAAAAGATCTTAAGCTCATGTGTAGGGTCTGAATAGCGTTTGTCACATTACTGCCCCCTGGTGGTAGCCTTCATTTTGTCACATTTGCAATGCCTAGGAATGCTTTCTTGAAAAAATAGCAAAGACATAAATAGTGGAGCTGGTAGGGGTATTTTATAGTGAAAAAATCATGAGTCAAAATTATTTTTGTAGGCTTATAACCTACACCCAATATGCATATAGTGTATACAGAATCATCAGACCATTTGTTACTTTAAATGTGATATCTTAAAGAGATATAAATAAATAAGGCTGCTCTAAAAACATGCAAGGTAATCTCATATCATGGTTTCAAACGTAAGCTCTTTTAAAACTTCCTTTTCTTAAGTTCATTCTATATTTATCAAGTCAGTACATATGAAAAATTCTATCTCCTTTTGTTTATGTATTAAATAAAAGAGGAAAATCCTAAAAAGGGAAAGGAAAAACTTAGAATAATATCACTAGAGCAAAATTAATTGTTGACTTAAAACCTGAGAGTATTTGGAAAACTGACATGAGTGGTTTTAGTGCAGGAAAAACGTTGCTTCTTGTTTAATGTATATTTGATATAGTGTTTCCTCATCTTTTGAGAAGTGCCAGTGTTGTTGAATTTGGTCTCATAAAACAGAAATATTTTCATTTCTCTTGAGTAAGCTTTTTACTTTTCTCTTGATAATTTGTTAGTAGACTTTACAAAATAATGTAAAATTTGGGGGTTAGCTATAGGGATTCTTGCTTACACTAGAACCTAAAAGCTTAAGAAAAATGTTTCTCTTCAAATTTCATTATTTTGCTGTTCACTGAGTCTGTGTACACATATAGCAATGACCAACTATTTTTATATCTCCTGGACTTGTGAATAGCATTTAGAATTTTTTTCCCCATTAGGAAGTATAAGATATAAAAGTATTGGTCAAATTTTAAAATGAATATGTGTACTAAATAGTTCAGGAGCTAAAATACTAGTTTCATTCTTATTCTATATTCAGAATTTTAGAAGTAAGAGAAATTAAGAAATGCACTTTAAGAATCCCAGGCTGTGTATTTCTAGACAACAACCACTTTTTCTTAATCCTTAGTAATTTATATAAGGCATTGATTCAAAAAGAATAAGCATGATATCATCTTTCAAAGATAAAATGAAATTAAGTCTGCTATGCTATTCAGATTTTTCTTTCAGCAGTACTAGCCTCCTGGCCGTTCTGCTTTTTGTGAAAGTTAACATGTGTAAACTTCTATTGCAGGTTATAATGTCGTTGTAAAGATTCCCCCAGGAGCAACAAACATTGATATTCTTCAGCACAGCTATTCTGGAAAACCAGAAGATGACAATTACCTGGGTAAGCATTTTTAGTTAAACAGCAGCCAGTATGTGGTTCGTGTGCAATTTCACGGAGGTCTGTGGGTGTTGTAAATTCTTGGAAGGCAAGAAGAGCCCCTTGAAGAAACATGCAATTTCAGTTCACACTGAGCTTAAGTCATCTGACTCCCTATGCGTGATTTCTTTTTGAGCTACACACCATATCCTATTTTAAAAATCCTGAGCTAAATTCTGGAAAGTAAATTAAACTTTTTTTCCCATGAGGGTGTTTTAGAAAACCAGAGGTTATATTCAGTTAAAGTTGTGTGTGTATTTAGAATAAAATCCTCTTCTATCTTTATCTAAAATTAATTATAGACCTCTTCGGGGTTAAATGTTTTAAAGAATTTTCTTAAATGTCTTTACCATGTAGCAAAAGTCTTTAAATACAACTTTTACAAAGCTCTTATGTTACAGAAAGGCAGAAAGAGAACTATGGTTTCATATTTTTAGATGTTAATGAGTATAGTCATAGTGTATTGTCCTTTAGCTAATTCTAGAGTATAAATTTCAGTTGTTGTTTATTTTTGGAAATTAGCTTTTAGGGTCAAAGAATTTCACTTAGGCCCAGAGATGAAAAGAATGCTTTACAAACCTTTTCTTTGTGTCTGATAAATGCCTTAATATTGACTAATTCATAATTCACCAAACTGGTGATGCAAAGCTGATAATGAGAAAGTACCTGCTTCACATTAATGAAATGTGAAATATTGGCTCAAGTAATCAACGCTTCTAACTTGGAATCTGAATATATGATGAACAATTTATCTCAAGAATTATATTTGGCATTATAGAGTCAATTGTAAAGAGAACGACTGCTGAATGGATGCAGGTTTTCCTTTTGGGATGATGAAAAAGTTTTAGTACTAAGTAGAGGTGGTGGTTATACAACATTGTGAATGTACTAAGTACTATCAAATTCTGCAGTTTAAAATGGTTAATTCTATGTTGTGTCAATTTCACCTCTATAAAAAATGCAAAAAATTTCCCAAAGAAAATCAAATGTAAATGTTTTAACTTTTTACATTTAGTTACAATTCTTTTTCTTTTGCATATACATAGATATATGCTACCGTATTGTAGATAACTTAATATGTCGCTCTTAGGATCCAAATATAGATATTTGGTTCTGCCCAAGTTTAAAAATTGGAAATGTTCACCAATAAAGTATCACTATACTTTGTAAAAGAACTACTAATGGAAATATCAAAATCTAAATTGGAGTGAGCAAAGTAAACATGTGAAGTCATTAGAAAGGACTTGTAAAATATTTATATTTATGAAATTTGCTGTGGTAACTAAAAATAATGAAATGTATACAATTTTTCTCAGTAAAGTTTTGTTTATTTCCCTTAATTTTAATGTAACTGGTAGTCCCTTAAATAGGCCTATCCACTTCTGATAATGTCCAGATTTTCATTTTATAGGATAAATATGGAACTTTATTGGTTCTTCATTGAATTCAGTGTAATGTATAAAGACAATCACAATAGTCCATACAGACACAGAAACACCAAATGTCTTTGGCAGTAATCCCTTCATGGTTGCTTTGAGGTGTGTAGTATTTAGTTAAGTTTAATCATAGGTAATTTGTATGCTTTGGGTGGGGTTCCCTGGAAGACCAAACAAATGTTTTCCAAAACAGTTATTCCACTGAGAAGTAAAGCAACAAAAAATATATTTTATTAATATGGAGTTTTTATTAGTGCAAAATTTAAAATATCATATATCCTCTTGAGAGTTAAAAAAAAAGCACAGTGCTTTTTTATAGTTTATACACTTTTACAAACACTTTCCAAATTTGATTCCGATTAAAAGCCTGTGAGGTAAGAATTTTTATTATTCCTGTTATTCAATTAGGAAGCAAGTAGTTTATCCAAGATCACATAGTAATTAATTGGAACAGCTTGAATTTAAACCAGTTGTTGTAATACCAAATTCTGTGGTCTTTTTACTACCACACCACTGTGGACACCATGTATTTTTTGCATTTAAAAAGTAACAAATCGTGAATACATACTGTTACATACTCTATTATATACATATGTAAATATTAGTATATAGATAGACATACGGATACATATTTGATAGGCTGATATTAATACCTGTCACTGGGGAAAAAGAGAGAATAAGAAGGGGTAAGAACAGAGAGGGAGGTAGGAGGATTCTGAAAAGCGGTCGCTCACGTATGCGTGAGCAGTGATGAGTGCCTTGCCATGTAGAAGATCCAGATGTTTACAGAGAGAAGAGTGGAGAGGCATGGCCTTTTAGAACATTGACCCTAGAGTGTTGAAGCTTTGTACATTTTTTCCAAGATAAGCATTAACGGAATGCTGCAGCAGTCTGGCTGCCCTTTCTTTCCTCACCATGGATGACCAGGATTGATTTAGCTGATCTGTCTGCAGGCCCGTGCATGACTTCTTTCTGTTTTCCCGCTTCTTGTGTGTCTCTCCCAGAGCTGCACGCCTTGTGGAAGATGATCTTCTCAGAAAGAAAAATTATAGGGTGAATTTATTTTCATGTCTTTGGCTGATGTGCTGAAGTTTCCCTGCTTATGGCTTAGATACCACTTTACAGTAAAATGAAGTTTGTTTCCTCCATATTAATTTACGTTTATATTCTCTAATTTCAAAGAAAGGATGTGAATTGTAAAAGTTAAAAATGTTTCTGTACCATTGACTGGTTTTGCTATTTCATGAGCACTATCCTTTTACAGCATTATCGGACACTCAAGGGAATTTTCTTTTGAATGGGAATTTTGTTGTAAGTATGTCCAAAAAGGAAATCAACGTACAAGGAGCTATTTTTGAATACAGTGGTTCAAACAACTCGATTGAAAGAATTAATAGTACTGATCGGCTGGAAGAAGAACTTGTTTTGCAGGTAAATTCTCAGTAGTTGTTAATAAGACAGTTTTAATCATGTTAGTAAAGTATGATGCTTAAGTGCTTTGCATTTATTATTAAACACAAAAATGATATCTTTTAAGAATATATCTTTTATGAATTAATGGTGTGCTCCTTTGTATTTTTATTGAGGTTTTATGTGTGGGTAATTTGTACAACCCTGATGTACGTTATTCCTTCAATATCCCCATGGAAGAGAAGAGCGATCTGTTCACATGGGACCCATATGGACCATGGCAAGACTGTACAAAAATGTGTCAAGGTACACTGGTATTAAATGAAAGAGACAAAAGTTCAGTTCTGCATGCTGGTATAATTTGGGGTGTTCTTGAGTCTGGCTGCCTGTGGAATCCACGCATGTACACCACACAGACATACAGAGGTTTTCTGTCTTTTTTCTCTCCCTGCTTTTCTCCCCACTTATTCTTTGGTTCTTATACTTAACAGCCTCCCTTATCTCTACCCTTTTCAACGTTCTCCATCACTGCTTCTTCCCTATCACGTCCTCGTTCTCTTTCTCGCCGTCACAGAAGGGTTCTCTAACTGGGACTCTGTTTCCCAGTGAAATACCCGCCCTCTTGTCCTTTCCCCTCAACACACTTTCCCAGACACCCATCTCCCTCTTTTAGTGTTGGGGTGTCAACATTCTCTCATTCTCTTATTTCCCTTCCCTGACCACAAGGAAATGTGTTTGTACTGATGGATGGATAACTGAAAGGAATACAGAGGGAGATGGAAAAACAATGAAATTTGTAGTAGAGAAAGCAAATGAAGAGACTGGTTGTGTCTTTGGGCAACCTGTAATTATGAATACCTAGCTGTGTGATGCTACATTTGTGCAAATCAGTAAATGTTTATTGAGGGGCTACTTTGTTTTGGATTATTAGGACCCTGATTTTGCATTAAAGCTTTAAAGTCATATGGATGAAACAGAGGCATGTGTAGGTCATCTTAGTTTTAAATGGTAAATGCAATGCTACAGGTATGCACAGAGAAGACCCCAGGAAAGATGGAGGGGGCAGTTTGAGGAGGTGAAACGGGAAGATATAAGGAAGTTTGTGTAGAATGGAAAGGTAGTTCCGATGGGGACTAGAGACAAGTTTTGGCAATTAGGGGAGCAGTGAGTCAGAAGAGAGGCAGATCAGAGCAGTATGGAAAAGAGCTGAGAGAAGGTAGGTGGCCAGAGGCAGTGATCACAGATGATGGGAACATGCGGGACATTTTAACAAACTGACCTCAAGGTGCCAAAGAAATTGTGGTATCCCGTTCAGAAAAAGGCACAGACTTGGTCCTGTGGTGTCGGGACAGGGGTGCCGGATGATAGCGTGGAAACAGGAATTCCTGTTTGAGCAGTGTCTCCGGGGAGGGAGACTGAAGTAGATGATGCCAGGCTGACTGGGACAACGCTAGAAGTAGGAACAAAGCTTTGGTAACACAGAAGATGGAGGAATTCATTTTGACGAAAGACCCTGGTTATGCTTTATAGAAGAGAATTTCGGTTTGGGGAGCTGGGACAAGCATTCCAGCATAACTGGGTAAGCTGGTCTGTGGCAGTGGATATGGGGAGCTAGAAGAAATCTAAGTAACAGTTGAGTGAAAGAACATTCTAAAATGTGGGGAACACAGCAAATAAAAAATAACAAGATCCAAATGAAAGGTGGGACGAGGCATTTTGAGATAGTTTGGAAGTCTGAACCAGGAGAGCTCTCTGTGTGCAGGAGGAAAGGAGCTATTAATTCAATTGCCACAACGTATACTATGATTATAGTTCCTTTGATGTGTGTGTGTAACTTTGGGGTTTCTTTAAAGTGAAGTTTCTTCAGTTTTGTTTACTTGTTTCCCTGTGTACTGAAAATGATCAGTCCCCCAACTTTTTGTGAGTGCTATAAATTGTGTCTTAATATTTTGAAGCACATTATTCAATGTATCAGTTTCAATTTTCCTTTATTTTTCCTCATCTGTTGCTCCTGTGGCCCTCTTCTCTCCTGCTGTAACTTGGCCGTGTTGCTTTTCAGGCCTGTTACACGGCTGTCATCATGCACTTACCCTTTTTTATGTATTTGATTCCCTGCGTTCTAAATCCTATGAATTCCTCTTTTTATTTCCTCCATTGCGGGGAACATATCTGTCAGTACTTTCCTGAGAAAGAGAGGCAGGTTTTTGAAATTTTTTTCTCTCTGAAAATAGCATTAGTCTATTCGCGCATTGGATTGATAGCTTGGCTCATATAAAATTCTAAACTAGATTACTTTCCTTTAGAATGTTGAAAATCTTGTTTTCTGGCTCATTTTCCAATTTCCCGTGCTTGGATATGACACTTCCTGGTGTGGAAGTTTTGTTTCTCCTCACCTTAATTCTGGTGGTGTGGAATATCAGGACCATGTGCGTTGGTGCGGCTTTTTTATTCGTCTATTTTCCTAGGTAATTAGGATGCATTCCAATTGGGAAACACAGATTCTTTGACTTGAGAAGTTTTGTGCATGATTTCTTTGATACTTTCTTCACGCTAAATTTTCTCTTCTATCTTTGTAAAATTTGTATTGTCTGGATATCCAACCTCCTGGACTTGATCTCTTATCTCCTAATTTCCTCTCCAAATGTACATTGTTTTCTTAATGTTTCTTCTCAACAGCTTGCTTTTGTTTCATAGATGCAATCCCCATGTCCTTGAGAGTATTAATCTTAGTCCTGTAAGTTTCTTCTGCTCCCTGACATATCTATTTCATCTTAGTTCTATTTTGCTTCTGCTTCTTTTGGTCTCTTTTGTGTGAGTGACTTTCCTAAAGTGTCCGCTCATCCTTTGCTGTTTGTTCATATTTAAGACTAAAATGCTCACTGAAAGTCCTGTGTGGGTTAGATAAGTCAACCCTCATTATAGAGTAATTGGATCTCTAAGTAGCCCTTTCTTGTGTCACTGGGGGAGAAGCCCCAGATGTCATTGTCATTTGACCTTTTTTCTTGGGCTGAAGAGTTTTCCAAGAGAGGAATTCTCCCATCTTCCGATGGTCAGTTAGGGGATGGGAGAAACCATAAAAATTGGCTTGGAGCCAGAGGGAAATGGAGGGAGAGCCCAGTGGGCCTGGATCTCATCATTCAGTACGGGACTTTTACTGAATACCCCTATTTTTAGTACAACTTCCCTTTTTAGTACAACTCCCTAACTTCCCTCAGCTGCTGTGTCTGTGCCCTCAAGTTCACCCTCTCTAGAGCTTTGCTGTCCAATATGGTAGCCACTAGCCACATGTGGCTAGCCCATTGAAATGTGGTAGAAGTGTGAAATGCACAATGAATTCTATAGACTTAGTATGAAAAAAAGAATGTAAAATACATCATCAATAATGTTTATATTGCTATCAGGTGGAAATGATCCTATTTGGATATTTGGATATTTTGGATTCTTCTATCTTTTTACTTCTTAATGTCACTACGAGACAATGTAAAATTACATGTGGTTCACGTTATGTTTTTATTGGATAGTGTTGCTCTCAACGAGAAGGTAGGAGTCTGACCAATCTTCATAAATAGTATTCAGTCGCTTCTCCGTTTTTTCAGGCCTACCCCTCACACATTCACCTCTTTAGAGGAACCTGGTGTTTTTGATTCCTGGACTTTGCTTGGATCCTGTGGCATGAATGGTTTGTTTCTTACTTTCTTCCTCCACAGCCTTAGATTTCAGCTTCCTTGGCTCTATTAAAATAGTTATTTCCATCTTCTTTTCATATTCAGAATTTCCTTTTCTTGCCTACTGTGTCTCCTTCTTTATTCTTTTTGTTCCTTCAGGTTTTTGCCTTTTCAAAACTCTTTATAGTTACCTCAGATGGTATTTAGGAAGGAGCAGAGATAAACATGCATGTTCATGTTTAACTAACTGAAAGTATACAGTTGAACTTGGATAAAACAGAAATTTGATCATGGCACTGATGGCTTAAACTTTTTCCTGTCTCCTCATTGCAGAAAGTGTAAAGTTCAGTCTACTCTGGCCCCTGTGGCTTCTCTTAGTTTGCTTTTGCTGTGGTTATGCCCCATACAAACAACCGCCAAATCTCAATGACTTAGAACAACAAAGGTTTATTTCTTGCTCATACTATGTGTTGGCTGCTAATTGGCTCTGACTCTTCTCCAGCTTGGTATCTGCATCCATGTCATTTTTCAAAAAAATTAATAGACTTTATTTTTTTAAAGCAGTTTTAGGTTTATAGAAAAGTTAACAGAAAGTACAGAAAATTTTCATATTGCCCCTTCTTCCATACCCTCCCTCCCCAGTTCCCCTATTCTTGTCATCTTGCATTTGTGTGGCACATTTATTACAATTGATCCATTATTATTAACTAAAGTCTGTCCATGCTGCCTTTTTCATTCATGATTCCAGGCTGAAAGATCAGCCCCATCTGGGAAAAGCTGTTTTAGAGACGGAGGGAAAAGGGAAGGAGAGTTGGCAGAAGCATACAGTGGCTTTTAGAGCTTCTGCTTGGAACTGGAATAGGTCACATCCCCTTACAGGTGGTTGGCATAAGTCTGCTCCTCCTATAGGAAGTTATAGTAACACTGTAGCAAGTGGAGATGTGTAATTTTGTTACAGGGAAAAGGGAAGCAAATAATGGGGAACGGGGGTGTAGTGTATCATGTATTGTGTATCCTGTATCATGTGTCGTCTGCACTGACCCTGGCCACTCAGTTCTCTACTAGCAACCCTTCTATACAGCTATAATAAATTTCTTTCTATTCCACACCTGTCCCACCTTCCCTTATGTCTCTCTACTAAGCAAACTCCTCAGTGTTTCAGGGTTCAGCTTGCTTATTGCAGAAAATCATTCCTGACTAGATCAATATGCTAGCCTATTTGTATGCTATGTTGGAATTTTGGTTTTTTTTCTTTCTTAGCTTAATCCTTCAGGCTATTAGCAGAAGTAAATGATTATGCAACATCTCCTTATGTGAATTTTCCTTTAATTTTAAATTTTCATTTGGCTTTGGCCAAGGTCTTCATAGAAGAAAAATTACCTGTGTACGTAAAAGTGATCATATGGTAGTGTCTGATCAAAGATGTGACCACTTACCACTTCCATTGTTGGTGACTGAAAGGTGCAATACAGACTGTGAACTAAGGTAAGTAAAAGAGAAATAATGCATAATGTAACCAGATTAAAATCAGTAAGTGAGGTAAGATGTAAACATCTAGTGCAGTGCCTGTCACAGAGTGAACATGTAATTAATGTCTATCCTTTGACCCTTCAGTTAAAAAACTTTAGACTCATTCACTTATTGTGAAACTCGGCAATTGGTTTGAGTTTTTTTTTTTAAAGTTTAATTTTTTTAAATTTATTTATGGCTGTGTTGGGTCTTCGTTTCTGTGCGAGGGCTTTCTCTAGTTGTGGCAAGTGGGGGCCACTCTTCATCGCGGTGCGCGGGCCCCTCACTATTGTGGCCTCTCTTGCTGCGGAGCACAGGCTCCAGATGCGCAGGCTCAGCAATAGTGGCTCACGGGCCTGGTTGCTCCGCGGCATGTGGGATCTTCCCAGACCAGGGCTCCAATCCGTGTCCCCTGAACTGGCAGGCAGACTCTCAACCACTGCGCCACCAGGGAAGCCCCGGTTTGAGTTTTTTATTCATAGTATTTGCTGAATTCCAGTATAGAGGCCTCAATATTTTGCGTAAGAAATTGAATAAAATTTGTCTGTAAAATAAATACAGGAAAACTCTAATCTGAAAACCTATGGTTTAAAGATCTGAAACAATACATTTTGTAGCACTATCCTATAATTCCCACTGAACTCATGAACCAATAAACTTTTAAAGTTTGAGGATTAGAGAATCAATAAATTGATTTCTATATCTTATCAGTATTTTGTCCATTAAACATTAGGAACATGATCCTAGATCATGGCAGGAAAGTTTGTTCTTCTAAAATTCTTGTTATTTGATTATCTGTGATGGGTCTTAGAGTGACGCTAAGAGCAATAACCCCCATGTAGCAGGTGACAGTCAACTTTCAGGGATGGCCAGAACCTCTTTCACTCAGCAAGGATGAGAATTTTTATATATTTATGGTGTTGTTTGAAGGCCTATAGTGAAAGGCTAATGACAGAACAGCCTGTACAAGGTGCATCCTCTACATTGCAGTAGAGTGAAGCACAGTGAAACCCTTGAGATGCAGGTGGAATGGAAAGGAACTCCATGAATTCTCTGCTCTGCTGTACTAGGGCACTCATATTGTCTGAGAGATTGCTAGACTGTAATTGGGATAATGTGGCTCAAACTGGCAGATTTTACTTGTGGAAAAAAAATGTTTTCCCTAGAAACATGTCTAAAAATAGATTACTTGAGTTAATGAGAAAATGTGATATGCCTTACAAAAACCAAGTTTACCAACTTGTAAAGGCTTTATCTTTATTGATGTAGTCATATTCCCAGATATTCCCTGATCCTCAGTCAAATAAAGGTTGCATAGGGAGGCACTCCCTGATGATGAGTCAAATAATATTCAGTTCTAGTCTTAAATCTTCCACTACATAATTGAGCAATCTTGATCTCAACTAGTTGTTTTCAAAGGTCTAGCGGGAGGCTTGGGGTTCCTAGGACCTCCAAAGTTGCCTCCAGGTGCCTGTATAGCTGGTTCCCTACCTCCATCTTTAACCAGACACTCCATGTTTATGTATTTGGAGTCCAAGTTAGATTTTATTTGGAAAAAAGTAAGATTTCTGACAAGTCAGGCATTCATACCATTTGAATGTACAGCACCTCTGGTCTTCATTTTCTCATCTATAAAATGAAAGTTTGGGCCCTGTGATGTCTAAGAAGTTTTCATCCCTAAATCAATGATACATCAAATATTTTTAGGTGGCTTGTCCATTAATTACAACAAAATTTTAAAGATGAATGATACGCGTGAGTTTCTCTGAATCCGTTTTTTAAATTGTGTTCATTGGCACACCTCCTAAGTGTAATAACCTCGTTTTTTGAAGGTGGCACATCATTGGCAAAAGTGAATGTTCATCCCTTTGTGGTCAAGGATATAAGTCATTGGACATCCACTGTATGAAGTATTCCATTCATAAAGGACATACTGTTCCAGTAGATGACCACTACTGTGGTGACCAGCTTAAACCTCCGACCCGAGAACCCTGCCATGGTGACTGTGTCTTAACAAGGTGGCATTATTCAGAATGGTCCCAGGTACAAAGAAAAAGATTGCTTAAGAAAAGTTGCTCCTTTTTTTTTTTTTACCTCTAATTAAATATTTGTCACTCTAGAGTTTTGTTAAAATTTTTATTTTGTGTCCATTTGTCACCACTTTTCTTTTTTTAATCAGTGTTCCAGGAGTTGTGGAGGAGGGGAGAGGTCTCGAGAATCTTACTGTGTAAATAACTTTGGCCACCGTCTTGCTGACAGAGAATGCCAGGAACTTCCCCGAGTGACAACTGAGAATTGCAATGAATTTTCCTGTCCCAGTTGGGCCACTAGTGAGTGGAGTGAGGTAACATTAAACCCATGAGGCTTAGAACTGTTATAACATTGTGTAGGAGAGCTTTGCAATTGAAGGCTATATAATTCAAAAAAATATTTCAGTTTATTTTATCATGTGGTAAATAACTTTATCAAGGTAGTAAAACATTTAAAAATGGTTTGTTCTTTAACTGTTTACAATATCTGGCCAACAATGACATACTGGTGTTTAATCTATAACCACTTTCATAGTGTCCACAGTAGGCTGAGATATATACTTGTTCTACGGTTAGTTTTGTACCTTTGTTTCTGGAACAAATGGACATTGCACTGGGATTTGGGCAGCAGAAGTTTGGGATGGCTGATTTTACCCCGTGAATATCTCTGATTTTTCTGAGGAGTGAAGGGAAAATGTCCTTAGGAATGGTCTTTCAACTGTATTTGAATATGCAGATTGATCATTCATTATGTATTTTGTAGGTATATGTGCTAATACTGAAAATAATGGTCAGTTGTATTCTTACAGTGTCTTGTTACATGTGGAAAAGGAACAAGGCAGCGGCAGGTATGGTGTCAACTGAATGAAGATCACTTGAGTGATGGCTTCTGTGATCCAAGCACCAAACCTGAGTCTCTGAGACCATGTGAGCTTCATGCATGTGCTTCCTGGCAAGTAGGACCATGGGGTTCTGTGAGTATATGATTCAGGTTTTTCTGGTCTAAGCCATCATTACAGAATAACACAGAAGTTGTGGTGTATTCACTCTTTAGTGGCTGCATCTAAATTTGGGTGTTTTTTTGGAAAAAGATTCCTGAAATGTAAATCCCTACCTGCACAATTTTGTCAGTACTGCTAATGTTGCTGTGGTAAATATTCTAGCTTTGCTTTTTAATTCAGTTTTGTTAAGCAAAATGCTACAAATTTTATGCTTTCATGAGGAACCATATTCAATATCCTGTAATAAACCGTAATGGAAAATAATATGACAAAGAATATATATATATATAAATAACTGAATCACTTTGCTATACACCAGAAACTAACATAACGTTGTAAATCAACTCTACTTCAATAACAATTTTTTTATGCTTTCATCAGCTTTATTTAAACTATAGACATTTTCATGTTCGGTGTCTAAATTATTATCTTTACTGTATTTAGAGTAGGCATTGTTGGGAAGTTTTGCCAAACAGGCGGCTAGGAATCTGCTGGATGAGAGTGGGCAGCTTATTATCCTACGCAGGTTGCCACAGTTGCTGGGAAACCTTCTCTCATCTGCCCTTTAACTCTGTCCTATGCCCTTCCTTCTTTATCTCTTTGAAATTTACTTAGCATATTAAATGACATGCATACACCAGGTCGATTTTGAAAAGTATTTAGTTTCTCTAAACTGTATTGACTCTGCCTCCAAAATATCAGGCTTCTATTGATATTTTTACATGATAACTTTTTAAAGATATAATAACTGTCCATTTTAACTTCACTATTTTATTAGTATCTCCATAAATTTGAATAAAGATGTATGTTGATTCAATTTGCTCATTTTAAGTCTAGAATCTGGTATAAAGGACTAATAAGAATATCTACTGAAAGTATATTCTTAACTGTCTATGCACTAAGAAAATTAAGTTTATGTAATTTTTGAACAGTGGTGTTTGGTATCTGCTTATATTCTTTCAGTGCACAGCCTCGTGTGGACAGGGGTACCAGATGCGTGCTGTGAAATGTGTCAATGAGCTACTTAGTGCAGTGCTAGATGATAGACTGTGCCATGGAGCTAGTCGCCCAAGTGACAGGCAGGTAAAGGACACCTCTTCATGGATTATAAACAAAAATGTTTGATACAGGAGGATTATTGATATGTTAAAATTATTTCCATACGTATTTTTTCCACTTAAACTTCTATGCCTTAAAAATGTATGTGGGGGACTTCCCTGGTGGTCCAGTGGCAAAGGCTCCGCGCTCCCAATGCAGGGGGCCTGGGTTCGATCCCTGGTTAGGGAACTAGATCCCTCATGCTGCAACTAAGACCTGGCGCAGCCAAATAAATAAATAAATATTTTTTTAAAAAGGTATGTGGCCATCAGAAAGTATATTGTTCTTGGTTTTGCCAGCTTTATTGATGCATTTTTTTTACTCTTTATCTGCCATTGGATCACTCATTTAACTTATATTTCCGTCCTTTGAACTGCAGAAGGCTGAACCTCTAAAGCGTGTCGTACTGCTTAAGGTAGCATCCTGTGTTCATTCAGGAGGTTTCAGCTTAGTGGTATTTTTGAAGGACTATTACTCTTTTCTTTTCAACCATCAGGCATGATCCAAACTTTAGCCTTCAGAGTCATACTATCCACTTCTAGCCCTTGATAGTATTTTGTACTTTTGAAAAATATAAACCTTTACATCACTTCTTAGTAGTTTAGTATGCAAATGTTCTTTACTTATATATGTGGAGGATGAAATGAAGTATAGGATTTAGTATAAAGCAAAATGTTAATTAATTCATTGATGTTTTGTGAGACCCATTTTTCTTCTGGACAGGACTGTATTGTTACACCTTGCCCAATTATCCCTAAAATTGGGGCCACTTCATTACCAGCTCTTCCCATGGGAAAGATAGCACAATGGCGATACGGTTCTTGGACCCCAGTAAGTGAATTCCTTTAAGAGGTACAGTGTTTCTACTATGGAGCTTTTCAGACATCCACAAAATAGTTGCTACAGATTTGCCAAATTAATGTATGCATTCATTCTCAGGTATTTTGATGAATATAAGGTTTAGAATTAGATAATTTAATGACTAAATCCTGTTCTGCCTTTCAAGAGCTCTGTGTCTCTGGGAAGAAATATAAATTTTCTAGCTCTATTTTCTGATCTACCAAATGGGGATGATAATATTTATTGATTATTTTTTTAACTTTTATTTTATTTTATTTAGTTTTTTATACAGCAGGTTCTTATTAGTTATCTATTTTATACATATTAGCGTATACATGTCAATCCCAATCTCCCAATTCATCCTACCACCACCCCCCGACTTTCCCCCCTTGGTGTCCATATGTTTGTTCTCTACATCTGTGTCTCTATTTCTGCCTTGCAAACCAGTTCAGGGATGATAGTATTTATGTCCCAGGTTGTTATGAGAAGCAGGTGTGATAGGCTTTTTATCAGCCTTTATTTAAACTACCACATATTCATGTTGTTTTTCTAAACTGAAGGCTTTAATCTATTTGGAGTATATACTTGCTTTAGTATATATGAGAATATATACTAAATATATGAAAGATATATGAAAGATATATGAAAATATATGAAAGATATATTTTTAAGTTTCATATATTCTCTGAATATCTTAATTACGAGAGCCTATCTACTCTATTACCTAGGTCTTTAAAAGTTATCTTAAATGATATCTTAAGATTCTCTTATATAAAATATTTTCTTTTCTTTTTTAAATTTTGGCAGTCAACTAATCAATATTCCAAAAAGTTGAGTGTTTTGTTTCATTATCACAAATATCTGATTTGTGAAATTTATTTTCTAAACTCATTGGGATATTCACTGCCCTGTCTTTGACTCAGAACTGATGCCAGGTGATAGTATTTATAATTTAACTTTTTTCAGTAAACTTGAGGTTTAGAAATTTGAGCAACAGCCAAGTGTAAGGGATGTGGAAATGTCCTGTATAACTCCTTGGTATTATTCAATTTTGTTAGTGCTCTGTGTCTTGTGGAAGAGGGAATCAAGCCCGCTATGTGAGCTGTCGTGATGCTCACGATGGAATAGCAGATGAATCATATTGTGCCCACTTACCCCGACCAGCTGAAATAGCTGTCTGTTTTAGCCCTTGTGGAGAGTGGCAAACAGGGAATTGGGCACCTGTAAGTATTTTTATGTGAAGAAAATGAAATGAAAAATTTAAATATAATACTTGCTATTTAAGATAATGTAGTTTATTGGCTGAATTTGTGATCAGTGTTCAGCTTCCTGTGGCCATGGAAAAACAACTCGACAAGTTTTATGCATCAACTATCATCAGCCAATTAATGAGAATTACTGTGACCCTGAAGTCCGCCCTGTGACAGAACAAGAATGTAACCTGGCAGCCTGCCCTCCCACATACAGCCACTTTCCGAGTTCCTCTGAGCAGCCAAGCCATTTTCCAGGCAGGAATTTTCCATTAACTCACAAACCAGAAGATAATCAAAATCAGGGGGTCCATCCATCCATCAGAGGAAACCAGTGGAGAACAGGACCATGGGGATCAGTAAGCCCTCTTTATTGAGTTATACTAATTCTGTAATTTTGTTATGTTATATGGCCTTTTAACAGATACGTATGTAATGACATCAAATGCTTTTAATGCTAAATTTTTCTGAAGATCAGTAGTTTAAATCTTAAAAGGATTAAGCAATTTTTGATGCAGATTACAAATCCCCAGAGTTCTTATTGAATTATACAGTAATGTGATATTATGATGACAGAGGAATGCACTTGAAAACAATCTCAGAGTTTATTATAGTAAAAATAAAAGAAAATCTTTTAAGTGTTAAGACAACCAGTGTTTATGAAGAAAGAAAACCAAAAAACCCTGAAATTACTCTGATAGCAGTGCAGTAAGCTGGAATAAAATCATGATTACTAGAAAAGGTACAACTGTGGTTCATACTTTATATGAGGGTAAAGATACCAAATAAAGAAAAACAATGTGACAGTTTAGTAACTTAACATTATCTTTTGGTTTTTTTCCTTCCTAGTGAGACCTGAAAACTTTAATTCCTTTTTACTTAACACTTAGGACAAGGGTGAATTTCCTTTTGCAAGCTTTAAAACTTCACCTTTCCATCAACAAATTCTAATGAAACCCCTAGTTAAAACCCAAGTGTTGGTTATGTTGGGTTAAATAAAACACATTATGTATTAAAAAAAAAAAAACCCAAGTGTTTTTTGACAGATATTCTCGATTCAAATTATGATTCCAATGAGGGGGGTTTTAACGTGGAGAGCTTGCATTTGAGTCAAAGTACTGTTTGTTTTTTGTGGGGTTTTTTTGATGTAATTTTGTGCCGTGGAATCTGCAGTTTGTGTGTTCCTGTGTTCCATCCTTTTCAGTGCTCTAGCAGTTGTGCTGGAGGTATTCAGCGTAGAGTTGTGGTTTGCCAGGATGAAAATGGACAAAGTGCCGGTTACTGCGATGCAGCCTCCAAACCCCCAGAGTCAAAGCACTGTGATTCGGGGCCTTGTCCACGGTGGAGCTACGGAAGCTGGGGAGAAGTAAGTCATACGATCTCCTAAACTTGTGGAGATTATGACATCTCCCAAGACTGAAAGTTAAGCACTTAATATTGTTACCATTGGATAATCTTACTTCACTGTACTACAGAGATAAGATTTCTTTTTTTTAATTGAGTCAGTAAAAATATGTTCTTTTAATAGACATTGTGTCGATATAAATCACTCATTCATGATAGGAAATATATACTCCAGATTTTTAACAGAATCCTTTGTGCTAGCCAGTAGGTCTGTGACCTACTAAAACCTCTCAAAAACTAGTATATTATTGTTTTAATTTCTTAGAAAATTAGACTGATATAAAGATAGAAAATTAGAGTGATATATAGGCATGTTTATATCCTTATATCCATATCAAATGAAGGCTGAACCATTCATTTGGTGAATCTTTTAAATGGAGAGCTGTCAATTATTGAGCGCTTTCTTCATGTCCTGGCATTCTTTTAGGCACTGGGATTATGAAGATAGTTTTAAAAATGGTTATAATGAATATTAATTCCACCTATATTATGCATGAGAAAGAAGAAAGACTTACATTGGCTTTGGATGAATAAAACAAACCACCTAATTTAATTAGTCAAATATTTTTGCTGAATGATTTTAGTACATATTTTCTCTCCATAAGGAGTTTGGAAATCATTGTTTAAAGATACACTTTGACTAGGTGCTAATAAATAACAAGTACCTCTTTAAAATGTACTTTTACTATTTTCCAAAATGAAAGTAACTTTTTCATTTCTGAGTTAAATCTCATCGTGAAAATTCAAATAAAATGAAAAATTGTGAAAAGATAAGAACTTTTAACATTTGATACATTTCCTGCCAGACTTTTGTTCTGTGTGGGTTCCAGAAATAGGTTCATACTATACATTCCACTTTGCCATCTGCTGTTTTCATGTAATATATATATACTGAACATCTTTCTATGTTTATAAATTTAGATGTCCCTTATTAGCTTTCATGGCTACACAGTCATCTTTTGATAGGATACCATACATTATGTAGTTAATACCTATTACAGTACCAATTCTCAAAACTTTGTCTTTTTAAAAAAAATTATAGAACTAAAACTTTGATTTATTTTTTACCCAGGAAGAAATTTTGAGAATTATAAGGATTCTTATATTTCTTATATAAGAATATAAATATATTCTTATATATTTCTTATAATTATAAGATTATAAGAAAGGATAACTTTAAACTCTAGCAATACTGATTATGTACTCAACATTGAATAAAGCAATATAATATTCTTTTTGAAGCCACATAGTTTTGATTTTTCTTCTTATTTTTAGTGTACACAAACATGTGGAGGAGGAATAAAATCACGATTCGTAATATGTCAATTTCCCAATGGCCAAATGTCACGAGAGCAAAACTGTGAAATCTCAAACAAGCCACCTAGTGTGGTACAATGTCATGTGCATGCTTGCCCTGATGATGTATCATGGCATCGGGGACCATGGAAATCGGTACGATAGTATTCTTATTTTTATCCTTCTGTTTTGTTTTGTTTTTCTATGTTCCTTTTACTTTAATTTCCTCTCTTCATAAATTGTGATGCACACATTTTATCTTCTGATTTTTTTTAAAGCAGACCATTGGCCCTCTTGGCTTGATAGTTTGAAAGAAGAATCATTCAATTTCAAGTACTGTAATATATACATATATATATAATAGTTTTATATGTATTTATTTTTTTATAAGTGAATTTTGAACCGTAGCACTATTCTAATGGAAGTATCTTTCTCCAGTACATCTTTGGCTTGCCCACAAATTAATTGGAAATGTTTTATTATTTACATTTGTACATAATGTTAACATTGTGCTTATAACAATGGCGAGTTAAGGCTGTGTCTTGTTTGAGTATATAACTGTTTGTGGCTTTTGTCTGTCAATGTCCAATAACTGATCTAAAAGCAAATAACATTCTTGTTTTTAATCATTGTTAAACTTAGTATTTTGTTTGGAAATGTGAAAATATTGTATTAAAAAATATAGAGAAATTTACTTACACAAAGTAAATTAATTGTTTACAGTTTGTCACATACATCATGGAAAAGTATGATTTATATAGTAGTTTATGAGAATATTCATTTCTTCCACTGTGTGGAGTTACTGTGTTTTGAGCTGTTTTAATTTTTTATTTTTTTTGGAGCCATAGACAAAGTTCATAAATATTTATGAATGATTAATTTCCTCTAGTATTTTTCAAATACCCAGGCTTTGAAGAATAATTAATATATAAATATATTGAAATTAGCATTTTGGTCACTTTTGATATTTTAAATCATGAACAACTAAGTATACTTCTCTCAGGTGAAAAACTGATTGGAGTCTATAATCTATTTATAATTAAATTTATAAAGTTAAACAGTTCTTTATTTGGAAAATAATTATAACTCTGGTTTTATATCCAACCCTGATGTGTACACTTGTTTTACTTCACCCAAGTCAAAGCTTTATGATGAAATGTAAACCTGTTTCAATTCATGCTATTTGAAGAACAGGTCAAGTTCCAGTTCAGGCTGAAATTCATCTTTAGAGTCAGTGTGACTGATAAAAAAAAAGAACATTTTAACTTTATAGGAGGATCTTAAAGTTAAATTGCTACATTAGAAGTAGAGAGCCATTACTTTTCAGGAACTAACAAAAAACATATTTTGCTATGGAAAGCATTCACATATTTACTTAATAAAATGTTCACTGACCATCTGCTATATCCTAGGTACTGTGCTACAGTAATAATGAAGACATATTTCTTACCCCTATGGAGTTTACAGTTTAGTTGGAGAGATGTGAAATACTGTAGGAACTCACTATAAAGATATTTTTTGTTAGTCATTTTAGATTGGAAATTTACTTTCTCCTTACTATATCTCTGTTACATTTTCTTTCATTTTATTAGTTTAATTTGCAAGCCTAGTTCTTAATAAGACTTAATCCATAGATTGCCTTCTTGGAATTTTGCCTCAATTAGGAAAGCAGACACAAAGGTTTTATTTTCCCCACTCGTTCATGAATTCATTAATTCACAAAGCATTAGACATTTACTTATGTCTCCTGCTTTGTGCTAGATATTGAAGTTCCTAAAATTAAGTGCTTTTGAATCAGATTTTCTATTTCAGAGGTCAGCAAACTATGAAATCTGGCCCATTGCCTATTTTTGTAAATAAGTTTTATTGGAACACAGTCATGCACAATTTTTTATGTATTATCTAGGGCTGCTTTTGCACTACAAAGCAGAGTTGATTAGTTGCAATAGAGACTGGCCCTCAAAGCCTGAAATATTTACTATTTGGTCCTTTCTGGGGAAAGCTTGTTGACTCCTGTTCTATTTAATAACATTATAAAACTTTTTAAATTTAATGTAAAATGTACTTAAAGTTATAACATATTAGAATTTCAAATATTCATTTGGGGTCAATAGATGTCTAAAACCAAATATTCATTTGGTTTTAGATGTTTTTGATCCTTTGTTTAACATTTTTAAATATCTTAATGTCTATCAATCTTCTCTACATATTCACTGTAGTATTCACATAATTTTTCCCCAGTTTATTGAGATATATATGATCATATTGTATAAGTTTAAGGTGTACAACATCACACAATGTTTCTTGTATTGGAATATATCTAATACTACATTCCAATATGTTTGTGTCATGTTATTTTTTTGTATGTAAATGATGTCATGAGTGAAAAACCTGAATGTTCATTAAAGACCCTGTGTAGAGGTAACTTTATTCAACCTCACAAAAAACAAATGACCAAGAAAACAATAACCACAAATTATAAAATAGTAAGACAGAAATATAAAAGTCTTCAATTGTTTAATACGTGTCTGTTCCACAAAGGAGTTCATTGACTAATTCAGTCTTTGCACTAGGAAAGAACTATAATTTTTTTGATAAATTGAAGATAAAAATTTAAAAATCACAATAGATGTATATATCAGAATTTTTATAAACTTTATTTATTAACTTTTTATAGGTATAAAGTAAATATATATCATTAGAGTGCCTGGATTTCTTATTATATGAAGAATTTTATTCCTTAAATTAGCCTTTTATATTAAAAGGGTTTAAGGGATCTGAAGTTTTGTTGTTAAAACCAGATATAACGCTTTACCTCTTTCAGTGTTGTTACATATTAGCCAAATTTCAGAATACCTCTAATTAACATATCAGGTTGATATTCTTTCATGTATAACTTTAATTTCAGATCCTATTTACTGGTTAGAAAATTAAGAAATGTATGTGTATGTATATATATACTTGTGTGTATATATATATATATATATATATACACACACATATATGAATGACATGAAATCTTAAACACTTTTCATTTTAAAGCAAAATTAAAATACCAAGTGCTAAATCATTAAAATGTAACTAGGAAAAAAGTTGTAAATATACATTTAAATTTTCTCCATGTTGGAAACCTTGTGTTGTAATAATTTATAAGCATGATTAAAGAAAGGAATAAATAAATCTTAACGTATGTCTGTTAATTTAATGACTGCATTTTTGTGCTGAGTCAATGTGAAATGATTGTATTTTAACCCTTGCTTATTAATGATGCGTTGTGGCTTTGTGCTTTGCATAATTCACATGTATGTTATATTTTTATTCCTTGGATCAATACCTAAAATGTTTTAAGTCACTGAACAGATCCTGTATTGTAATGAATGCCTCTTTTCTTTTGATGTATTTTTCTTAAATAACAAATTGTTAATTTTTCTTATTAAACTTTTAATTGTTGAATAGTATATGTTTTCATAACTTTACTGAGTATATGTATAAGCTACTGCTATTTTTCAGATAATCCTATTAGAAACTAACATTGGTATTTAAAAATAAGATTTATTGTTGGCTATCAATTTTTAAATACTAGAAATTTTAATATTCTTTTCATATATTATAAATAATGAATAAAAATTTGTGATGTAAACAAATTTATTTAGTAAGTTAACAATAAATGTGCTCATACCCAGGGCAGTCTTTAAAAGATGAGTAAAAGTTTTATTTTTCCTTTATATTGTAAGGGACACTACATGTAACATAAACTATTCTAGCAAATGCTCTTTAAATAAATTTGTATTAACTTATCTTTATTTCCCCCTAAACCTCATTTAAGTGACTTATTTTCCTAGAATATTCCTACATAAAATGAATATTTTTTTATTCCCTACATAAAATGAATTCATGTTTGGTAAGAAAATAATGTGTATTCCACTGTGTTCCGGGGTTAATAATGATCACACAGAGGTAAAGAGAGTATTTTTCCCATTCAAGATTGTTTTTTCCTCTAAAAATGAGAAAATTATTTTTAAAAAAGGAAAGCTTGATACTTGAACCCTCTTGATGCTAGTCCTTTTCCCCAAGTGTCTCTTTTTAAAATAATACCCTCCTGTAGCGTTGTTTTAAAAAATGTATATATGTGTATATATATGGAGAGAGAGCACTAAATTTCTAATATGATACAATGGAATGTGACAAATAGAGGCACTTTCAGAAATGAGCATGGGGTAGCCGTACACACCTAGTAAATCTGCAGTTTGTCAATTTAACAGTTTTGTGTAACAAAAGAACACTGAGGGACTGAGCAGAGGGGTCGGGCAGCCTCTTAAACTGTAGCTCCCACTCAAGGTGGAATGTACTCGGGAAGGAACTTGTTACTGGCTCCAGTGCTCCTAAGACCAGAATCAGCCAGGGGAACAAGGTAATGTGTGGGGAAATGGTTTCAAGAAACTGTCAATTCTTTGTGAAGTGGAGTGCTCAGTAAAACAATTTATAGTAATCGGTTATTTTCGTAAATTTGGAAAAGACACACGCAAGTATAGCAACAGACTGGAAATCTATTTTATTTCCAATTTATCATAGAAATCTGTTGAAATAATGTTTCCATTTATTATATTGCCATATCATTCTATGGTACATTCATCAACTCTCCCCCAAATTATGAGCATCCCCTACATGTTCGGCATTGTGTTAGTCACTAGAGGTAAATCAGGCACAATCCCTGTGTACAAGGAGTTTGCAGTTTAGTGGTGAATGTACCAGATAAACAGATGATCAGAAGTAGAATGGGATTCCTATCTTATTTCAGTAACAACTTTGTGATTTATAATATTGAAGGCTCATAATATTGGGGGCTCAATAGATTATAATTATCCAAGAATTGGTAATAAGGATTGTATTTGACAACATAGTAATTATTCCAGTAGATCCTTCTAGAAAGCCTTAACTAGCAGGAGGTATTCCATTATAACCTGGCTAGAAATGAGTGGCGTCCAAGTCTCTGTGCTAGGAGAATAGGTTAGTTTTTGCCTAATCGCAGCATCTTTTTCTTTTGTCTGTGTGTGTGCATAGATTTCATGAATCACCGAAAGGGAGAATATAGACTGATTTATAGTTTGCCCTAGATATGATGCTTTGAAAATAATTTTGGAGATACAAATGGACCTTGCAGGTTTGAAATGTGTGACTTCTTAGGAAAAATTTAAGGAGATAATCTAATGATGAGAATGTAAAAAAAGATACTTGTAAGTGTGTTTGGTTGAGTGAAGTTAGAATGTAGAGTTTAAAATAACTCTAAAAAACATGTCAACGTGAAATGGTGATAATGCTATATTTTTCTTTATATGAAGAAAATGGATGGTCATGTTTCCATTGTAATTCTATTTTCCCAGGCATAATGCTTCAGAATGTTTAAGAATTTCTGGAAATAGATTTTTAAATGTTTTAGAAGAACAGTCTAAGTATTCTACAATATCTATGTGCTGTATGAGATATATAGGCATTGTTAATATTAGTGCATTTATTAGATCCCTAATTTTTTGTTATAATTTTGTGTCAACTTGCGGTAGACTGAGAATCAGAATTTAGTTCCTATATAATTACAACAGAGTCAAACATTAACACTTTACAGAGTCTATTTGACATTTTCTAGACAATTAATTTCTAATTTTTAATCATACATGCATTTCTCAGTAAAATATTTTGATCACATACCCTTATATATTATTATATATCTATACATTGCAAACATAAGCTAATATATAAATGTGATTTATAGAACATATACGTTTAAAAGGATAAGATGAATATTTAATATTAAATATATTTTTAATTTTATGGATAATAAAATTTTTCTCTCAGTGAACTATTATTGAACTCATCTCATTTTTAAAAAGTGGGAGAATGTTTCATTAGTTTGAAAATCTTGTTTCAGTACTGTTAGAGCAATTCAGAAGTCTGGTTTATTCCAATATGTGATTTCAGTAGCTTCCATAGCTGAAAAAATTACTTTGCTAAATGCATACCTCCATATAGCAAAGTTTGTCACTGGATGTTCCTGTTATAAACTAATCATTGATTTTAAATCATTGGATCATACCAGTTATTTTTTAAAAATTTATTGAAAATTGACAAATTTCCATTTTCCATTCTGTCATTTGCCTCTTGAAAAGTACTGGAAGGGGTTGTATCTTTATATTTTAACAAATACTGTTAAAACAGTGAAACTTTGAAAGATTTGGAAGCAAGTTAAACATATTAGAAAATCTTGCTCCAAAGTTTTAAAAATACACTGGAGAATTGTTATCGTTGGCATACTTATGGTAACAAAGTCCCATAACACTAGAAACACCTCCAAACATTTCAAAATGTTCTCTCCTTAGAAGGATTTTCCAAAAGCAGTTGCTTTCTCATTCAATCTTAAATGTCTCCTTTATCTTAAAGAAGAGATTATAAGTCTATTTGTTTAAGTGACAGGTATAACACTTTAATCCTTATCATAGAAAAAAATCAGCAAATTTGGAACAAGCCTCTTTTCATAATAGAAAAATTAGTAATTCATCTTCACAATCCCATTTGGTAATTTGAACACGATCTGCAAAACTCTGTGGCTTAAAACTGAAAAACCAACAGGAGCAGTGTGTCATGGCACTCATCTGATTAGAGTATGAGTTTATACATGTACTATAATCTGTTCATCTTCCTAAGTGGGTGTGTGTGAAGTGTGGTGGGCACACTGAAAGTGAATGGCAAGTGATGATCTCCCTGCCAGGATACCTAATGTATTATATGCATTACATATCAGGCTGACATATAACCCCATATAGTAAAGCTTATTTTCTTACTTTAGATTAAAACAAATGTGAACAGAGACTATTAAAAAATATTTTTGGTACTCCATTGAATCACCTTGCCTCTGAGATATACTTGAGACTTAAAGGTTCAGTAACATCTCTAAAACCTTGTATGTTACACAGTAAAGATTGGAATTATGTAATTTGTTTTCATAGACACCATCATCTGCTTCCTGGTTGTACTCCCCTACCCACATGATTGGGTAAACTTAAACTCACCAATGTACCTAAATCTAGTAGGCTATATCTAGGAAGGTACTCTATCATGTCCTATTGTGATATGACCTTTGTACTAAAACCCTGGTATCATATAATATACATCATATGACATTCATATATTTGTGAAAGTTAAATGATATATTACAAAGCTTTTGGTAGATCACATAACAAATTCTTCTCTGTCAGTTGTAACTGAGCTCTAAGGTGATCCTCTAAGACAGCTCTGAGCTATTTTCAATCTCCCTGAACTTTTGACATTTTGCAGTTGTGACCCAGGGAAACTCAGAGACTTTGGAGGTAACTATGAAGGGAATGGTGGCCACTGAGCTGCCAAAAATTAATCCCCATCAATCCATTCAAGATTATTAAGAGCCCACCTATAACAGGCACTGGGCTAAGAAAGCTAAAGATGAATAAGAATGACATACTGTACTCAAAGGACTCACAATCCAGGGAAAAATAAATATATACACAAATAACAAGGCAGAAATGGATGTCATGGAAAGTCAGAAAATGTGCATCCAGTTGGAGAAACGTAAGGCTTTATGAAGAAGGCATAAGCCTTGATAGGTAGATAAGATTTGTGTGGGGAAGGAGGAACCAGGTTGGAGACCACCCTGAGCAAAACCAGAGGCCAGAAAAAGTAGTTATTTGACTAGTGTAGTTTGGTTTGTGAGAGACAAGGGGCAAGAATAAAGTTAGAAAGATGAAATATGATTTGGGCTATAGCGAGGAGGACCAATAAGTATCATGCTTAAGGGAATTTAAAAGTGGAAAAATTCTTTAAGTTTATTAAAAAACATTGAATTTTTTGGAGTGCAAACACAGCAGTGTTTTAGGAAGATTAATAGGCAATTCTCATCATAAAGTATAAACACATTGAAAATATGAGAGACTGGAGATGAGAAGTCCAAGAGGGGACTCTTCTAAAAGTTTAGAGTGATGATTTAGGGACCATTCAGTTACTTATCACGTATTTATGGATTACTCACAACACTCAAATTGTAGTGGAGTAGAAGAAGCTGGTAGAGGAGAGATTCATGGGACTATTTTTTGCAAATGGGAGGAAAAGGTGTATAAGAGAACATCTTGTCAAGTACTGTATTGTCAAGATAATAAAGTTGAGAAAAGTCATGTTGGCTAATTTTGAGATAAATTAAGTTTGGGCTTGAAGAGAGTAAAAAGTTTGGGCAATGAGTCAAGAATTTACTATGATTACAAACTGCAGATTGAGCGGCCTGTTTGATGGTGTATAACTTGGCTTTGTATTATTTTCACGTAAGAGAATATAATCTTGACTTCACCAAGAGAAATGTAAATTTTCATTTACCAAAAGGGTTTGAAGCAATATCATTATTCCTAAGCCTACTGAAACTTTCAATAGTAAGTCTATTCTAGATCTTGTGATTAAGAGTTGTGGTGTTAGAATGCCTATGTTTGAGTTAAAACTGCTATTATTTAACTGAGTGACTTTTGGAAAGTTACTGAACATTTCGAAGATTTTGTTTCATAGAATATAATAATAGTGCCTACCGAAAGAGGACACTTTTTAGTATTAAATGGACAATGGGTAAAGTGATTAGCATAGGGCCTGTTACTTAAAGACTCAATGTATTTTGCTTTTTATTATCACTTATCCAATAATAAGTACTAATTCTCTTTCCTCAAAAAGCTAAAAATCCAAATGCAGTAGATAAGTATAACACATTGAACAATCTGAAACAAGATCTACTGAAGCAAAAATACTCTAGTGTAAGAAAGAAATCAATTCCGACTAGAGTTTGGCTTCTTCTTCATACTTTTAGGAAATGTGACATTCAGCAATACTTTCAATCATAAAGGTACAACTCAGTGAATTTTAGTGAACACACCTGAGTAGCCAGCACCCAGACCAAGAACAGCACCCCAGAAATTTCCCTACATCCCCCTTGCAATCACTATACCCCCCAAAGCTACCCATATTCTGACATCAAATATCACTGATAAGTCTGCCTGTCTTTGGACTTTATATAAATGGAACTTAGAGAACTTGTTTGTGAGAGTCACAATATTACATTTGTGTGATTCATTCATGTTGCATGTAATTGTAGTTTCTTATTACATTCTAGTATTGTATGAATAAATTTGTTGTGTGAATAAATTAATGAATTTGTATGAATATTCTCCAGTTGACAAGCAATTGGAGTTGTTTTTAATTTGGGATTTACAAATAATGCTGTTATGAACATCTCTCACACATGTTTTTGGTGAACATGTATATGCACATCTGTTGGGTAGGTAGACAGGAGTTGAATCTTGGTTAATGCTTAGGTTCTGGTTTAGTAAATACTGGCAGACAGCTTTCTGAAGGGTTGTATGGGAATTACAGTTGCTCCACATCCTTCTCAACACTTGATATTATCAGACTTTAAAATTTATAATCTTATAAATTGGATTTCTCTTAAATCCAATTTATGGATGGGCTTCATGGATTTCTCTTAAGTTATTCATTCAGTAGATACTTACATAGCAGTTAGTGTGTGTTAACGATGGTTGCATAGTACTAGGTGTGGAGGATAAAAACACGAAGGTATCAGGAGATAGAAGATGTTACATATTACAGCTGGATAAAAAAAGACTAAAGCAACAACAAATTAATACATTTAAAGAGATGACTATCATAATTTTTGAGACAAACACTTCTTTTAATGTGATATTTATTAATAGCAGGAAATATGACTCTAACCTAGCTCCAAAATATAAATAAAAACAGAATTGAAAATACTGTGGCAAGCAGTCAGACTTCTGGGGAAGAGAACTTTGGTGAAATTATTAAAATTGTCAGAAAAAGGCTTGCCCAAAGTAGAACCATTTTTATTCCTAGCCTGTAATTTTTTCAGGGTATAAACATATTCACAAAAGTTTTTTTTTCTTATAGTAGACTGTACCCATCATAAACAAATGCAAATATAATAATATTCAATAGGTAGAACCAGAAAGCATTTTGTGTGATTAAAGATTAATCACTCTGGGATATCATTAAATATAGTGTGAGAATTAAAATGTGCAAATTGTACCGTGTAAATGGTGATGTGTGCTCTGTGAGAATATATTCTTTATATAAAAAGAAATAAAAGAAATAAAAGAAAAAATAAAAGAAAATAAAAGAATATTATTCTATATGAAAGAATAAAAGGAACTTTTTACTGCCACACTAATAAAAAATGACTCCATATTCTACCACCAGAGTTTGCATCCTTCCATCTGAGGGAAGCTTTTTTACTGTTTATTTATGGGCCTTAGGAACATTTTCAGATCTAAGAATAGGGAAGATAATCAGGCCTGGCTCCTCTCACATCAGTGGACATTTCTTCAGCATCCAGGCTCAAAAGAACAGTAGGAGCTCATATGGGCTCCAGTCTCCAAGTCAGCATTTCGTTGCTAAAATTGGCAAGATCTTAATTTTAGGTGAAACCAGGAGACACTTCTCATCTCTGCTGATCCACAAGGCACCCCATAGAATCAGTAAAACAATAACAAAAGTCTTGGAGAAAGAGATCTAAATTACATGAAGCTTTCTTTTCTGTGTAATTTTTGTAGAATTAAAGGCCATTCAACTCTACCTCATTCAGATAACATAAACTGCATATTTAAGTGATGTTTGTTTGTATGTATTTGCTCATTTATTTTCTACATAGCATTTATTCATTCATTTATTCAGTAAACATTTATAGATGTGGTTTCTGGCCTTATTAAGTTTAGAATTCCCATTTATTTTTTATTTCAGCATCTTTAATGTGTGGGCATATTTTGGTAGAAAGTCTAGTTATTTTTGTTGATGCAAAATTTATACATGAAAATCATCCTAATATCCAAATTTCTATTATGTTAACAAGGATATGGTATTTATTTAGATATAATTAAATAGGCCATTTAAGATTATGGTTTATATTGAGGAGAGCTTTGGAGACATTTTTTGTATTTTATGAAATTAAACATTGTCTTCAAGTTTTTATGCCTGTGTCACTCTCAAACTATGAGGATTTTTTACAGTTATTTTTAAGTCAAAATATGGAGAAAACTTGTAAATAAAACTCACTTCCTTATCGACTGGGAAAATGTTTCCATGTATATATATTTTAATGCTTAGGAAAACTCTAGAGAAGTTTTTAAAAGAGAAATTAGTTGGAAAGATTTTAGCTTGTGGCTATGATAATAAAAAGCAGATTCTTTTTTTGAAAACTATTTTATCAGAAACTAAAATTAAAAAGTCTGGGAATAACTTCATGATTTCATTCAGATGCCTATGTCATAGTAAATGAGGCAATATAAAACTATAAGATTTATTTGAAATTTCTTAAGAAGCAAAGGATGGCATATTCTCCTACCAACGGATGTCCCATAATTCAGGTGTGCAGAAATTTGCATTTTCTCATTTGAGTAAATAATACAACTTTAAAAATAAACCCATAAATATATATCTAAAAAGTTAAATTATTGTGATTCTTGAAATGTTTTAAAAATACTGTTTTCTTACAGTTTTTGGTATTATACCTTTAAAATTGGGAGAGACTTTCAGTTTCCTCTTTCCTATCCTTCTACACAAAGCATACATTATTTACTAAGTTTCTCATCTGAATTATGCACAGTTTCTATGTTGATGAACCTTTCTAAAGTTGGAGACCATACATAACACAACATAATCCACTTCTTTTTAGGAAAATTATATGATTGCTCTTCTGTATTTTGAGGTAAAATTGATATATATGGAATATTCCTCTGTAACTCTCATTCTGCACCCTGAAGTAGGAATACATCAAATTCCTCCTCTACAGGGCAAATACTTGAAGGCAGCTATTTTTCTGTTTTCCTGGTTAAATATATTTGTTCAACTCTTTAATCATCGCAATCGTCGTTTTTTACTTCTCTCTCAAAATCTAACATCTAGAATTTCATTCATTAGCAAAAATGGTCTAACTGTAAAAAGAATATTGCCACCCTTGATATGAACACTGAGCCCAATATAATCAATATTGCATCAAATTTCAGTTCCTAGTGGTCACCTAGTTTTTTTATACTGATCTTACATCAGTATAAGCCTAATATGTATAGTATATGATACTGTTATTAATCATTTTAATTTTCCTTAGCAGTAGATATTTTTAAGTAAAAGTATAGAACTTCTATTTTTTTCTCTAATAGTTTGCATTCATATAGTTTTTATTTAAATTCTCATATTTGACTTTTAAATAAATCCTTCCAACTTTATGTCACAAGTAAATTGGGAAGCATGCATTTCATGTCTTCATAAAGTAATTAATAGTCTCCTCCATACCCAGGTGGATCCAGAGCTCAAGCACAGACCTCTAGAGAGAGCTCACCCAGTTTGGCACTGATCTCCATTAATGAACTAAATATCATCGATTACAGTTTTGAACATAGTCTTATTAATGTAATACATGTACATAGTTAAAAAAATAAGTGGTGCTAAAATGCTGATAAAGAAAAAAAGCGGTCTCCTGTTGCAGTCTTTCCTAACCCAGAATTAATCTTTAAATCCTTTTATCTATGTCTTCTGATATGTACTTCCTTATTTCCAAACAGGCTTACTCTGCTATTTCTTGATGCATCAAAAAAAAAAAATTACCTATTGACTTCCTTTTATAGAGGTTGACTATTTAATTCCTAAATGGACCGCTAATTCTACAATCCTCTCTTCAAAATAAATCTTGATTCAGTCAACAGTTAGTGTTCCTTACGTCAGTGTGAAGCCAAGTAGTGTACTTTGAAGCACTGCTCCTTTTTTAAAAATTAATTAATTTATTTATTTTTTGCCTGCGTTGGGTCTTCGTTGCTGCGCGCGGGCTTTCTCTAGTTGCAGTGAACGGGGGCTACTCTTCATTGTGGTGCGTGGGCTTCTCCTTGCGGTGGCTTCTCTTGCTGCAGAGCACAGGCTTTAGGCGCGCGGGCTCAGTAGTTGTTGCGCACGGGGCTTAGTTGCTTTGCAGCATGTGGGATCTTTCTGGACCAGGGCTCGAACCTGTGTCCCCTGCATTGGCAGGCGGATTCTTAACCACTGTGCCACCAGGGAAGTCCCTAAGCACTACTCCTTTCTTGCACAACTCTTTGATTTTCCTAGAGTTAATAATTGCTTCCTTTAAAAATTTGCTTAGTTTTTCTTTGAATGTTCCAATTATTATTTTTTCTCTCAAGTGCTTGAACAGGTATATAAAATCTCTATGAATGTTTTTTTCTAAATGCTCAGATATTTCTCTTTCCTAGACTCCTCCCAGAGCCCCCTGACCCCCATTCGTCCTCCTCTGATCTGGCCAGGACAAACAACCTTGCTGACCATTCTCTAATCCTGTGAAGTCTTTTCACTCAATTTCGATTTTGATGACTTTTTCTTGCATCACATTTTTTTTTTAAATTTACTCTTGCATATGAAAACACTTTTCCCTGTATTTCTGGAAAGATGAAAAATGGGAGATACATTTTTCCTTTTGTGCAAATCTGAAAATGTCTTTGGTCAGTCCTCATATTTCATCGATAATTTGGCTGGTTTTAGAATTCTGGCTTGAAAATAATTTCCCTCAGAATTTTTAAGGGATTACCTTATCCTCTAGCATTCTGAGATGTCTGGTGATTCTGAATCCTGATTTGTTGTAGGTGTCTTTGTCTCCATGTCTATGCCACTGAAGCTTTTGGTATCCTTGTCCCTGTTGTTCTGATATTGCATGATAAAGTGACTTAGTGTTTGTGTGTGTTTAAAATTCAGTTAGGCATTCTATAGGCCCTTTCATTAAGGAGACTTTTGCTGAGAAAATCAATTTTATTATTTCTTGGATAATATCTATGCAACTATTTTCATTGTTCTTTCTTGAACTCTTTCTAGTTGAATATTAGAATTCTTGAATTGATCCTCTAATTCTCTTGTTTTTATTCTCTTATGTTCTGTCTCTGTCATTTGGTTTTACTTGATGGGAAACTTTGTCAGTGTATAAACCATCTTTTGAATTATTTATGTTATTACATATTTAATTATCCAAAGCCTTTTCTTGCATTCTAATTGCCTTGGGGTCATAGTAGTCTATTCTTCTTTTGTCCATACAACATCTAGTCTCTCTCTCTCATATTAATTACTGTTTTTTGAGGGGAGATTCTCTCTTGATGGTCTCCTTATCCTTTGGACCCTTTCTTTGGGTAAGGGTGGGAATGGTTTTCTGGTTTTCCTATGGAAGTCTTTTTTTTCAAAAGTTGATAATTTTCTGCAGCTCATTCATATTTAAGAATAAGGCACTAGAGAATTGATATGAAACTGCATTTGGATAGCGTCTGGTGGCTGATGATATTCCCTGTAAGTCAATAGTTTAAGGTCTTTCCTCTTGGAGACCCTGTTTCTCAGAGAAGGACCCTTGAACGCTCTGCCAGTGAGCAAGAGTACTCTGGGCAGAGAGACTAAAGGACAAGAGTTCAATGTGTAGAATTCCCTCATTCTTCCTCCAGCATCCCCAACTCTGGAACTCCCGCAATTTAATTTCTCCAAAGAATAAACCCCCTCATCTGCCTAAAGAGGAGTTGAGGAGCCATAGCCCTTCTTGTTGCATCCAGGTGCTAAGTGGCTCAGAGGTCTTGTAGGTACAAGGTTGTCTTGCTTCACATTGGTCTTTTCTCTTCTTTGCATCTTCCAGTCTGTTTTATTTGCTTTGACTTTGTGGGTTGAAAAAAAAATCAAGGAGGGAGGGGGAAATGAACACATATGGTCACTCCATCATTTTAAACTGAAGCTGGTTAGGTTTTTGTTGTTGTTTTCTTTTTTTTGACCATATGTCTATTCACCTCCTATTCTACTTTTTCTTCCTTCTCTCCACTCTGAAATAACTTGAAGCATGTCTGATGTGTTTTTCAGCATCTTGGTAAACAGAATTTTTTTTACAGGGGGAACAAGATAGGGTCTTACCTGAATTCCCTTGAGGTGGTTACCTTCCTTCTCTCACCACTGAATGAGCTACAAATGTATGAGTGTTGAACCATGCCCCTGTTCCATTCAAGTGTTTAATAGAGAAACCCACACCATGGATTGTATTTTCACTACCTTTCCTTTTTTATTTCCTGAGGATTTGGGAAAGGAAGAAAAAGACAGGGGAACGGAGGTTTAATATGACTTTAGAGTATTGTGTCAAGCACTGGTTTAGGTTCATTCATTCATTATCACCTTTAATCTCACAACTACCCTGAGGTGTAGGTGTTATCATTGCCGCTTTATGATGAGAAAACTGAAGACCAGGAAGGTTAAGCATCTAGCCCAAGGCTGTTCAACTGCTGACAATTGAGGTTCAAGTGTAGGTCTCTGATTCCAAATCCCAAGCCCTTTTTATTATTCTATCTTCCACTCCCCAGTAGTAAAAACTATAAAACCCTGCCTTAAATTTTAACATAAATAATCTTTATCTGATGAATATAATTTTAAAATTAGCTTAAGTTCACTGAAAGATTAATCCCGAAAACATTTTTGCCTCACAACTTTTATTGCATATGATAAATAGACATAAATAGGTGCAGTGGGTATCTATCGCTCCTTTAATTTCAACTCTGACTTTTCCCTTATCAAAGCCTTCATAGAGCTCATTTTTTATTTCTCATCTGAGAGTTCTCTGTGCATATTCCTTTTCAGATCTTTATAACCCTACTTGAAAGCAAACTTCTTGGCTTTACTTCTGTTAACTCCCACAGCTAGCATGAAAACATTTGTAGAAACTTGAAATGGTAAATCCTGCTATTCTGTTGGCACTTGATTTTAAGAATTTTGTAAATGTTACCATAGTAAGTAATGCCTTGAAAGTCAATCTATTTTTTTAAAGGTATGCTTTAGTTATTTTTCTGATCTCTTTACCTTTTTATGGTCTACCCACACTGAATAGTTTTCTGCTTTGTTCCATCCAGGAAAGCAGATGCTCGTGGTTCTGAATGCAGCTCCCAGGGGTTAAAATGTGGGTTTTTATCACGGAACGTGCCATACCATCTAACAAAAGTAACGTCCCAGTTGTTGTGATTTGTATAAAGGCATCAAGAAAAAGTAAATGCACAATAATGGCCCCTAAGGAATTGTTAAAATTAGACAAGAGTTATATTATTCTTATATTGACAGTAACAATTTTTTTCCTGATACCATGTAATTGTTAAGATTTGTGTTAGTGAGTCAATAAAATCTCTGAACAGGAACTCTTTAGATGAGATTTTACAGGGGAGTCTGAAATGTTCATTACTCCTTTGTAATGCACACACACTATACTATTAGACAGAAAGTTAAAAGAATAATCTACAAGCTTTAAACTAATGCCAGTTTTTCCTGAGTAATTTTATTTACTACAAATAATGCTTACATTTTGAATTAGAATTACATTTACTGTTGCTTCTAGCAAAATAAACCTGAGTTCAGTAACTCATGTTTGCAGGTTTATAAGGATCGTTTATCAAATCTTATTATTGAAGAAAATGAATCCAATAATTGAGTATTTTAGTTATCATATACTGGGGTAATTTTTATCCCAATTTCCTAATATTGATGTGTGGAAAACAGTATATGGTAAGTGAAATTTTCTGTATAAAGTACTTGCATGAGTTATTGCAATTTTGCTTCAGGTTTTATATTTGAAAGTGAAAATAATCACAAAATTTTTCCGTAGCCATAATTATATTATAGTAAATTATCTTTAAATATTACTTGCAATTGAATTAGCCAGATAAATTATACATGAGATAATTGTGTTGCATTGATTAGCTTAGAACTGTAAATCCATTTTGTGTGTGTATGTAAATATATACATATATACCCCCACAAAAAATTTTAGAACATGAAATAGAAATTAAAATATTATAATTTTTACAATAATATAAATGTAGTGAAAGTTTACTGGATATGTTTGTTATTAAGCATATATTTCTTTGTCCTTTAAGTTGAGACTCAAACATCTTTGCAAATGAATCTGACATGAAAAATTTTAAATGTCTAAATTTGCAGATTTTAAATATAATCAGATACAATGCAACTGAATGAAATATTTCAGTAGTACATATTTTAAAAACCAAATGCTGTCTTGGATTATTAAAGCTGCATAGTCAAAGGGTATCTGTAACAGGTTAAAAAGGAAATATTCAAACTCCATTAAACTTTAAAACTCAAAGTATAATCTTTCAGGAAATACTATGAATGGGGTCCCTGTTGATAAGATTTAGTATCTTACTCCTTACTGCACATATGCATTGAATTAAAGGAACAGTAGCAGTACTATATTTACAGAATTGACACTCTACTCTTAATATGCATATTTTTGTCATTTTTTTGCTTCTCTTTAAACAGAGAGATACCCTACTCTACTATACTCTGGCTGTTTTGCTCTAACTACTTTAATGTTTTACCTCTCTAATAATTTTGGAGCTCAATTTAAAATAGTATTCCACCATTGTAAGGAATGCCCTTAATTACAAAGTATTAATAGTTGTATAAAACTCATAGCTAAGATTTTTCTATAGTGGGGCTTTTCTCTTAGATAGAAAGTTATTGTTGTCTTCCTGAAATTTAAAAATCCATGCTGTTCCTGGGGTTTAGATGTGGCCTGTTTGTTTGATTAGCCTCTTTATTTTATTTAAAGAATGTTATAATAGGCTTCTTAAAAATCAGAAAGAAAAAATGAAACATATATATCCATGGATGCATACACACAATAGTGTTTTATTCCATAGACTAATTTCTGGACTGTTTTGGCCTGAAACTCTATCATTTCCCTTTGTAATATGTCATTTAATGGACATTTTTTTTGTTTCATAAGAATGTTGTAAAGACATTTAACATAATCACCAAAACGTCGTTTAAAAAAATTCTCTGGCAAAATAGCTATGATCAAAAATTTTCCATGAAAAATTTAAAATTTAACTTTACTATAGAAGCATACAATCGTTTAGTTTTGAAAAGTTCAAAACAAAGATAAGTAGTACATGTTCCTATAGTGAGAAATTCATTGATACTTTTGGAATTGCCATAAAGACAAAGAAAACCACAACTAATCCTCTCAAATTATTTCCAGAGACACTTCAAACACCTGATTATGTTTTAGCTACTGTGATACGTTGTGTTTAAATCAAAACCTCTCCATTTTATTCATTGTAAATTGATGCTTCTTATTCAGTTGCACCTGTCTTGATGGAAAGCATTTCTGGTTTGTAGTGAGAAGGTATATTTGGACTTAGATTTGTAATGTGTAATGATTGCATCTCTGTGAGTTTAGCTCTCCTAAAAAAGACTGTGTGAACCCCTTTGTCACTCGGTAGCAAGTTTTCCTTGGTTGTCTTAGCTAATACCTGTCATACAGTAAGCAATAGGATAGACATGACTCCCAGCCATCCAGTTGTGAGCTTTCACATTTTCAACAGATGACTGTGGACCTTGCTGTCAGGAAACAGAGATAATGTGACATCTAGAAATAAAGTAAAAATTCGTTTCTTCATTAGATTGTTTGATGACTTAACGATTATGTTTCGAAAAACAACCAGAAAATTCCAAAGATTCTGAAAAGCAAAGTGAAATTGATTAATAGTAACTCATTTTTATTCAGTTTTGTATTTTCTTGTTAGTCATTTTTTGCATAATAACAACATTGGAAAACTAAAATTAAGTCAAATTACGCTATTTCTTATAGCTGAAAAACTAAATGTCATTATTTTTAACTATCCCTGAAATGGTTTGTGATAAACCATAATATAGAATAAAATGTTTACAATAGTATTATCAAATTTTGATAATACTTGTTTAATGTTAAATATTTTCCTTATCAGCAAATGAAGAGGAATGTTAAGGAAGCTGTAGTTTTATTGTTACAAGATACTTCTAGTTCTGACTAATTGACTTTGAACTACTAACTGACCCTGCTCACTTTAAACAATGGGGTCATTGCCCAATTTACTGATTGAAGTCCATTTAGAGAACTAGAAATTATTTACGCTATATATTGAATTAATTAGGAAATTTTAAATGAAAAACCGAGAATCTATGTGAATTGCTAAGTTTTTCTGTAAAACCTGTGCTTTCACTGATTGGTTGCTTATCTTGATAATCATTAAAAATATTTAATGTAGAACTTATAGTTGATGTTATAGCTCTTTTCTAATATTAAGTGTTTCTAATAATAATTTTCTAATATAAAATGTCAAATATTAGTTTTAGTACTTATTCTTAGAGTTATTTAGCTAAAGTTTATGTGAGGAACATAGAAACAAAAATATACTCCTTCATCCATAGATGACACTATGCAGTGGCAAGTGAAATAGACATTTCTAGCCAAATTTCTAGTTCAGCTACTTTTTTTTTGCCTAGCTACTTTTCTAGTCAAACTTAATTAAAATAGATCCCATGAATAATTAATTTTTACTCTTAACTTTGACTTCACTTGTTTTTCAGTAGACCAAACTTTAGGTTATTTTCTTTTTCTTTTTTCTTTTTTTCTCTGGTTTTCAAAGAGCTAGCTAAGGGATCTTTATAGCTAAAATTGAGGCTGACCATTACTATGTGATTTAAACATTAAATTTAAAACATACCATCTAAAGTCAGCTAAGGTAACACCAGTGGAATAGTTATTATTTTAGGAGAACTATGGTTCATGGTACAATGGAATTATTTCTTCTTTTGAGAAGAAGAATGGTTCATAACACATTAAATTAGGAACAAGCGATTCTGGGGTTCTTTCTACTTTTCATGATTTCCTGCAATAAGTCTGTTCCCAGTAGAATTTATAGTCTAGCAGGGATAAGAGGGGAAGAGGTAACCAGGTATTGAGGTATAAAATCTCTATAAGAGCCACATCTAATCTAGCCTGGACTGATATCCTCCAGCAGCCAAAGGAGGCTTTGCAGAGGGAATGAGATTTAAAACTCAGCACTGAAAAATATGTAGGGATTGAAATGGGAGAAGTGTGCTGGGACTGGAGGACGTGACATGTGCAAATGTCGTGAGCTGGGAATAAGCAGAGTGTTTTCCAGGAAACAATATTCTCTCTCTATGTCATCTTCCCATTCGCTTTTACATTATGGGAGACATTTTCAAGATTGTCCTTCATATAATTAACATTAAGTTTTGCAGGATTCTTTTTATTCTTTATTAATTGTAATTTTTTTTACATTTTGCTATAGCATTATAAATTCTTTAGAGTTTTTTAAGTTTGGCCCCTTCTCTCGTTTAAAAAATTCCTTTCTCCTTACCTTTACCCAGACATTTATATGAAATAGTTATTCTTTTACTAATATTACATATGAAAAATAGAGGTTGAGTGAGATTAAAGAAATTACATACAGTTACCCAGTTTGTTGTCAGTAAAAGGCAGTTTATACATGACAAGGGTATAGTGTAACAGTTACTTTTCAGGTCTATTTTATTGTTAATTAGGGTACATACTAATTCTCCCAATATCAGTATGTTTCCCACTACTTGCAGAGAGGATAGAGACCCAATCACCATTACAGTTTATGAAAGTCTAATACACACACACACACACCCCACAGTTTTCCATTTCCTAGAACTGGAGCTAGGTAAACTTCATTTCCTTGTTTTATTTTGTCTTGCAATTTAAGTTTCTAGAATTAAATTAACAACAAGTTTCTCACAAATTGTCAATTCATTCATTCTTCTATAGTATCCTAATATGCAAACAAAGCAATAATCCACACTTCCAATATCAGAAGTAATCATTCTGTAATTATGTACAACTTCATTTGAAAAACAAGAATAGACTTGTTCCAAAGTTAATCATGTGAAAATGGACTCATTAATTCCAACTGTCCATCTTGAGACTGAATGTACCAGTCAACCTGCACAAGTCTGGATATTCTGTTTTATTTTTAGGGCTTGCAAATTCTACATTTGCTTTGAATGCCCTGTTTTCCTTAAATAGGCACGTGTCTTCACCTAATTTATAAGAATAGTCAATTCAGATTACTTACATTTAATGTCACCACTTCCTATAGCTATTGCTCCTTAGTATTCATGGAAAAATCTCAGAAAGAGTTAGTTAGTAAGACTGTCAACTACGGATGACAGAGATGATTTTAAAGAAAAAAATTTTTTGATGAGAATGCTGGAAATAAATTATACAGTTAATCAAAAAATGGTACAGATGAACCGGTTTGCAAGGCAGAAATAGAGACAAAGATATAGCGAACAAATGTATGGACACCAAGGGGGGAAAGAGGGGTGGGGTGGTGGTGGTGGTGGGATGAATTGGGAGATTGAGATTGACATATATACACTACTATGTATAAAACAGATTAATAAGGACCTGCTGTGTAAAAAATAAAATAAAGTTCAAAAAAAATTATACAGTTAATAAAACCTCAAGGGAATAGGATGGTATCAGGGATATAAAATAGAGAAAAACAAAAATGAAAAGAATTACTGGGGTCCCAGAGCAAAGAATGACCATGTTTGGGTTTTTCTACCAAATAAGCTATTTTGTGGAAACTTTACAACTCAGAATGTATTGTAGTTTGAGAGAAGGAAGGTAACATTTCACTAGTTATTTACTCTACGACTGCTTCGTTCCAACCAAAACATAATTCTTTGCATAATGTGTTCTCTTTTACTTAAATCCCCACATGGAATTCATCAGACATGATAAAATAATGTACTTATTCCTTTTCAGATCTTGGGGAAAGAGAGCGCTACTTTAAAAGTGTAATGAAAGCATAATTTACTTTGCAATTCTTTGATTTTATACATTTTGTCTATCTTTCCTAGAGGACTTTGAGTTTAATATCCAATAAATATATTTCATGGAAAAGTAAACTGTTTTAATAAATTATTTTAGAGTTTAATAAAAACAAATAACTGCTTTCACCAAGGATCAACATCAATTAATCAGCTGATATTTATCGTACCTTCCACTTTGTGGGCGACGTGGGTGATCTAAAAGTTCCTTTACCTCTAGAAGTTTGGATAAAGTATGTGACAAAAATAGAAAATGATGAAGTGCCAAAAACAGAGACAGAAGAGTTCAGAGAAGTGAAAGATTGATATGTGTTCACCTTAGACATGGGGTGGACTTAGAGCTTTAAGGATAAGTACTATTTAGAAAGCACCAGGGCAAGTGATTAGTCGAAGTAAAAGGAAATAATAGGAATCAGGCACTGTGGTGAGTGAAGATGTCACCTTAAAGAGAAAGTAATTATGTTATACGTAAGTAGAGCAAAGGTTGCGTGTTGAAAAGAAACAGAATATCATGCTGGAAAGGGATGTTGACTGAAATTTGGTGGATCAAGAAAGCAGGGAAGGGGTTTGGTTTCGTATTGTATTAAAGACAACAGAGATTCATAATCAGCTCTTGAAAAAAATAAAGAAGCAATATGTTTAAAATTATGTTTAACACTAGTCTTGGTTACAGATTAGAATAACAAAGAAGAGAAAGAATAAAAGGTGACTTCCAGTTAGATGAGGAGAGGCTATTCAGTTTTGTGAGAAACAGTCCTCACTTTGGTAGTGAACTGTAATGTCCCAGTTTACATTCCACTCACAAATGCTGCTTATAGAGGAAATGCATTGTTCAATTCTAAAGTAGAATCTTTAATGTCACTTCTTGTGTTACTTAGTTTCGTAAATGAATTGGTCATTCTTATCAGAAATATCAACTGTTTACTGCATGTTTACTGCGTGATTCTTGGATTCTTGGCACTGATAAAAGAACTATGAGAATTTTGCAAAACAGAGACACATGGGCACTAGGTAAGGCACATCAGACAAATATACAAGACCATCTGTCTTTGTCCATCAACAAACCTACATCTTCAAGACTGAGTTTAAATATCACCTCTCCCTGAGTGCTCACCAAATATCCCATAAAGAAATGACTATTTTTCACTATTTTCTTAATTCAATAATATTTTTATTGTATTATCTTAATGGTTTTTACTGTCTTGTAGTATTTTTATTCTGCTCTTTATTGAATTTAATATTATTTAAGATGTACTCTGGCATTATTCATTTAATAGACGGTGTCATTTAGATTATAAGCACTTTGAGGATAAGTCAAGGTAAAAGATGGTTAATGAATCTATATTTATATGCTACTCTTGGTATACGGCAGAAACTCAATAATATTCATAGAGTGAATAAAATAGTAAATATTTTTCCATCTTCCATAAGTACTACTGGGCTCATATCATGAGTATTCACAATAATGATTACTTTTTACAAGGGACTATCAGGGAAAGTAAAAAATCCTCCTTTGTTCAAAAAGTCACAGTTTAAAAGTTAGAAAAAATAATACACAACCAAGGAGAAAAACATTCTTGTATGTGTGAACATGTATGTATACTCCCAGATAATATATGCCTGGTACTCGATAGTATGTGATGTTTTTAGTATAAACTATGTTATACTCTTTGAAAAATAAACAATGTAGTCAAGAAACAGGCAGGGAAGTGCCCAAGATAAGCGGCCAAGAGGAGTAGAGCATAAAGGTAGATCTGAAAGAGAAGGTCAGTAGTAGGAAAGATGAGATCGGGCACATTCAGAATGAAACAATGCCATTTGCAGCAACATGGATGGACCTAGAGATTATCATATTAAGTGAAGTAAGCCAGACAAAGACAAATATCATATGATATTGCTTATATGTGGAATCTGAAAAAAAAAAAAGATACAAATGAACTTATTTCCAAAAAGAAATAGACTCACAGACATAGAAAACAAATTTATGGTTACCAAAGGGGGAAGTGGGGGGAGGGATAAATTAGGAGGTTGCGATTAATGTATACATGCTACTATATATAACATAGATAACCAACAGGACTGTATAGCACAGGGAATTATACTCAATATTTCGTAATATCCTATAAGGGAAAAGAATCTGAAAAAGAAAATATATATACATACATATATGTGTGTGTATATCTATATCTATATCTATATCTATATCTATATCTATATCTATATCTATATCTATATCTGAATTGCTGTGCTATACACCTGAAACTAACACAGTGTTGTAAATCAACTACACTTCAATACAAAAATAAAGAATAAAAAAAAATAGCAGGAAAGAATGTACATCTAATACAGTTTATCAAGACCCGTTAGTGATTCACACTGAATTAAAGTGTGTTCTAAGTGGTATGTAAAGCTGTAGGTGTTAACGGGAAGAGAACATCTGAGATATGGTAATGTGTTAATAATCAAGACACCAAGTTAAATTAATTGCCTACACAAATGGGATATAGTATTGCAGATAACATATAAAGGTAAATTATCCCCAAACTATTCATTTTTTTAATTTAAAATATTTTAAGCATCTATTAGTCTATATTAGTCAGTCTTTGAACTCATAATATACATAAAATGCATAATATATTATCTAATGTTCTCAGAACTCAGTATATGTTTCTAAATGAAACCATATGTAACCAGCTGTCTCAGAGGAATGAGAGGAGTTATCTGGAATCCGTGTCTTCTTTGCTTAACTTTTCGCTGGTACATATATCATGCTGAAAATTGTCAACATCCTCAGAGTATATGAAGGAAAATGGTAGAAGAGGAAGCTAATATTCACCGAAGATGTACCCTGTGTAAAAGGACTGGATTAGATATCTCATATTCTTTATCTCATGTTAATCTTCATAATAAACCACTAATATTGGGGTCATTATCATTATTTTATAATGAAGAAACCGAGGCTTGGCCAGGGCATGAAATATGCTTAAAGTCACCCAAATAGTAAGTGGCAGAGCTGGTATTCAATGCCAGAGCCCAAGCCCTTCCTCTCCTCTGCACTGGCCTTGCTCATAAAATGGCAACTGGCTGAAAAACGAAGTCCGATCATTGTTTTACATATATCCTTACAGAGATTTTAGGTAATTTGTTTTTCACTAAATATTTTGGAGGGTTGATGATGGGGACATACAGTTGCCAGATGGATGCGAAAAACAAACCTGAACTGAATTGCGCTTAAAAAAATAAATTTTCTGCTTTCTCATAGTTTCCTACATTGAGAGATTTTTGTTTTGTTTTTGACACCCAAAGCATAGTTTGCACTGTGGCAAGACATATGGGGTTAAAAATTGAATAGGTGGCGACCATACAAAATTGAAAGCAAGTTTTATTGAAAAATGTGTGATAACAGGAGTTAGGTGCAGATAGTCTTTAACCTCAAAAGATCTAAAGCATTTATGTGCCAGAAGAGTGCTTAGTATATGGTAGACAATCAATACTCTTTTGAAGAATAAATGGATACCTTATAATATCAATATCAGTGATGGTCGAGGGCAGACTGGCAAATTTTAAATTCTCTCATTAGAAATATCAAAGTATTTGATGAAATATCAAATGTTTTGATTGCTTCATTTTACACTTCTTGCAGATAAACTTAAATTAGTAAAGATAAAATGAATCAAGTGCTTTCATATTTATTTTCCAGTGCTCAGCTCCTTGTGGTAAAGGTTTAAAGTACCGTGAGGTGATTTGCGTTGACCAGTTCCACGGGAAATTAGAAGAAAAATATTGCAGTCATCTACAGAAACCTCGAACTCATAAAGCTTGTAGATCTGCCAGATGCCCTTCATGGAAAGCCAAAAGATGGAAGGAGGTATGTAAGATGTTTTATGATTATCTATGTATTTTTGCATTTACAAAGGAAATCTTAATTCATTCTGTATGCTTTCAATAACCTTGAAAGTTTTACTCCACTAAATGTGTTTTATTCTATTACACAATTTTTTTGCACTATGCTCTGAATTAATATTGCACAGTGTTAACACGTTTGCTAAGTTCATAGCTTAATAACAAATTAGTCTTTTGATTTTTTTTTTTTGTGGTTGTAAACTTTACAAGAAATTCTGTTACTGAATACTAGGGAGGCTACTGATGATTATAATATTATTCCAGGTGGCCTAACAGTAAAATATACATGATGAGATGTTTAGTAACTGCCTTGTTTCCACGCTAAAGTCTTGGATTTGAGATGAGTTTGCAACTTGGAAAAGGGACTGGTAAGTTCCAGATGGATCATAATTGGAGATGGTTTAAGAGTCAGGGACATGACAGAACTAGGGAGCCCAGCTGGTCTAAGGCCAGAGTGGACACACTTGGAAAGACTCAGCAAAAATGAAGCTGATGCGGAGATGTGACCAAGGCTGAAAACTCAGTTTATAAAAGAAGGGTGATGGATACTTGCTCTGGCACACTCAGGGAAGTAAGCTCCAGATCTAAACTGGGAAAGCCATATATTTGAATGTGGTTGTCCAGCAAAGACCAGCCTGGGAAATGTTAAAGAGGAAAAAGCCATAAATGAAGCCAGAAATGTTAACTAGAATAATTTCCTGAGGCCTGATTTCAGTGGGGCTAGGCTTTCAGCAAAGCTATCAGGCTGCTCTCAGCAGTATCTCAGGATACTTACCCATGTCTTAGAGGAGCTAGTCCTATGATGGGAAAAATAACCTCATCTGCTGATGGAACTTCCTTGTCTCTGTCTGATGTTGGAGCTACGCTAGGAAGATAGGGGTTCAGACAGGAGCTAGAAGTGGGGTTTCCCTGGGCCTCTAAGTTTTCATCCTTCACTCTGTGATCAGATCCTTGGTGGCAGAGCACCAGCTTTTAAAGTGACGGTGTCAACGCATCATTATTTTTGAATAAAAAGCTCCCAAATTGAGTGAGCTTCTCAGGTTTCTGTGTAGAAGAGTTGGCCTCTGTCAAGTGTTAGGGTGCTGAGAATTGTGGTTCATCTTTGACTGAAAACTAGGGGCAAACATGTCTCTGTTTTTCTTCTCAAAACAAAAAATATATATATCTGGGCACTTACTTCTACCCTGAATTTTGGTACAGTAAATAAAATTAATTTTGTGGTTTAGCAGAGGCCATTATTTAAAAGATATCCCATTAACCTGTTTTATTTAGTGAATGCCACTACTACCTACTAAGTCGTTCAAAAAAGAAACACTGGGTCCATCCCGTCTCCCTTGACCCCTCAGTTAGTTATTCCCTAGCTTCTCTCAATTCTCCCATCAGAGTAACTCTTGAGCAGCTCATGCAGCTCAATAACAAAAAAACAAACAACCCAATCCAAAAATGGGCAGAAGACCTAAATAGACATTTCTCCAAAGAAGATATACAGATTGCCAATAAACACATGAAAGAATGCTCAACATCATTAATCATTAGAGAAATGCAAATCAAAACCACGATGAGATATCATCTCACACCAGTCAGAATGGCCATCATCAAAAAATCTAGAAACAATAAATGCTGGAGAGGGTGTGGAGAAAAGGGAACACTCTTGCACTGTTGGTGGGAATGTAAATTGATACAGCCACTATGGAGAACAGTATGGAGGTTCCTTAAAACACTAAAAATAGAACTACCATATGACCCAGCAATCCCACTACTGGGCGTATACCCTGAGAAAACCATAATTCAAAAAGTGTCATGCACCAAAATGTTCATTGCAGCTCTATTTACAATGGCCAGGACATGGAAGCAACCTAAGTGTCCATCATCGGATGAATGGATAAAGAAGATGTGGCACATATATACAATGGAATATTACTCAGCCATAAAAAGAAATGAAATGGAGGTATTTGTAGTGAGGTGGATGGAGTTAGAGTCTGTCATACAGAGTGAAGTAAGTCAGAAAGAGAAAAACAAATACAGTATGCTAACACATATATATGGAATCTAAGGGGGAAAAAAAAAAAAGGTCATGAAGAACCTAGTGGCAAGACGGGAATAAAGACACAGACCTACTAGAGAATGGACTTGAGGATATGGGGAAGGGGAGGGGTAAGATGTGACAGGGTGAGAGAGTGGCATGGACATATATACACTACCAAATGTAAAATAGATAGCTAGTGGGAAGCAGCCGCATAGCACAGGGAGATCAGCTCGGTGCTTTGTGACCACCTAGAGGGGTGGGATAGGGAGGGTGGCAGGGAGTGAGATGCAAGAGAGAAGAGATATGGGAACATATGTATATATATAACTGATTTACTTTGTTATAAAGCAGAAACTAACACACCATTGTAAAGCAATTATACTCCAATAAAGATGTTAACAAAAAAAAAAAAGTAACTCTTGAATCTCCATGGCAATCATCCCAGTCTAGTTCATCATCATCTGTTTCCAGGTGTATGATGACCTCCCAACATATATATTTGCCATTATTTGCTTACATTTAGTGTGAGCTCTAGAAGAACTCATATTATCGTGTCTCTTAATTCTTCTATGACTTACCGTTGTGTTTAGGAGGTAAGTCTAAAGCCTAACCATGTCTATTTCTTCAGCATTATCTCAGGCCACAGAATCTTAGATACAATGGATATCTTGTTCACTAAGCACCCAGCTTGGTATCTGGCTAAATACTTCTTATTTTGAATACTGTAATTTAGTTGAAAAAAAACCCTGCTGTCTCTTAATTTATATATTTGTCATATTGCGATTTTGCTTAAAGTGGGAGTTTGCCTTAGTTTATCCAGACCAAGATATGACAGCATAACAGCAAAGTAGCTTTCCCTGGAAGGGGGAAACACTCTAAGGGCACTGCATCCAGCAAATGGCAGATACCTTCTAAACCTGACAACAGGCAGAAGCCGCTGGTGGAAGTGGGAGAGACTCTGCTTTTCGGCCACCAGCATCCCTGTTGATCCCCAGGATTCTTTTGCTGCCTTGCAGCTGCTGCAGCTGCTGTGGTTGCTATTCATGAGGGACACTTCCTGACCCTTGACCTCCAGCTCCACAACAGTGAATCAATCATCGGTGCTAACAACTTGTCCTTGGCTTGCCACCAACTCTGAAATTATATAAGATTCACTAAAGGAATGTATTTCAGGGGTTTCTAAGATACAGATATGAATATGTAAAGACGATAAAAAACACAGATGCTTTTGTACAGAGTCAGCTTTTCTTCTTTGAATTGGTTTTCCTTGTCATAGAAATTAGCTTCATACACCCACACAGTCCCCAAAACTCTGCCAGAAACAAATGACCACTAGTGAAGTCGCTGGCTTTGATTTATTCTATAAAAAGTACCCACATGAAGTTAACAATTGCAGGCTGTCAGTGAGCTGCATATAATAATATATTCAACAGAAGTGTAATTTCAGAGGTAGTTACAAGATAATCACTGGTTGCTACTTTGTTCCAACTGTATAAATTGTAACATTGCTTTACTAGAATCCCTCACTATAATTTCATTTTATTACTATTTTACATTGTACCTCTAATGGAAAGACTTATTTGGCAAACTGTGACCACAGAGGTGCTCAAATGAGTTTTGAAGTTAACACTCTTCATTTGGTATTTGATATCATTTTTTTAAAGAAAGGATTTAGTAATGCATTTTAATGACTGCAGCCAAACAGGAACAAACATTGCTATATAGAGTCCTTTGTCCCTAGGGTCCAGATGTATACGTTTAGAGGCAAAATAAATACTGGAATCATTTAAAAAGAAAAAAGCCTCATCCTCTTATTTCTGGAACCAGGCTTTTTGTTTTTGTTTTCACCTAATTTTACCTATTTGGGAATACCAGCTTCACTTGTAAATTCAAGTTTTTAAGGCTAGCATGGGGTGTTAGTATCCTCATGGTCTCATGCTTAGTTCAGTGCCATCCAAACGTAGTTTTTATACTCAGAAAAAAAAAAAAATCATCCAGAATTCTCACCTCCCCTTGATCATGGCAAACCTGCCTGACAGCTTAGAAAGATATTTGAAGAATCTCAGGCAACCCTATTGAATCTAGAGCCTCGTGACAGCAGCCACTTACTTGGTCCCTCTTTTCAGGGACCCGTTATTTTCTTTGTAGTATTTTAAGATCAGAGCTGGAACCAAATGTGATATGAGTTCCAAAATCTCACAAGTCTACCGGCTAGTGCCCCCCTTTCCCAAAACATCTAATCTGAAAAAATATTTTTTTGGAAACTATTTGCTAAATGCTGACATGGTTAAGTGATTTTGTATTTCTGTAATTCAATATTTTCTATATTTCCAAAATACATATATAAATCATATTTGATTTAAATATTTGATTTCAAATATAGTCATATTTGAAAAAATTGTGATGTATACATATATATCTTTTATAATCTAAAAAGATGGTAAATCTTAAGTCCCCACAGCCCCTGACCAAGAATGCAGAGCCTCTTCATCTTTACACCCAGGTTAAGTGAGTTTTCTTCCAGGAAGACAGGCTGAGGCCAAGGCCAGAGAGGATGTCTTTTTGTTCTGGGGCTGGGTGAAATATGCTTCTCAATTTTTTCTAGCTAGTGCCAGCAATTCTGTTTTCGAATTTCTATGCTGCCTGTTAACTCTCTTCCTTTATCATCTTTCTTGATACTTAAGATGGTCTATCTTTGAGTGGGCTGAGACGACTAATACTCTTTGGTTTGAGGCATGTGTCGAGAAACTTTTCAAGGCAAAAATATTTGTATCTCTGTAAGAAAAGTGAATAAAATGGGAATAGGAAGGAAGCAGCAAGGGACAGTCACTTCCTGACACTGCTGAGAGACTTCTGTATTCTTCCCAACTGTAGGTATTATTCATTATGCAGATGAGTAAACAATGGCTTATAGGGGTTAAGTACTGAATAGCTTGTGCAGGTCACAGGCCAGGAAGTGATGGGGGCGGGGGGTGAGCCTTTGAACACTTGTCTGAGTCTTACCTACTGTAGTTGCTGTCATAATTATTTTATAGTTATCATTTTACCTGAGCTCATCTTTATACTTCCTTAGCAATGTCTTTTACTTCCTTAGCAATGTATCTCCCCTCTTACAAGGCACCTGAAGTCAACAATTGCAGAGTATCACTGGATGACACATTAACAATGCATTCAACAGAAACGTAATTTCTATGTTGTGTTGAGTTCATTACAGGCTTATTTATATATAAAAAGTCTGTTGCATAAATTTAAGATATATATGGATTTTACATATCTTAGGAAAATAACTGAGGGTTTAACTGATCATGTATTGAATATGGTGTAGTTGCTTAAATCACTAGCAACATATTAGGCTACATTAATACATGAAGAGTGTTCAGAACTTTGCACTAATAAATTCTGGTCAGATTTTTGGAGCAGTACCTATTCTGAGACCCACACTGTGAGAAAAGTCTTGACAAATTACCAAATCCCCAGAGAAGCACAATTGAATTGTTATAACTATTCTGTATCAGTTCCACTGTGTTCTATTGCAAGTAGGAAAAGCATTGATTATTAGTGGCTTGAACTCAAAGTCATTTACTGTTTACATAACAAGACCAGAAGGTCACTAGATTTAAGTTTGATTCAGTAGCTCCACAACGGCAGGGTGCTGGATGGGCATTTCTGATTCTGTTGATCAACTCCTAATGGTCATAAAATAGCTGCTCCCTTTCCAGGCCTCACACCTTTATACTTTCTCACATGAAAGTAAGTATGTATTTGTTCTATGCTGATAAGGAGGACAGGTTCTAGACAGTGGGTAAAGTTTATGGAAGAATATTTCAGCTCAATATAGGAGAGTATTTGCTAAAACTGCAGAGTCACCCAAAAATGAAATGATTGCTTTCAGGATATAGTGAACTTACTCATACTGAGACTATGGAAGTATGGGTAGGTTTGATATTCATTCATTCACTACTGCTGTAAAATGGATTTCAGGATGGAAGAGGAATTGGAATTAAATATTCCTAGAGTCTTTTCCAACTCAAAATCCTGTACTACTGCTAATACTACTGCTACAATATTGATGCATTTGAAATAAACTATAGTTACAAATAACTGACTATAATAAAATCAAAACCTTAATCCATTAACAAGAAATTATAAATAATGCATCAAGAAAGGACTTTACTATTACATTTTAAATAATTGTTTGTTAAATAGCAGAGTGAGTTAGCCTTAATGAACCCATTTTGGCAATGCATGTTCTAACATTTCTTCATCTCTGCTCTACAGTAGCTAAAACAAATACAGTACCTGTGGACTGGCTAAAACTTACCTTCTCCACTTCCACTGCCAAGTCTTTAAAGCACCAGGCTATGCAGTGTTGTAGTACATGTACGCATGAATAGGAAATTTGGCTGATTTTTCCTCTCTGAGCTAAATTATGCAGTGGCGGTCAGTTAGTGCCTTCCAATCAATTATTTGTGTCATACTCATAATGATAGACTCGCATTGCCTTCATATGAGTTACTTGGATTTTTAAAGAAAGATAAAATTTAACATGCTTATAAAAATGTGGTTCAATAAAGCTGTTGAATAAGGATGACTACTCTGGAGTTACAGCTGTACCTTGGGAGGTCATTCTAATAAGTCGCTGGACGTAAGAGTGAGTTATCATATCTTCACAGCATCCGCAGCCCGGAAGAGAAGCTGATGGGCAAAGGCGATAAGTTAGGCTTTGGAAACGTTGAATTTGAGGTGCCTTTGACATATCTATGTAGAAAATACATGAAAATTCTTGTCAATACATGAATAATTCCTTGTAAATACATGACAATATAAATGGAGAGCTCAGAATTATGATCGAGGCTGGAGAGAACAGATTTAGAAATTATTGGGACATAGAAGAAATTGCTCAGAGAGAGCTCAGAGGGTATAAAGAGAAGCAAGTTATAAAGAGAACCCTGGGAGACACTAACATTCAAAGGCTAAACAGAGAAAATAGAGTCAGTTAAGGACTCCAAGAGGAGAGTACCTGGAACCAGAGGGGATTTCAATCACAGAGGCCAGAAAGGCTCAACAGAATGTGGTCACTTGTGCTGAAGGTGTCAGTGAGATTAACTAAGAAAAGACTTGAAAAGTGTCTCTTGGACTTGGCAGTTAGGGTTATCGATGACATGAGGCTAAGAAATACTTCATTTAAGCAATGAATTCTCTCCTCTATTCAAATCTGAAATCGCATCAGTTTAGTCTTTTGTACTCTTATCTCCAAAAAATGCTGCAAAACAAAAGTTACTTGTGTTCTTCCAAGCAGTAGTCCAGTTTTATTTTTTCCTTTGAGGGTGAGGTCCATTATAGTAGCTCCTTGGTGTCAGTGGATTCTTCTAAATGCATGCTGTGGTCAAAGGATCAGTCAGCCACTGTGGATTATTGAACTGTAGAAAACGATATTTATCTGAAAGAACTTCTTGCTAAATTGTGTTTCGTGAAATTTGTTTTCAGGATTTTTTTTTCAGGTTTAGAAGTAGGAAGTTTTCCGAATATGGTTTGTATTTGTGAAATTATCACTGGAACATGTTTGCAGGAGCCTTATTTTACAGACTAGACATTTTCAGCAGAGGTTCAGATAAGTTAAACTACATCCTGACATCTTAGTCTGCTTAATATTGTGCCCTGCACAAAATACACATTAAGTTATTATTATCTCCATACAAAGGAGCCGTGTCTTTTTTGTGAAAACGTTCAATGAGTTGTCAAAATTCAACTGCTAAAGCATAAAATGAAGGTCAATATAAGTAAGTGATGTAGATATGCATAATGTTCTTTGTAAGTTAAAAAATTATAAAAATCCTCTTTTAAGTCAGTGGTTGCCGCTTATACACACAAGACAGAAAACTAAATTTAAAGGTGCCACTAGAGTAAAATTGTTGCAAGAGTTTATAAGAGGAACTTGACTCTAACAGGTGAACTATGTTCTTAGCTTTTGTGGGCTTTAAGTGTTTTAAAATTCATGATGAAACCATATTCTGCAGAGACATATTTACTGTTAGAGAAAAAAGCAATCACTGACTCTGTGAATCCTGCAGAAATAGAGACCTTAATGAAAAACCTGAATTTTTACCCGTACACTGTCACAGTTGCAAACAGCCATGAGGCCCCATGTAACACTCAATGTGACCTCCAATCCCTTCTGGAATAACAAAGAGTATAAAAACCAAGCTCACAAATTAAATAAATACCCTTAGATGTTCTCCCCACTTTATTAATGTTGGCATCCCAGCTCTTGGTTGTGGTCAGGCCCTGCTGTTTTATGGTTTGGCCTTGCGGTGTTGAGAAAGCCCTGAGAAGTTGCCAAGTCCTTCTCCGTCCCGTGGAGGCAGCACGGGGAGAGCTCAAAGGCTGCAGTCAGAAAGAAGCGGACTTAAACCTGCTTCGCCACTGACTTCGCGTAGCAGCTCAGACAAATGACTTAGCATCTCTTAGCTAAGTCCCGGGTCCTTAGCCCTGGTGCCTCCTTTGTAGAGCTGTTGCGAGGAATAAATGTGTGGGACATGTTCTGTGAAATTTTACAAATAACACAAAATCTTCTTTGTACAGATAAGACAAGTGAGAGGATAGACTAAGACAAGGTTGTCTAAGTAAACTGTAAGCTTACACGATCAGTTTCCCAAAACACCTCTCCACTGAAATATAATCACGAGTCAACAAATCAGCAAATGTTTGGATCCCCAAGCTGTAGTAGGGACGGCAGGTATAAAGATGGATAGAACCCAAACTTGGAAATTATTGTTGCTTTGAGGGAGATTATGCATACAGCGTAATTTCAATATTTAAATAATGTTCAAAAGCAATGTAGTAGTAGAACAGTTTGTGTGGTAAATTTTATAGATATTAAGTATGTTTAAATCAGAAGAGAGAGCTATCAATTCGGATGGAGTATCTGGTCATAGTTTCTACAAGACTTGAATAGGTATTGCAAAATAAAGAACAACTATTTGTATACTTGTATAGGTGCTCCAGACCAGGCAATGTTAAAAATACTTCTTGCGTGTATTTTCTATCTAATGCATGGTATAATTTTGCTCTACTTTGCGATTTTTACATAATCTGATATTTGTTATTTAATTATTCCAATCGTTTGGGCTTCTTCGTAGTGCTCTGTGACCTGTGGCTCTGGAGTTCAGCAAAGGGATGTGTACTGCAGACTGCGAGGCGTTGGTCGGGTGGCGGAAGAAAAGTGTGATCAGTCCACGCGGCCTTCTTTTCAGAGACAATGTTGGCGTCAGGACTGCATACAGTACCATTGGGTGGCGGGAGAGTGGCTGGATGTGAGTATTATCAAGTAAACTTTGACAGCCCTTCAGTGAAAGAATGTGCTCTTCATTTCATCATCGTATTTCTAGTGTTCAACGTCCTGTAAGAAAAGAGAGACACATCGGCAAGTGAAGTGCGTGGGTGCACAAAACATGCAAGTGAATGAAAGTTTCTGCGATCCTTCAACCAGACCTCTTGCAATCAGAAAGTGCAGAAACCCTCCCTGCAAGTATATTGTGGTAACGGGAGACTCATCACAGGTAAGGCAAAGGAAGGAAGTTGAGAATTTTCCCTCCTGGAAAACACAACTGAGTTTCAAATTTGACCCAGTTGAAACTGGGTCTAAATTTGAACATGGAAGCAGATGATGGTGTGCATATCAATCTAAGGGATAAAATTGCTGGCAGTTGGATGGTGCAAATAGAGTAATAGCGACATGTATGTTAAACTCTGGTGAAGTTCTGAAGCGGTGACAACTTTGAAACCTACTACCAGGAAAGGTTTGGCATCTGTCCCTGCATAGTTGGCTGCTTTAAAAAAATGTTCTCTTCTGGTTTTATTGAGATATAATTGACGCACAGCCCTGTATAAGTTTAAGGGGTACAGCATATATCTATCTCTGTCTATCATCCATCTATCTATCTATCTATCTGTCTATCTATATCTGTCATCTATCTATCTATCTATCTATCTATCTATCTATCTATCTATCTATCTATCATCTATCTATCTATCTATCATCTATCTATATCTATCATCTATCTATCAATCAATCATCTATCTATCGCTTCTTTATTCATCTATTTATGGAAACTTAGGTTGCTTCCATATCTTGAATGTTGTAATCAATGCTGCAATAAATATTGGCGTGCATATATCTTTTTGAGTTAGTGTTTTTGTTTTCTTCAGGAAAATATCCAGAAGTGGAATTTTGCTGGATCATATGGTAATTCCCATTCACAATTTTTTGAGGAAATGCTATAATATTTTCCATAGTGGCTGTACCAATTTATACACCCACCAGCAGTGCAGGAGGGTTCCCTTTTCTCCATATCCTTGCCAGCATTTGTTTGTTTATTGTCTTTTTGATTATAGCCATTCTGACAGGTATGAGGTGATATCACAGTTTTTATTTGAAATTCCTTGATGATTAGTAATGTTGAGCATTTTTACATGTGTCTGTTGGCCATCTGTATGTCTTCCTTGGAAAAATATCTATTCAGATCCTCTGCCCATTTTTAAACTGAATTGTTTGCTTTTTTTTGATATTCAGATGTGTGAGTTCTTTATATATTTTGGATATTAACCCCTTATCCGATATATCATTGCAAATATATTGTCCCATTCAGTAGGCTGTCTTTTCACTTTTTTGATAGTTTCCTTTGCTGTGCCAAAGGTTTTTATTGTGATGTGGTCCCATTTGTTTGTTTTCGCTTTTGTTGCCCTTGCCTGAGGAGATGTATACTAGAAAATACTGCTAAGATTGGTGTGAAAGAGCGTATTACTTACGTTTTCTTCCAGGAGTTTTAGGGTTTCAGATCTTACATTTAAATCTTTAGTCATTTTGAGTTTATTTTTGTGTATGGTGTAAGGAAATCATCCAGTTTTATTCTTTAGCACGTAGCTGTCGAGTTTTCCGAATGCCATTTAGCAATGAGACTCTCTTTTCCCCATTGTATATTCCTAGCTTTGTGTTGTAGATTAATTGACCATATAAGCGTGGGTTTATTTCTGGGATCTCTGTTCTGTACCATTCAGCTATGTGTCTGTTTTTGTGCCAGTATCATACAGTTTTGATTACTATAGATTTATAATACAGTTTGAAATCCAAGAGCATGGTAACTCCAGCTTTGGGTTTTTTGGGGGCTTTTTTTGTTTGTTTGTTTTCTTAAGATTGCTTTGGCTATTCCAGGCCTTTTGTGGTTCCATTCAAATTTTTGGATTCTTTGTTCTAGTTCTGTGAAAAATGCCACTGGTATTTTGATAGGTTGCATTAAATCTATAGATTGCTTTGGGTAGTGTGGACATTTTAACAATATTAATTCTTCCAATCCATGAGCATGATGTATCTTTCGATTTACTTGTGTCATCTTCAATTCTTTCATCAATGTCTTATAGTTTGCAGAGTACAGGTCTTTCACCTCCTTGGTTAAATTTATTCCTAGGTATTTTATTCCTTTTGATGCAATTGTAAATGGAATGTTTTTTAACATTTTTCTTTCTGATAGTTTGTTGTTAGTGTATAGAAATGCAACAGATTTCTGTGTATTGCCTGTAATCTGCAAATGGTTACAGTTTTGCTTCTTCCTTTCCAATTTGAATGTCTTTTATCTCTTTTTCTTGTCTGACTGCTGTAGCTAGAACTTCCAAAACTATGGTGAATAAAAGTGGTGAGAGTGGGATCTTTGACTTGTTCTTGATCTTAGAGGAAGGCTTAGAGGAAAAGCTTTCAACTTGTCATCACTGAGTGTGATGTTAGCTGTGGGTTTGTCATATATAACCTTTATTATATTGAGGTATGTTCCCTGTACAATTGAAATAATCATATGATTTTTATCCTTCATTTTCTTAATGTGGTATATCATGTTGATTGATTTGTGGATATTGAACCATCCTTGCATCCCTGGACTAAATCCCACTTAAATTTGGTTTGCTAATATTTTGTTGAGGATTTTTGCATCTATGTTCATCAGTGATATTGACCTGTATTTGTGTGTGTGTGTGTTTGTGTGTGTGTGTGTGTGTGTGTGTGTGATATCTTTGTCTAGTTTTGGTATCAGGGTAATGCTGGCCTTGTAGAATGAATTTGGAAGTGTTCCTTCATTGGTAATTTTTTGGAATATTTTGAGAACGATAGGTGTTAAATTTTCTCTAAATTTTTGACAGAACTCGCCTGTGAAGCCATCAGGTCCTGGACTTTTGTTTGTTGGGAGTTTTTAAATCACGGTTTCAATTGCAGTGCATGTGATTGGGCTGTTCATATCTTCTATTTCTTCCTGGTTCAGTCTTGGGAGATTGAACATATCTAGAAATTTATCCATGTCTTCTAGGTTATCTAATTAGTTGGCGTAGTTATCTAATTGTTTGCAGTAATCTTTTATGATCCTTGTATTTCTGTAGTGTCAGTTGTAACTTTTTCTTTTGCATTTTCACTTTCTTGATAGTGTGTTTTGTGCACAGATGTATTTAATTTTGATGAGGTCAAATTTATTTTTTTTGTTCACTTGTACTTTAGGTATCATATCTAAGAAACTATTGCCCATCCAAGGTTACAAAGTTTCACACTTATATTTTGTTCTAAGAACTTTATAATTTTAGCTGATACGTTTAGGTCTGTAATCCACTTTGTATTAGTTTTTGTATATGATGTGAAGGGTCCAACTTTATCCTTTTGCATGTGGCTATCCAGATGTTCCAACACAATTTTTGGAAAAAACTGTTCTTTCCTCATTGAATTATCTATTACTGAAGAGTTATTTTTGAACTCTGAATTCAGTTCCCTGATCTATGTGCCTATCCTTATATCGGTACCACATAGTCTTGGTCTTATAGTAAGGTAGTTTTATAGTAAGTTTTGAAATCAGGAAGTGTGAGAGAACCAATTTTGTTTTTCCTTTTCAAGATTATTTGCTTATGCTGTGTCCCTTACATTCCTATATAAATTTTAGGATCAACTTGTCATATTCTGTGTTAACTCCAGCTAGGGTTTTGTTAGAGATTGCATTGAATCTTGATCAGTTTGGGGAATGTTGCCATCTTAATAGGGTCTTGCAATCCATGAATTGACATGTCTTTCCATTTAGTTAGGTCTTATTAATTTCTTTCAAGGATGCTTTATAGTTTATAGTTTTCATTGTACAAATCTTACACTTTTTTGGTTAATTTTGTTCCTAAAAATTTTATTAATTTTTTATGCTCCTGAAAATGGAATTATGCTCTTAATTTCATTTTCTGCTTGTCCATTCATAATGTGTAGAGATAGAATTGATTTTTGTATGTTAAACACATTTATTGAGCCCAGTTCTTTTTTTATGTGGATTACTTAGCGTTTTCTATATACAGAAGTACATCATTTGCAAATCCAGATAGTTTTATTTCTTCCTTTAAATCTGGGTGCCTTTTACTTCTTTTTCTTGCCTAGTTTCCCTGGCTAGAAACACCAAAACAATGTTGAGAAGAAGTGGTAAAAACAGATATCCTTCTCTTTAGAGGAGAACTTTCAATTTTCATAATTGAATAGGTTAGCTATGGATTTTTTTGTAGATTCTCTTTATCATACCCTCCTATTCTTAGTTTGCTTGGCATTTGTATCATGAAAATGTGTTAGAATTTGTCAAATGCTTTTTTTGCATCTATTGAGATGCTCATGTGGTCTTTATGAGTCTATTTGTATGATGTATTCCATTGATTGATTTCACATGTTGAAACAATGTTACATTCCTGGGATACATCTTACTTTGTCATGGTGTATGATCCTTTTTAGATGCTTCTGGGATTGTTTTGCTAGTGTTTTGTCGAGGATTTTTGCATCTATATTCATAAGAGATATTGGTCTGTAGTTTTCGTTCCTTGTTATGTCTGCCTAGTTTTGGTATGAGGGAAATACTGGCCTCATATGACAAATTAGGAAGTGTTCTTTCCTATTCTATCTTTTGGAAGTGTTTTGGAGGGGGAGGGTGCTAATTCTTCTTTAAACTTTTGGGGGAATTCACCAATGAAGGCTCTGGTCCTGGGTTTTTATCTGTGTGAAGTTTTTTGTTTATTAATTCAATCTCTTTACTCGTTATAGGTCTACACAGATTTCTACACAGGTTCTCCCGTCTTCCCAGAGTTTGTTGTTACTGCTGTTTGTTGTTGTTTGTTTGTTTGGTCAGTGACTTTTCTGAACTAACTGTAAAGTCTGTATTCTTTGTCTCATGTGGTCACTAAAGTCTCTATTTGATTAGTTTTCAACTAATGACTGGATAGTGATTTCCTGAGATACTTGGAACCAGTAATCTCCAGTCTTTGCCAAGGGGCTCTGTGTGCATGTGTGGGCTCTTCAACACTAGATGAGGCAGTTGACAACTCTTCCTTAACCTTAACTTCCTGCTTGAGTAAAGCCTTGACATCAGCCAGAAATGAGAGTGTTGGTACTTCTCAGATATTTCCTAAGCTTGCACACAGCCCTAGACATGTGCACAACCTTATGTATGTCCATGGCCTTCTAGTTATCTATGACTCTGTTGGAGCTTTTAAAGCCCCTGTGGACATCTCCTTTCCCAGCTTTTCCTTTTAAGCTTTTTTTGGTAGCCCATTGCTTGCCTGACTGTTATCCACTTCCTCTGGAAGCTGCAAAGTTAAACAGTAGCCTTTAATTGTGTTCAAAAATGCCTCCAAGGAGAAGGCTTTTAGCACTGGGCAATCGCTGGGTAAAGTCAAATAGAGAATTGCAAGTGAGGTCTTTCAGAAAACCACAAAACAGTTCAAATAATGACAGTTCTCTGGAAATGAGGCTTAGAAAGATGTCCAATCCCTCTGGTGGCTTCCACACTTTTGTTTTTCACTATGTTTACAGGGCTATTGATTTTCAAGCCCCCTATAGAGCTGAAGAGGGAGAGTGGGAATAGGGCAAACTAAAACACACAAAGCTCACTCTTCTTACTGAGATTTAGCCTTATTTCTTTAATAACTGCTTCCTGGATTGCTGCAAGCCTTTGGTTAATTTACAGAGCTCTGAAAAAGTTGATTTTCACAAGTTTTGTCAGTTTTCTCATTGCCTTTATAGAAGAGAACATTTTCAGATGTCCTTGCTCTACTCTTTTCACCGATGTCACTCACCCCTTGGGGTCTGCTTTGATAGATAGATATTTCTCCTCATCATAGGTTATATTTTCCTGCCTCTTTGCATGCCAGTTAATTTTTTATTGCATGCCAGGCATTATGAATTTTACTTTGTTGGCTACTGGATAGTTTTTATTCCTATATGTATATTTTGAGCTTTGTCCAGAATGCAGTTATTTTGTCTGTAAGAAGTGTGATCTTTTCTTGTCTTGCTCTTAAGATTTTTTTATGGGAGACCAGTGCATTGTTTAGTCTAGGGTTAGCTATTCCTCTCTACTGTGGCAAGAGTACCTTTTGAGTACTCTATCTATTGCTGCATGTATATAAGGTTTTCCAGTCTGAATGAAGGGAACAGACACTATATTTTGTCCTGTGTGGGTGCCAGATACAGTGATTCATATGTCATTTATTTATTTAAAAATATTTATTTATTTATTTATTTATTTATTTATTTATTTATTTATTTATTTATTTATTTATGTTGCACCAGGTCTTAGTTGAGGCACACGATATCTTTGTTGTGGCATGCGGGATCTTTAGTTGCGGCATATGGGATCTTTCAGTTGTGGCATGCGGACTTCTTAGTTGCGGCATGTGGACTTTCAATTGTAGCATGCATGTGAGATCTAGTTCCCCGACCAGGGATCGAACCCAGGCCCCTGCATGGGAGCACGGAGTCTTACCTACTGGACCACCAGGGACGTCCCCATATGTCTTTTAATCGGTTCATCCGTTGGCCTCAGTTGGTGTTCTCACATGTTGGCACTGGTCAGAACTCTGCTGTCCCCTTGAGATCCCTTTCCTTGTTTCAAAACCTGGAAACTCTCTCAAAACATTAAGCTGGAGCAATTATAGGGTCACTTTGTTTGTTTCCATCTCCCAGGGATCACTGTCCTTTATTGCCTAATGTCCAGTGTCTTAAGAACCATTGTTTTGTCAATACATATTTTGTTCAGGTGTTTTTGTTGTTTTAGGTCAGATGGTAACTCTATTCCTTGTCACTCCTTTTTGCTGAAGTCAGAAATCTATTTGCCCATTTTTTTCTCTGGATTGTTAATTTATATCTAAATCACTTACCTATTCTAGTCAAATGGTAGTACACATCACATTGTATGTATAGAGATAAATATATGCTAAACTTATATAGAGTTACAAGTACATTAAGACTAATAAATGTCCTTTATTTCAGGTAAGAACCCTTGATATGTTTCATTTCTCTAAAGCTGGGCTTATCAGGAGATAAATTTTCATTCAGTTAAGCTATTCTTTGTAGTGTGACCAAGAAAATAAACAAATGAACAAACAGAAAAAACATAGGCACTACAAATAGACAATCTATCCTGAATCTGGATCCTTTCCATACTGGTACAACTCTGCGAAAGTTGCCTAATACCTCTGAACTTTGTTTACCCATCTGTAAATGAGGCTAATAAATAGGATTGTTGTGGGGATACCATAACATAGTATATATTAAGCACCTGGAAAGTAGTGGTGCTTAACCCGGGTTAAGTTTAAGGGCATCTTCTTCTCCCTTCATAACATTGTATTTTTCAGTGTGCAGGTAACTGTGGATTTAGTTACCAACAAAGGATTACATATTGCATTGGGATCCGATCTACTGAGAAATACAAGCTTCATGAGCTGTGGCCTATAGACTATCAAGAATGCCCTGTGCTGCCTTCCCCTCAGGTTTACAAATGCAATTTTAGAACCTGTTTGCATATGGCCACTTGGAAAGTTGGAAAATGGAGCAAGGTCAGTATATAATTATGTATATAAAATCTTCTGAATGAGAATTTCTAGTTGTGGGATGCCTAGTATTCTGCACGTCTAACTAGATATCAGAGTTGTCTCATACCCCCATTGTCTGTCACTTTATTTATCAGTTATCATCTCTTTTTCTATGTTTGCTATAACCTGCCTTAAGCAGAGACCATAACTAATACCCGTTTCTGTTCCTCAGAGAGCCTGGCACAGTGGCTTGCATTTTGAATAGATGCTTAAGCAATACTTATTAGTTAAGTGAAAAAGTAAATAAATCTAATGTATGAGTAATACAGGTTATTTGCACCATATTCCATTTCCAATTTAATTGATAGAAAGCAAGTAAATATTGCTTTGCAAACTTAGCATACAGCAATGAGTAAAAACTCAGTAGTCTGAATAACTGTCATTAATTAATATTTATCAAGTATTTACAATATACTGCTGAGCTAACTTTACAAAATAAATGGAAAGAAGCCAGTAACTGAGAAAGAATAGATTCAGTTTCTTAAGGATTAGCCCCACCTGTGACTCTCTAGCCTCCAGGATATTTTTGTGTCTGCAGTAATTCTAGCCATTATTGATCATCAGTTTGTTCCAAAAGGACCTAGTTTGAAAAGAGGAGATATGTATTTACTGGCCTTATTATCCATTATATACTTTACCTTCAAATTTTACTCTGTTCACAGTGCTCTGTGACTTGTGGAGTTGGGATAATGGAGAGAAGAGTGGAATGCCTAACTGACAATGGTTGGTCCAGTGACTTATGTTTAAAGAGTTTAAAACCAGATGCTCAAAAGAAATGTTATGTCCATGACTGTAAGTACTAGACTTCAAAAATCTAGAACCTAAGCATTCCTAAGAAGTTTTAATTAAAATCTGAAAATAAATATTTAGAGTAGTCATACACTCCACAAAATGAAAGGTCTGTTTTTTTTCAGACTATAACAATATTGGTGTAAGTGAGTTAAATTCATGTTGTGTCTGTAATTTGTTCATTGTTGATAAGTTGTACTCACTTGTCCTTGAAGGTAAAATATTTACCAGCTGTAAAGAAATCCAAGTGAAAAACAGCATTACCAAGGATGGTGACTATTACCTTAACATTAAAGAAAGAATAATAAAGGTATTATGAAGACAGTTCCTATTTGATTTTAACATTGACTGTTGACTTTGAAAAAAGCTTTTCTAGATCTTTGCATTTTCTCTTTAGATCTATTGTGCTGGCATGCACTTGCAGAACCCCAAGGAATATATATCATTGGTCAAAGGTGAAGAAGACAACTTTTCTGAAGTGTATGGCTTTAGGTATATGCTGTGTTTTGCCTTATCTGTGCATTTTTATGGTCCTTCAAGAGAATTAGAAGTTCCAGGGTTCAGAGTGGTACTTGAATAGCTCCCAGTGGGACAAGTAATTTAGGAACACGTGGACATATTAGGACCTAAGCCAGATGTTGTCCATGCCTGTTCAATAATAAAGATTTGGGCATTAACATGTACTCACAGAGAGACTGACTAAGAAGGATACTATGGGTGAGCAGTGAGACAACAGGGGAGGGAAGAATTTAAGACCTGTGTGTATTTTCATAGAAATCAAATTAATTCCAGTAACAAAAGCTAGGAGAACTACAGCTGAATTATTTTTCCACAAACTGGTCTTGAATTTCCCATTGATCATTTTTTATTTCTTTGACATTTAAGTTGTTGAGTGATTTTTACTTCTTTCACATTTAACTTGTTAAAATATTGAAGAGTGTGTCTTTTACCTTCCCACTTCCAAAGTTTACCATTTATCTGCATTATGGTCTAATAATGGTATCTAATGCTAAAATATTTTAATGTTGTTACAGACTGCAAAATCCATATGAATGTCCTTTTAATGGAAGCAGGAGGCAAGACTGTGAGTGTAAAAATGACTACTTGGCCGCTGGACACACTGTTTTCAGCAAAATAAGAATTGATCTTAATTCCATGCAAATTAAAAGTAAGTGCTGAATCTCTATTTGTAAAATGAAAAGTATCTGTTTGCTAATGCAAGTCTAACAATATACTATATGGTATATGTGGTAGCTAGGGTATAGAGAAGGGCCTAGCATTGTACAATAATTACTTAGAATTTTTTTAAAAAAGTTATTAGCTACGTAGTTCCAGTGCAATGATATGGACCATGGGAACCCTTAATAAAAATGTAGTGGTAATGACACTGTCATTAGTAAAGACAGTAAGGATACTGTCATAGTAAAGATACTGCCCTTCCAAGATATAACCCTTTACCTTAAAATCCTCAATTACATTAAAAATAAGGAAGTTAATATCCTCAATGTAGTTGTATAAGCTTTTTTGCAAGGGCTTAAAGTAATAATTAACATTAGTTTCAGGTGACAGTTTGTCTAGTATTTTCTTATACTTTATCTCATTTGATCTTTTTCACAACCCTATACTAGATAAGGCAAAATTTCATCACATTGTTGCAAGTGATGAAATTAAGATACACTTATAGAATTAAGTGATTGGCCCAATTCATACAGTTAGTAACTGGCATTGTAGGGAGATAAAGTCCCACTCACAGATCCCAGATTATGAACCTGCTGCCTTTCTAGGAAGTAATTTATAGTACAGTCAAGTTAAAGTAAATATACTTTATGAAACCTAACATACACTGAGCATCAGGCAGTCTGCCCTCCTGAAAATTACATAGTGACATGAAAAGGCAAAGAAGCTCATTTCAGAAGCAGAAACTCTAAATCACAATTGAATCACCAGTGCCTAGCACAGTACCTAAACCACAAAAAGAAACAAAACAATGTTTGTTGAGAAAGTGAATGCATGAATACATAATCTCTAAATCAGTCATATGATGGTGAACTATTATTGTCAGTAATAGTGGCTACCATTTACTGAACACCCACAATTACTGCAGTGGGGAAGTATTATACTGCTTTGGTTATGATCATAGACTCTGGAGTTAGATTGCTGGGTGTAAATTCTCTGCATCCAATTACCAGTCATGTGACCTTGGGCATCTCTCTCTTCAAGCCTAAATTCCCTCATCTCTAAAATAAGATGCCTCTCAGGTTTTTTTCTTTCTTTTTTTCTGCTTTCTTTTCTTTTTTTTTGGTTAGGATTAAGAGATAATACTTGTAACATATCTAGTAAATGCCTTGCAAGTAGTAGGTGTTCTATAAACAATGGTTATTATTTAATAATATATGTTGTGTCAGCATTGCTGAGTACATAATGGGCATTTGGGAACTTATTTGCTGTTTAGTAAGCTTTTATCTTTCATTAATTTATCAAACCTGCCATTTTGCCAGGCATTGGAGTGGGCACTGAAGATACAATGTTAAATGTATACATTTTCCACTTGCTCTGTCTTTTCCTTCCTCATACTTGTGTGCCAAAACCCCAGTCTTGATTAAATTAAGCCTTTCACCTACTCTGCACTTGCACCATGAATCTTGCATGTGGCAAGTAATACACAGCCCTCCTGACTGATCTTACTTTCAATGCATGACTCCTGAGCTTGCACGGACCCTGGTCCATGCCTCCCCAACTCTTCTCAATGTCTGACTCACAGCTTCTCCTCTGGCTTCAAACTTCTGAATTTTCTAATACCTCCACTCCAGTCACTCATTGCTGATGATCTTGCTTCCTAGCTCACCGAGAAAATAAAAACAACCAGAAGGGAATTTCCACAAACTACCACCGCCCCATCTAACCTACCTAAACCTTGACCTGTAGACTTTGCCTTCTCTCCTGGTCACTGTGGATGAACTATTTCTGCTGCCATCTGAGGCAACCCCTTCTACTTGTGCTCTGAGCTCCTTGCTTTGTACCAACTCAGGAACATTATTTCAGCAAACTTTCCTTTTTTCTCTTACATCACCAATTCTTCTTCCATTTCTTTAACTCCAATGACAAATTCTTGATTTTCATTTCACTTGATCCATCAGCAGTCTTTGGTTTCCAGGACTTCTCACTCTCATCATTTGGCTCCTCTCTTGGTCACTCTTTCTCCCCTCTTTCTCACTGTTTCTCAACTTGGCTAGTTACTCTTCATCTTATACAACACTGAGTATTGAAGAACTTCAGGACTCAGTCATTCCCTTAAGGATCTCTTTCAACTTATAGATTTCAAATACCATCTATTAAATGACAGTCCCAAATGTATATCTCTAATTCAGACTGCTGCCCTGAATTCCAAGATTCAACTCCCTACTCCGCATATCCGCATGAATGTCTAATATGCGTCTGACAATGTATCCAAGACTGAACTTTCCTTTTTTTTTTATTGGAGTATAATTGTTTTGCAATGTTGTGTTAGTTTCTGCTGTACAATGAAGTGAGTCAGCGATATGTATACATATATCCCCTCCCTCTTGGACCTCCCTCCCACCCCCCCATTCCACCCATCTAGGTCACCACAGAGCACTGAGCTGAGCTTCCTGTGCTATACAGCAGGTTCCCACTAGCTATCTATTTTACACATGGTAGTGTATATATGTCATTCCTAATCCCACAATTTGTCCCACCCTCCCCTTCCCCCACTGCATCCACATGTTCATTCTCTACGTCTGCGTCTCTATTCCTGCCCTGGAAATAGGTTCATCTGTACCCTTTTTCTAGATTCTACATATATGTGTTAATATATGATATTTGTTTTTCTCTTTCTGACTTACTTCACTCTGTATGACAGATTCTAGGTCCATTCACATCTCTACAAAGGAACCAGTCCTTCTACCCGAATTTTTACCATTTCAGTAAATGACAACTATCAACTTCTAGTTACTCTTGCTAAAACATAGCAATGTCTTTAACTCCTCCCTTTATCTCACACCTACATGCCATCCATCATCAAATTCTGTCAGGTGAATCTTTAACATACATGCTGCTATGCACTGTATTGTGTCCTGCATAATTCATATGATGAAGCCCTAATCCCCAATGTGATAGTGTTTGGTCCTGGGGAGATAATTAGGTCTAGATTAGTTCATGAGGGTGGGGCCATAATTGTAAGATGAATGCCCTTATAAAAAAAAGGAGGAAAAGACACCAGAACTCTCTTTCTCTGCCATGTGAGGACACAGCAAGAAGACGATCTCCAAACCAGGAAGGGGGGCTCTCACCAGAACTTGACCGTGTTTGCACCTGCACTTCTTTTGTTTAAGCCCCCCAATCTGTGATAGTTTGTTAGGGCAGCTTGAGCTAAGACACATGCCAAATCCCACTTTGACATTATCTCATTTGCTATCACCGTGGGCCAAGTCCATATCATTTTTTTCACCTGGATTCTTATGCTTACTGACTGGTATTCCTGTTTACTCTGGTAGCACTCAGGTTTCTTTTCACCTTTCCCCCCAACTCCTGACCTAGATTCTCTTATCAATAGAGAATCCAGAGTGAGTGATCCCTTAAAACGTAAGCCATGTCTTGTCTTATACATTATCCCATTTCTTTTTAATAACCCCAACTTCTGCTCAAAACTCTCCAAACATCTCCCATCTAACTCATAACAGAATTAAAAATCCTGCCGATGGTCAATAAAACTCAATAAGACCTTCCCACCTCCATTACCTTTCTACTCCTTCCCTCCACACTCCTCCATTGCACGATCTGGTTCAGACACATTTGTCCCTTTGCTGTTTCTTGAATACATCAAGCATGCCCTCCACCCCTTCTTAAGGCCTTTGCACTTTCTGTTCTATCTGCCTAGAACGATTGTCTGTCGGGTGTACCTCTCAGTTTCTTTCTGGTCTCTGCTTAAATACACCTTCCCAATAAGTTCATCCTGGACCCTCTCCACTCTTAAACTCCCTTTCTTCTCATTCTTTTCCTGCTTTATTTTTTATTTTTTTCTATAGCAATGATCACCTATAATATATGATAGCATCTACTCTATTACTTGTTTCTCTCTGGTAGCACTCAGGTCCCATCGGCCCCTATGTCATCCACTACTATGCTCTTACAGTACTTATAATAATGCCCAATACGCAATAGGTTCTAAAGAAATATTTGCTGAATAAAAGTCAACTTCCTTCAAGAAGCTATCTTAAGGAAAACTTGAAGACAAATTTGAATTAACCAAAGTGAGGAGAAGGAGTTTGAGGAGGAGGCATCGTGAACACAGCATGAAATGGTGAAGCATTTTGGTTCCGCTAGAGACTAAGGAGTAGTCCAGTTTTGTCTAAACATAAATTGAACGGAGGTTGGGGAGTAGCAGCTTATTAGAGAAGTTCCCAGAAAGCAGATCATGAAGAACAACGTGTACTAAACTATACAACTGAATTTATCTTTTAAGTTATGGGGACATTTGGGGTAAAAGTATAAGCAGGGGAGGGAACAGACTCAGTTGGAGAGAGAACAAATTGTATCCATGAAGATATTTAGGAAGCTAATATAATAGCTCAGATAGAAGGTGATAAGGACCTAAATTAGGGACTTGGTTCAGAATAGAGAACCTGAGAGAAATATTAAAGAGGTACACTCTATGATTTTCCAACAGATGGAATATGGGGATTTGTGGCATGGAATATTTAGAAAGAGTTCCAAAATAACTGGATAGATGCTGATATAGTTCAATGAGATGAGAAATATAGCAGGCGGAATATGTTTGGAGAAAAAGATAATGCATTTAGCTTTGGACATGTTAAGCGAGAGCTCTCTGTGGGTTATCCAGGGAATGATGGAGGAGATAGTAGCAAAGGCTAATTTGAAAATTGTGTCAGTTTGCCCAGCCTAACCCTAAGTACCATGCATAAGCAATGGTGTGTGGATAAATGTTTAACAACCAGCTCTTAACAATCAGGGAAAAAAAGCTTGATTTGTAGGTTTTGCCAGTTTCCATGGGGTATATATTCCCACCATGGCCAATTTTAAGCTACCAACATGAGCTCATTATGCATGGCGTTGGGAAGAGACACACACAATTGGTTCTCATGATTTGGTACAAGCTGACTCTGGCACACCACAGAAGGCCTGCTGGCTTTGGAAACTGCCCTTAGAGATATAATAAATATTTCCAGAAATGCTACCTTTGGGGATTCCCTCTAGGGGACTGGTGTCATCATGGGGGCATGCAGTGATCTTGCAGTCCTCCTGAAAGATATTTGAAACAACATTAGCAGAGGTGAGAGCCACCGACTGCATGAGCATTAGTTGGGATGTTATTTAAGTGATTAAAGCATGAATAAGTGATTGGACCAGCTAACCTTTAGGGTTCCTCCCAACCTATTTTTGAGCCAATGACTCTTTCTTTCTTATACTTCATATGGAATCCCCAGCATTGTTGCCAGTCAAGAAATTTTGCTAACAACGTTAGCAAAAGTAAGATTAGAAAGAATGAAATAGTAATATAAGAAATCAAAGAAAATGGCACACTTTTTACCTTCATGTTTTTGAATTCTCTGAATGAATTGATATGCATACTCTCTATAAGCATGTATATGTTGCTTTATCATAATTTATCTTTAAATAATGTTTTTTCCTCTGTAATTTTGCTCCTTGATGCCACTTTATCTATTTTAGATGTTCACTATGATGTAAAATATGATAGAGCATTTATTTAGTTTTTAAAACATCTGGGTTAGTTACAGATGTCTCTGTCATATTTTAGGGCAATTTATGAGGTGAACATTTTTATATTAAATAAAAATTTGAGACCCTGATCTATATTATGTACTACAATTGTGTAACATTTTTGCTTAAAATTTTGGATTAGTCATATGAATGTATTTAAGAATGTAATATGAAGACTGTGTGTTTTGCAATGAAGATGTGAAAACATACAATGTCTCAGTGCTAAAGAGTTTCATTTATTATTTTCTAGCTACAGACCTTCTTTTTGCCCAGACAATATTTGGAAACGCAGTTCCATTTGCCACAGCTGGAGATTGCTATAGTGCTGCCAGATGCCCACAGGTATTTCATAGTTGATTATTTTTTCTCACTGAGTAAAGTTAACACTGTTTCTCTTCATTCACTTTCTTGACCAAAATACTGCAAGAAACATAAGTAAATAGAAAATGCAAACTTCTGACATGAAATTTATTTCAAAGGTTATAGATAAGCTTTGGAGGAAAAGCATTTTTGCCAGTACTGGGTTTGTTTGAAGGGTGTAATAATTAGAATTTTAAATTGTTTAGATCCTGTTTCTCCTTCCATGATGCTTTATCACTTTCAATCTTTCGACTTAGTCCATAGAAATGAATGGACATAAGTTACAAGGTAAAGGAATGGATCACAAACATGTGACTTTCATACCCTGCTGCTAACATCAGTTATATTAGCTGTCTGGGCCTGTAACATTCTTAGAATAACTTTCTATTACTTGTGAAATAATACATTTCCATGTCTTTATTCTTGTTTTTATCCTTTCTTTTGCAGAGTTCTCTTTGCACACCCTTTTTTGTCATCTTTGAGCTTTCCAGTACAAAGTGTGCTTCCTAGAAGAAATTTGCTATCTCATTTTTTTAACATAGGATTTTATAAAGTCTGTGTGAATAACATTTTTTATGATAAGATACAGAGACATAAGCTAGGTGAATATACCATTATTAGGTAGATTTATAGATTAATGAAAATCCTGCCCAGGAGATTGTAATTATAATAACGATTTCATTTTAAAGAGAACTAGCTAAAGGGTTTGCCATAGCCCTCTCTTCTAAGAATTTCTCATTCACAGTTTTCATCCTATGACATAGAAAGTATGCTTATGCTAAAAAGAGAGGGTATTTTCTGTATTAGAGAAGGGCACTTAAAGGATTTCAAAAGACACTAGAACTACAGGCTGAAATGAATATGAAAAAAGTTAACTGGAATAAATATATAAATCTTAAGTCCAGAAATGCAACTAGAACCTGGCAATGTCATATAAAAAGACCTAGGTGTTTTATTCAACCACCATGAGTTCAATATAACTCGTGTAGACCAAGTAGTAATTTCTTTTTCTTTTTCTTTTTTTTTTTCATATTGAGTTGTTTTTATTGGCTGGCATAATACATGGATTATTTTCCTCTTAATGGAACAAAATGTGATACCACATTTCTTTACAATTAAATTAAGGCTAAAGAACAACAAAGACATTATAGTTCATATGATGCATTGGAAAGATATTGTCTGTGCTCCACTTGAGCAGAGGGTAGAATGCTTTTACTTTGTTACTTTATGAAATGCCAGGTTTTCAGGACAAATCCTATTAAGGGCTTTTAGTTCCTGCCTGATATTTTGCTTTCTTCTCTGCCAGCTGCCACTGAATTGGAGATGCCTCGGGATTGTTCAGCCCATGGTTGGACTTGATTTAGAAATTAAAACTACCAAATTGGGGAAATGTGTCCATTCATTCTTTCTCATCTATTTATCCATCCAATATCTATCATATCTATAATAAGCTTATTATAATCATCTGCTTACTTGTCATTTCCCTCCACTAGTCTGTGAGCATCTGGTGAAACTGGTTCCTAGGTATATCTTCAATGCCTGATGTATTTACTGACTAAATAGTAAATATTTATTCAGTGTTTGAACTCTCAATGAGCTTTTACTCTAGGAGAGAAGATAAGACATGTAAATTAAAAAAAAAGAATATGTTGGGTTGGGTGTGTGGGGGGAGGACCATAAGAGATTTATTGGAATTTTGAAGATAGAGATCCTAAATAGTACACTCATTAATGTTTTGGGGGGAAATGATCTATCTACCGACCATCTATTTCTCCATCTACCTATCTAGTTACTTAGGTAGCACTTCTTATTCATAAGCCATAAACAAACCAAGCAAATCAATTGTTTTTTTGTTTGTTTGTTTGTCTGTTTTGTTACTCAGATCACTCTGTTATTGGTCAATTCAGTCATACAATCAACTGGGTCATTCCATCATTGGATGACTTGAATAATATAAATATATATTTTTAAACAGCAGGTTCTTATTAGTCATCAATTTTATACACATCAGTGTATACATGTCAATCCCAATCGCCCAGTTCATCACACCACCACCCCCACCCCCCGCCGCTTTCCCCCCTTGGTGTCCATACATTTGTTCTCTACATCTGTGTCTCAATTTCTGCCCTGCAAACCGGTTCATCTGTACCATTTTTCTAGGTCCCACATATATGCGTTAATATACGATATTTTTCTCTTTCTGACTTACTTCACTCTGTATGACAGTCTCTAGATCCATCCATGTCTCAACAAATGACCCAATTTCGTTCCTTTTTATGGCTGAGTAATATTCCATTGTATATATGTACCACATCTTCTTTATCCATTCGTCTGTCGATGGGCATTTAGGTTGCTTCCATGACCTGGCTATTGTAAATAGTGCTGCAATGAACATTGGGGTGCATGTGTCTTTTTGAATCATGGTTTTCTCAGGGTATATGCCCAGTAGTGGGATTGCTGGGTCATATGGTAATTCTATTTTTAGTTTTTTAAGGAACCTCCATACTGTTCTCCATAGTGGCTATATCAATTTACATTCCCACCAACAGTGCAAGAGGGTTCCCTTTTCTCCACACCCTCTCTAGCATTTGTTGTTTGTAGATTTTCTGATGATGCCCATTCGAACTGGTGTGAGGTGATACCTCATTGTAGTTTTGATTTGCATTTCTCTAATAATTAGTGGTGTTGAGCAGCTTTTCATGTGCTTCTTGGCCATCTGTATGTCTTCTTTGGAGAAATGTCTATTTAGGTCTTCTGCCCATTTTTGGATTGGGTTGTTTGTTTTTTTAATATTGAACTGCATGAGCTGTTTATATATTTTGGAGATTAATCCTTTGTCCATTGATTCGTTTGCAAGTATTTTCTCCCATTCTGAGGGTTGTCTTTTTGTCTTGTTTATGGTTTCCTTTGCTGTGCAAAAGCTTTGAAGTTTCATTAGGTCCCACTTGTTTATTTTTGTTTTTATTTCCATTACTCTAGGAGGTGGATCAAAAAAGATCTTGCTGTGATTTATGTCAAAGAGTGTCCTTCCTATGTTTTCCTCTAAGAGTTTTAGAGTGTCCAGTCTTACATTTAGGTCTCAATCCATTTGGAGTTTATTTTTGTGTATGGTGTTAGGGAGTGTTCTAATTTCATTCTTTTACATGTAGCTGTCCAGTTTTCCCAGCTCCACTTATAGAAGAGACTGTCTTTTCTCCACTGTATATCCTTGCCTCCTTTGTCATAGATTAGTTGACCATAGGTGCGTGGGTTTACCTCTGGGCTTTCTATCTTGTTCCATTGATCTATGTTTCTGTTTGTTGCCAGTACCATATTGTCTTGATTACTGTAGCTTTGTAGTATAGTCTGAAGTCAGGGAGTCTGATTCCTCCAGCTCCGTTTTTTTCCCTCAAGACTGCTTTGGCTCTTCGGGGTCTTTTTTGTCTCCATACAAATTTTAAGATTTTTAGTTCTATTTCTGTAAAAAATGCCATTGGTAATTTGATAGGGATTGCATTGAATCTGTAGATTGCTTTGGGTAATACAGTCATTTTCACAATATTGATTCTTCCAATCCAAGAACATGGTGTATCTCTCCATCTGTTGGTATCATCTTTAATTTCTTTCATCAGTGTCTTATTGTTTTCTGCATACAGGTCTTTTGTCTCCCTAGGTAGGTTTATTCCTAGGTATTTTATTCTTTTTGTCACAGTGGTAAATGAGAATGTTTCCTTAATTTCTCTTTCAGATTTTTCGACATTAGTGTATAGGAATGCAAGAGATTTTTTGTTTCCTTAATTTCTCTTTCAGATTTTTCGACATTAGTGTATAGGAATGCAAGAGATTTCTGTGCATTAATTTTCTATCCTGCAACTTTACCAAATTCATTCGTTAGCTTTAGTAGTTTTCTGGTGGCATCTTTAGGATTCTCTACGTATAGTATCATGTCATCTGCAAACAGTGACAGTTTTACTTCTTCTTTTCTACTTTGTATTCCTTTTATTTCTTTTTCTTCTCTGATTGCTGTGGCTAGGACTTCCAAAACTATGTTGAATAATAGTGGCGAGAGTGGACATCCTTGCCTTGTTCCTGATCTTAGAGGAAATGCTTTCAGTTTTTCACCATTGAGAATGATGTTTGCTGTGGGTTTGTCATATATGGCCTTTATTATGTTGAGGTAGGTTCCCTCTATACCCACTTTCTGGAGAGTTTTATCATAAATGGGTGTTGAATTTTTTCATAAGTTTTTTCTGCATCTATTGAGAGATCATATGGTTTTTCTTCTTCAATTTGTTAATATGGTGTATCACATTGATTGATTTGCATATATTGAAGAATCCTTTATCCCTGGGATAAATCCCACTTGATCATGGTGTATGATCCTTTTAATGTGTTGTTGGATTCCGTTGGCTAGTATTTTGTTGAGGATTTTTGCATCTATATTCATCAGTGATATTGGTCTGTAATTTTCTTTTTTTGTAGTATCTTTGTCTGGTTTTGGTATCAGGGTGACAGTGGCCTCATAGAATGAGTTTGGGATTGTCCCTTCCTCTGCAATTTTTTTCAAGAGTTTGAGAAGGATGGGTGTTAGCTCTTCTCTAAATGTTTGATAGAATTCACCTGTGAAGCCATCTGGTCCTGCACTTTTGTTTGTTGGAAGATTTTAAATCACAGTTTCAGTTTCATTGCTTGTGATTGGTCTGTTCATATTTTCTCTTTGTTCCTGGTTCAGTCTTGGAAGGTTATACCTTTCTAAGAATTTGTCCATTTCTTCCAGGTTGTCCATTTTATTGGCATAGAGTTGCTTGTAGTAGTCTCTTAGGATGCTTTGTATTTCTGCAGTGTCTGTTGTAACTTCTCCTTTTTCATTTCTAATTTTATTGATTTGAGTCCTCTCCCTCTTTTTCTTGATGAGTCTGGCTAATGGTTTATCAATTTTGTTTATCTTCTCAAAGAACCAACTTTTAGTTTTATTGATCTTTGCTATAGTTTGTTTCTATTTCATTTATTTCTGCTCTGATCTTTATGATTTCCTTGCTTCTACTAACTTTGGGTTTTGTTTGTTCTTCTTTCTGTAGTTCCTTTAGGTGTAAGGTTAGATTGTTTATTTGAGATTTTTCTTGTTTCTTGAGGTAGGCTTGTATAGCTATAAACTTCCCTCTTAGAACTGCTTTTGCTGCATCCCATAGATTTTGGATCATTGTGTTTTCATTGTCATTTGACTCTAGGTATTTTTTGATTTCCTCTTTGATTTCTTCAGTGATCTCTTGGTTATTTAGTAATGTATTGTTTAGCCCTCCATGTGTTTGCGTTTTTTACGTTTTTTTCCCTGTAATTCATTTCTAATCTCATAGCATTGTGGTCAGAAAAGATGCTTGATATGATTTCAATTTTCTTAAATTTACTGAGGCTTGATTTGTGACCCAATATGTGATCTATCCTGGAGAATGTTCTGTGCACACTTGAAAGTGTAATCTGCTGTTTTTGGATGGAATGTCCTATAAATATCAATTAAATCTATCTGGTCTATTGTGTCATTTAAAGCTTCTGTTTCCTCATTTATTTTCATCTTGGATGATCTGTCAGTTGGTGTAAGTGAGGTTTAAAGTCCCCCACTATTATTGTGTTACCGTCGATTTCCCCTTTTATAGCTGTTAGCAGTTGCCTTGTGTATTGAGGTGCTCCTTTGTTGGGTGCATATATATTTATAATTGTTGCATCTTCTTCTTGGATTTATCCTCTGATCATTTTGTAATGTCCTTCCTTGTCTCTTGTAACAGTCTGTATTTTAAAGTCTATTTTATCTGATATGAGTATTGCTACTCCAGCTTTCTTTTGATTTCCATTTGCATGGAATATCTTTTTCCATCCCCTCACTTTCAGTCTGAATGTGTCCCTAGGTCTGAAGTGGGCCTCTTGTAGACAGCATATAGATGGGTCTTGTTTTTGTATCCCTTCAGCAAACTTGTGTCTTTTGGTTGGAGCATTTAATCCGTTCACATTTAGGGTAATTATCGATATGTATGTTCCTATTACCATTTTCTTAATTGTTATGGGTTTGTTTTCGTAGGTCCTTTTCTTCTCTTGTGTTTCCCACTGAGAGAAGTTCCTTTAGCATTTGTTGTAGAGCTGGATTGGTCGTGCTGAATTCTCTTAGCTTTTGCTTGCCTGTAAAGCTTTTGATTTCTCCATCAAATCTGAATGAGATCCTTGCCGGGTAGAGTAATCTTGGTTGTAGATTTTTCCCTTTCATCACTTTAATTATATCATGCCACTCCCTTCTGGCTTGTAGAGTTTGTGCTGAGAAATCAGCTGTTAACCTTATGGGAGTTCCCTTGTATGTTATTTTTCATTTTTCCCTTGCTACTTTTAATAATTTTTCTTTGTCTTTAATTTTTGCCAATTTAATTACTATGTGTCTCAGCGTGTTTCTCCTTGGGTTTATCCTGTATGGAACTCTCTGCGGTTCTTGGACTTGGGTGGCTATTTCCTTTCCCATGTTAGGGAAGTTATTGACTATAAAGTCTTCAAATATTTTCTCGGGTCCTTTCTCTCTCTCTTCTCCTTCTGGGACCCCTATTATGTGAATGTTGTTGTGTTTAATGTTATCTCAGAGGTCTCTTATGCTGTCTTCATTTCTTTTCATTCTTTTTTCTTTATTCTATTCCACAGCAGTGAATTCCACCATTCTGTCTTCTAGACCACTTATCCGTTCTTCTGCCTCAGTTATTCTGCTATTGATTCCTTCTAGTGTAGTTTTCATTTCAGTTATTGTATTGGTCATCTCTGTTTGTTTGTTCTTTAATTCTTCTAGGTCTTTGTTAAACATTTCTTGCATTGTCTCGATGTTTGCCTCCATTCTTTTTCCGAGGTCCTGGATCATCTTCACTATCATTATTCTGAATTCATTTTCTGGAAGGTTGCCTATGTCCACTTCACTTAGTTGTTTTTCTGGGGTTTTATCTTGTTCCTTCATCTGGTACATAGCCCTCTGCCTTTTCATCTTGTCTATCTTTCTGTGAATGTGGTTTTTGTTCCACAGGCTGCAGGATTGTAGTTCTTCTTGTTCCTGTTCTTTGCCCTCTAGTGGATGAGTCTATCTAAGAGACTTTTGCAAGTTTCCTGATGGGAGGGACTGTTGGTGGGTAGACCTGACTCTTCCCCTGTGGGTGGAACTCAGTAAAACTTTAATCCACTTGACTGCTGATGGGTGAGGCTGTGTTCCCTCCCTGTTGCTTGTTTGGCCTGAGGCAACCCAACAATGGAGCCTACCTGGGCTATTTGGTGGGGCTAATGGCGGACTCTGGGAGGGCTCATGCCAAGGAGTACTTCCCAGAACTTCCACTGCCAGTGTCCTTGTCCCCACAGTGAGCCACAGCCACCCCTCACCTCCGCAGGAGACCCTCCAACACTAACAGGTAGGTCTGGTTCAGTCTCCCCTGGGGTCTCTGCTCTTTCCCCTGGGTCCCGATGCACACACCACTTTGTGTCTGCCCTCCACGAGTGGAGTCTCTGTTTCCCCCAGTCCTGTCAAAGTCCTGCAATCAAATCCCAGTAGCCTTCAAAGTCTGATTCTCTATGAATTCCTCCTCCCATTGCCGGACCCCCAGGTTAGGAAGCCTGACATGGGTCTCAGAACCTTCACTCCAGTGGGCGAACTTCTGTGGTATAAGTGTTCTCCAGTCTGTGAGTCACCCATCCAGCAGTTATGGGACTTGATTTTACTGTGATTGCACCCCTCCTACCATCTCACTGTGGCTTCTCCTTTGTCCTTGGATGTGGGGTATCTTTTTTGGTGAGTTCCAGTGTCTTCCTGTCGATGATTGTCCAGCAGCTATTTGTGATCCTGGTGCTCTCGCAAGAGGGAGTGAGAGCACATCCTTCTACTCCACCATCTTGGTTCCCAAATCCCCAAGTAGTAATTTCTAAATGGCCCAGTATAATCATAAGGTACCAAAACACAATATCGAGACCAAAAGTTTTATTTGTACTTGACACTGGAATATTATACTTATTTAAAAATTTCTGTCTGGGAATGATAAATTTTTAATCTATCTAGGAGTAGAAGGTGACAATCAGGAAAAAAAGGAAGGTTTAAATTTCGTTATGTTAGGAAAATGAAGAAGGTAGCCAGGAAAATAGTGGGAGGTTATGATAACTACTATTAAATATGTAAGGAGCTCCATGGGAGTGACATCAGTATGTGTTACTCAAGGAGACATTAATGGGGCAGAAGATTCCAGCTCAAGATAAAGAAGACTTTTGACAAGGAGAGTTGCCCAATAAAGAAACCCCCCCCCCCAAAAAAATCCAAAGCCTCAATAAATCACTAATTTTTGCCAATATTTTTGTAAATTGATCTTGTATTCTGCAACCTTGCTGAATTAATTTATTAGTTGTAATAGTTTTTTAATGGATTCCCCAGGATATTCTATATACATAATAATGTCACACACAAATAATTTTACTTCTTCCTTTGCATTCTGGATGCCCTTTATTTCTTTACCTTACCTCATTACACTAGCTAAAACTTCCAAGATAGTGTTGAGTAGAAGTGACAAGAGTGGACATCCTTGTCCTATTCTTGATTTCAGAGGGAAAGCATTCAGTCCTTCATCACTGAATGTGTTAGCTATGAGTTTTGTAGATGCCTTTGATCAGATTGAGGAAGTGCCCTTCTATTCCTAATTGAAGTGGTTTTATCATGACTGTTGGATTTTGTCAAATGCTCCTTCTGCATCTGTTGAGATGATCCTGTGGTTCTTGTCCATTACCATAGTGATATGGTATATCACACTCATTGATTTTTGTATGTTGAAACAATCTTGCATTCCTGGGGAAATCGCACTTGGTCATGAGGTCTAATCCTTTTTATATGTTGCTAGATTTTCATCTGTATTCAGAAGAGATAGTGGCCTATCATTTTCTTTTTTTGTGATGTCCTTGTCTGGTTTTGGTATCAGGGAAGTACTGGCTCCATAGAATAAATTGGGAAGTGTTCCCTCCTCTTCTACTTTTTTGGAAGAGTTTGTGAAAAATTAATATTTGGTAGGATTCATCAGCAAAGCCATCTGAGCTCGGGCTTTTCTTTGTGAAAGTTGTTTTATTTACTAATTCAATCTCTTTACTTACTGTAGATCTTTTCAGATTTTCTAGTTCTTCTTGAGTCTGTTTTGGTAAGCTTATGTTTTTTGTTTTTGCTTTTAGGAATTTGTCCATTTCACCAAAGTTATCTAATTGGTTGGCATGTAATTGTTTGTAATATTCCATATAATCCTTTATATTCCTGTGAGATTCACAATCATGTCCCCTCTTTCATTCCTGATTTCAGAGCTTTGAGTCTCCTCTCTCTTTTCTTGGTTTGTCAATTTTGTTCTTTTCAAAAATCCAACTTTTGATTTTGTTGATTTTCTGTTATTTTTCTCTTCTTTGTTTCATCAATTTCCACTCTATTCATTATCATTTCTTTCCTTCTGCTTGCTTTAGATTTAATTTGCTCTCCTTTTTTTCAGTGCTTAAGGTGGAAGGTTAGGTCATTGGTATGAGATCTTTTATCTCTTTTAATATAGGCATTTGCAGCTGTAAATTTTCCTTTAAGCACTTCTTTTGCAGCATCCCTGAAGTTTTGGTATGTTGTGCATTCATTTTCATTCATCTTAAAGTATTTTCTATTATCACTTGTGGTGTCTCATTTGACTCACTGGTTATTTAGGAGTGTGGTGTTTAAGTCCCATGTATTTGTGAATTTCCCACATTTCCTTCTGTTATTGATTTCTACTTTCATTCCATTGTGGTTGGAAAACACACTTTGTATTATTCAATCTTTTAAAATTTATTGAGGCTTGTTTTATACATAGCATATGGCTATCCTGGAAAATGTTCAATATGTGCTTGGAAAGAATGTGTGTTCTGTTGTTGTTGGGTGAAGTGCTCTGTAGATGTCTGTGGCCTTGTTGGTTGAAAGTATTGTTCAACTCTTCCATTTCCTTGTTGATCTTCTGCCTAGTTATTCTATCTACTGAAACTTTGCAGCTATTATTGTTGACTTGTCTTCTTCTCACTTCAATCCTTTTGTTTCATTTACTTTGTATTAGATTTATTTACCTCGTGATTTTGTTGTACATGACTGTATGCTTGTAATTGTCATAATATCCTGATATAGTGACCCTTATATCATTATAAGATGTTCTTCTTTATCTGTAGTATCATTTTGTTTTGTTTTGTTTTAAGGTCTAATTTATCTGATATTAGAATGGCTACTCAGGCTGCTTATAGTACATGGTATATATGTTTTCATCCCATTTGCTTTTAACCTATATGTATTTTTGGATCTTAAAAGTGTCTCCTACAGGGAGCACTTTGTTGAATCTCTGCCTTTTGAGTGGATTGCTTAATGTTATAATTGACATGTCTGGATTTATCTTTTCCATTTTACTTTTTGTTTTTATATGTCTTATATTGTTTTTGTCTCTTCTTTACTGGTTTTTTTATTCAGTGAACGTTTTCTAGTGTAACATTTTAATTTCCTTAATAATTTTCTCACTATATTTTTAATTGCTTTCTTAATGGTCGCTCTAGGGCTTACAATGTACATCTTAACTCTACTCCAGAATCTTCTCCAGAATTATACTACCTAATTGAAGTGACATATAGAAACATTACTCCTATATATACTCTTTTTCCTCTTCCCTTTTTTTGTTGTTATATTTGTTATCCATACACCTACCTGTGTAACAAACCACAATACATTTTTATAGTGTTACTTTATAGAATTTTATATCTTTTACAGATAAGAAATAAGAGAACTTATATTTCATTGAGTTTTTTACATAAGCCTTTTTATTTAGCATTTCTGGTTCTCTTCATTTCTTCCTGTGGTTCTGATTTATTAGCTGCTGTCATTTAATTACTGCAAAACAGCTTTGCTTCCATCTGCTTTATTTGTGGCATTTTTATCAAATATACTACATTTCTATATTATACTGGTCAGTAGTATAATTACATACATATTGGTTTATACAATTGCTTTTTAAACAAGAGAATAAAGGAAAAGAAATATGCAATTATAGTGTCTTTTATAATTACTACAATCAACTCTACTAGTACACTTTGGTTGTTTTGTATTGTCTGATGTCACTTGACTTCAGCCTGAAAAACTTCCTTTAGTATGTCTAATAATAACTAGCATGTCTGCTAATAACAAATCCTCTCAATTTTTTTTATCTGGGAATGTCTTTATTTTGCATTCATTCTTGAAAGATTGATTTCCTAGGAAATTATTGTTTTACAGTTTTTATTTTTCAACACTTTAAACATGCCATCCCACTGTCCTCTGGCTTCTAGAACTCAGCTATTTATCTTACTGGGATTCCCACGTATGTGGTCATTTTTCTCTTGATGCTTTCAGATTTTTTTTTTTTTTTTTTGACTTTCAACGTCTTTACTGTGACATATCTGGATGTAGATCTCTTTGTGTCTACTCAACTTGGAGTCTATTGAGCTTCTTAATTGTGTAGATTAATGCATTTCATGAAATTTAGACAGTTTTCAGCCATTATTTCTTCAAATATATTCTCTGCTCTATTTGGTACTTCCATCATGCATATGTTGGTGCACTTAATGGCGTCCCTTTATTTCTCTGAGGCTTTATTCATTTTTTCTTCATTCTTTTTTCTATTTTTCAGAATGTTTCATCACTATTGATATCTTTTCAAGTTTGCTGATTCTTCTGCCAGCTCAAATCTACTGGTTGATCTGCTCTAGTGAATTTATTATTTTGGTTATTGTACTTTTCAACTCCTGAAATTGTCCTTTGGCTCTTTTTATGAATATAATTTTTATTTCTTTATTGATAGTCTCTATTTGATGAGACATTATTATCATGCCTTCTTTTACTTTTTTAAACACAGTTTTCTGTTGTTCTTTGGGCATATTTATAATAGGTACTTTGAAGTCTTTATCTGCTTAGCCTGACATCTGAAACCTCTCAAAGGCAGTTTCTGTTGCCTTTTCCCCTGTATATGAGTCATCCTTTCCAGTTTCTTTGCATGTTTCACAATTTTTTGTTGAAAACTGGGCATTTTAGATAAGATATTTTAGCAACTGTGGATACTAAGTTTCCCCTTCCCTCTAGGACTTGTTGTTTGCTTGCTTATTTATTTGTTTAGCTCTTTGGCTGGGCTATTTCAGGGACATCTATTTCCCCTGTGGTGTGCAGCCTTTAATGTCACTCCTCAGAGAGCTCAGCCTTGGACATGTACACTGTCACCCCGATCCTCCTGGAATGACAGTGTTTTTAGTTGGCCTGTCTTTGATGAAGTTTCTAGATGGTCTGCCTCTACTGATATCACACTCAGCTCTTAGCCTCCACTAATTAGTATATGATCACTCTGTTCTTTCAATAACATCCTGGAGGCATAAATTACTACATGGTCTGATCCAATTAAACTCAGGCCCCTTGGCCAGGGTAGTCTTATAGGTCAGTCTTTGAGGTCAGGTCAGACTTCAAGAGGAGCCCTTCTTGGCTGTCTCTTTCCCTGCTTTTCTCTGTTAAACTGAGCTTTGACCTACCATTTGGCTTGTTGCTCTCATCCAGTTACCCCCCATCCTCCTCTTAACTGCACACCATTAAAATCTTATTTTCAATGCACCCTTTAGGCTTAAATTTCCCCATGTTTGGTCCCAAATAAGCTCAGTCTCCTTAGGAAAAGCTATGGAACTTTCTGTTCTTACAGCTTGATTTTCCCCCAAGGAAGAACCTTTGCACTAATTCTGTGGATTGAGAGGGTAGAACCCACTTTGCAGAGTAACATCCCCAGTCTATAAGCAGAATGCTGGGTAATGGCAACATCCCCTGGTCTTCTTGGCTTGCCTTGCTCAGCATGGAACTTCTGTGCTACCAGTGATTTTGAGTGAGACTGATTTAGGCCTTGTGTTCTTGGCCTGCCATGCCTGGGGCAGATCTTCTGATCTATGAGTAGGGACTGAGTGGTGGAAGGGAGCTTCAGACTCTGCCATTCTTGCCTCTAAGACAGCTTCAGCAACACAGAGCTGGGTGAGATGAGGAGTGCTGGTGTCCCCTGCCCCCCGCTGCCCCCCACACACCCTAGGAGGAAGCTTAGCCCTAGCAGAGAGCTGGGGGAAATATAGTCTTGTGTTCGTAGCTGCACCCACGAAGAGTAGAACTATCATCTTGCTGAGGTGGGGGAAGAGAGGACAGGTCATGGTTCAGATGTCACAGATGCTTACTGTTCTTACCTAGATTTCATAGATTTTCCTGAATAAATGTTTCTCCATTTTTTTGTATAGCCTTAGGACAATTTCAAGAGACTTGAAATGGTTTTGTATTTTATATTTGAAATTAAACATTTTATTTTGAGGTAACTGTTGACTGACATGTAGTTCTAAGAAATAATACAGAGATCCCATGTACCCAGTTTCCCCAAATGGTAACATCTTGCATGATTATAGTATAATATCGCAACTAGGATATTGACATCTCTACATCAATATACAGAACATTTTTATCACCACAAGAACTTTATTTTTTAAAATTTAATTTAATTTAATTTTTGGCTGTGTTGGGTCTTCGTTGCTGTGTGCAGGCTTTCTCTAGTTGCGGCAAGTGGGGGCTACTCTTCATTGCGTTGCACGGGCTTCTCATTGTGGTGGCTTCTCTTGTTGCGGAGCACAGGCTCGAGGCACACACGCTTCAGTAATTGTGGCATGCAGCTCAGTAGTTGTGGCTCACAGGCTCTAGAGCACAGGCTCAGTAGTTGTGGCTCATGGGCTTAGTTGCTCCACGGCATGTGTGATCTTCCCGGACCAGGGATTGAACCCGTGTCCCCTGCACTGGCAGGTGGATTCTTAACCACTGCGCCATCAGGGAAGCCCCACAAGAACTTTTATAATGACAACTACTTCCCTCCTACCACCAGCCTCACCTTATCCCCTAGCAACCACTAATCTAGGCTTCATTTCCATCATTTTTGTCTTTTCAAAGATGTTATATAGGTGGAATCATACTAGTACGTATGTCTAGAACTTCTAGCATTATTTTGAAGAGTGGTGATAGTGGACATGCTTTAATTGCTTCTGATCTTAGGGGGAAAGCATTCAGTTTTTCACCATTAACTCTAATGTTAGCTATAGATTTTTGGTAAGTGTTCTTTATCAAGTTGAGGAAGTTCCTTTCTATTCCTATTTTTCTCTATTGTTTCACTGAAGAAAGAGTCCACAGGTCTCCTCAAAAGCCATTCCAAATGTGCTCCCTCTATTGGCTATATTTTTTAAGGTACATAGCTTTGCAGAGGAATCTCAGGTTCTCATTCAATCTTTGAGCCTGGTTAGCTCTATTCATGTCCATTCTTCTCCTTCCCTGCTTCACTCATGTTGGCCTACCAGATGATTGGTTTCCCTCCAAAATGGTGACTCTCTGACCTACATCTTTTATTTAGTTCTCTTCCCAGGACTGTGCTTTTCCTGATGAACTCCCCCTTCTGAAGTCTTACACTGTGTCTCTTTGAACACTTGTTCTAAGGTCAAGGATATGTAATCTAAAACTTTTAGCACTTTAAACAATCTTTTCTTTCACATATGGATATTTAAAATAACTTTTCCATTTTGACCCTTTTAAATGGAGACTATTCAGTCTCCAATGACCAACCCATGTCAAGACTGGTCAACTTTGTCCAACAATCCATATTCCTTCTAATAAATGCCTTCTGGTCATATACTTGATATGATTAGAAAGAAGTAAATTGAGGATGCCACCTAGAGATGTGAAGAGTGTGCTACAAGGTACCATTACCTCAGAAAGGTCATGAAATGCTGGGAATCTGGTCCTTTTCATTACATGTTGAATTGAATAAATCTGGTCAATGAGACATCAACAAAGTTCACAGGAGACTGACATACAAATAAGTAATATAACTGTCAAGTGGAATCAAAACTCCTTTTATCTCATTAGTAAACTTTCCTTGTAGAAAATACCTTAACAGCAAATTATTATAAACAGTATATTTCTCAATGAGCATGAAATCAGAATAAGAGATCTTAGAACAATCAAGTTTTTAAATGATAAAACAAATATTTTCATTAATTTCTAACTCCATTACTCCAATTTTTATGTAACGCCATTTTTCCCTACAATATCTTGAGAAAGTTACATAGTTATAAACTGGGTAACCCCAGTTTACAGTTGGAGAAACAGACACTCTGTGTCAACAACCTGTACAAGATCCTTGAGGAAGTCAGAGGTAGCCCCAGTGTAGTAATAAAATGCTCCTCTCTGCTAGTCAAGGTGAGATGGCTCCCCCACTTAGTTGGCATTTCTGGAATGCAAAGCTCTATTTCCAAAATTAAATGTTATTGGGCATAGATATGTGCTGTCAAAAAAAGGTATGCCCATTTTTTTCAGTCTGTATTCAAGTGCCTGAAGTTACTGTTACCAAAAATACAAACTGCCCAGTGTTCTTGAAGCTATTCTGTCAAATATATAAACCAGATTCTGTGTTAAGTTATACAAGATTTGCCTGAATACTCTCCAGATGTTTGGTGTCACAGAAAGAACTTATTCTGTTGTTTGGGATTCCTCAAAACCATATCCTCTGTGTTTGCATATGACAGGACACCATGGGACATGAATGCTAAAAAGAGAATGGATACATATGGCACTCTCTAGGGAAAATAAACTTTGCCACATTGTAATATAAGATGAAGTTAAGGAGTGTGATGTGACTTTAGAATATATATATATACATATATATATATGTATATATATATATGTATATATATATATATATACATATATATATATATATATATATATATATATATATCAAAAGTGAAGTAAAATGTTTGGTACTTTTCACAGAGCCATAAAAAAAAAAAATCGCAATGTGTATCTCTTTAGCTCTTTCGTAATTAATATTGATTACATGAGAGCAAGAGAAATAACCAATGCCAGAGGATCATGGCCAGCATCCATTTTGAGTATTCAGAGCCAGTTTTTAAATATCTTGAATGTGTATTCTTTATTATCAGAGTGTAGAGTTTGATATATATGCATAAGATCTACCCTTTTATTTATATTGTTTAGATCATCTCTCTCCTTATTTTTGCCTGCTTGATCTATTTTGTTATTAAAAGTGGTATATTAAAATTTCCTATTATTAGGGTGTTTCTACCTATGTCTCCTTTCATCTCCTGTAGTTTTGTTTCATAAAAGTTGCTGTGTTATTTGATGCATAATACTCACATGTTATGTCTTCATTGTGGATTATGGTTTTTAGCACTTCTTTGTCGTGTTTTCCTGATTTCGTACTTGAATTCTACTCTACCTTATCAGGATTTGCTACCCTTGTTCTCTTTTTATGTCCATTTTCCTGGTATACTCTTGCACATGCTTTTAATTTTGGCCTTTATGAGTCACTTTAAGTGTGTCTCTTACATATAGCATGTACTTGGGCTTTGTTTACAAGTCAATTGGAAATTTTTTTCTTTAAATAGGTGTTATATTCATTCACATCTTAAGTTGAAAAAAAAACCACAATAAAATTGCCTTTATTAGTATACAGTTTTAACATACATACAGATTCATGTTACTTTTACCATAATCTGAATATAGAACAGCTCCCTCACACTTCCTCCATGGAGTCAATTCCTCCCTCCCACCTAACTCCTGGGACACACTGATCTTTTTTCTGTTGCTTTAGTTTTGCATTTTCTGGGATGACATAGAAATGTGATATAAATGGAATCACACAATATGTAACCTTTTGAGATTGGCTTCCTTCACTCAACATAATGCCTTTGAGGTCCATCTGTGTTTTTGCATGTGTCAATAATTTGTTCTTCCTTATTGCTGAGCATTATTCCATCAAATGCATGTCATACAGTTGTCCTACAGTTTGTTCATTTGTTGGAAGAAAATGAGTTGTTTATAGTTTTTGGAGATTATGAATAGAGCTGAGATGCACATTTGCATACAGGTTTTTGTGTGAACGTACATTTTCATTTCTCTGGGATAAATGCCTATGAGTGAGATTGTAGGGTCACATGATATGTGTATGTTTAACTTTATAGGAAACTGCTAAACTGTTTGATACAGTGGCTGTACCGTTTTTTATTCTCACCAGCAAAGATTAAATTTCTAGTTGATTAGCTTCCTTGTCAGCACTTAGTATTGTCAAGTTTTTTGTTTGTTTTCCCATCTTCTGTGGTAGCTCAATGTAGTTTTAATTTACATTTCACTAATGGATAATAATGTTAAGCATCTTTCATGTGCTTATTTGCCATCTGTATATACTGTTTGGTGAAGTGTATGCCCAAGTCTTTTGCTCATTTTTAAAATTAAGTTGTTTGTTTCCTTATTGTTCCTTACTGTTTAGTTTTGAGAGTTCTTTATATAGTCTGGATACAAGTCTTTTGCTGTATATAACATTTCCAAGTCTTTTTCTCCTGGTCTGGACCTTATCTTTTCTTTCTCTTAATTGTCCTACACAGAGTGGAAGTTTTAAATTTTAATGAAGTCAAATTTATCATTTTTTTCCTTTGTGGGTTGTACATTTAGTGTCATATTTAAGAACCTTTGACTTACTCCAGGTTACAAAGATTTTCTTCTATGTGTTCTTAAATTTTTTTTTATAGTTCTATGCTTTACATCTAGACCTATGACTGATTTTGAACTAATTTTTTATGAAGTCGGAAGGGTTTTGCCTATAGACATCCAGTTGTCCTAACACCATTTGTTGAAACGACAGTGCTTTCTCCAGTAAATTGCCTTTCCGCCTTTGTCAAAAATCAATTGGAGGGGACTTTTCTGGTGGTCCAGTGGTTAAGAATCTACACTTCCAATGCAGGGGCATGACTTCAGTTCCTGGTCGGGGAACTAAGATCCCATATGCTGCGTGGTGAGGCCAAAAAAATATATATATGTATTGCACATATTTATGTGGGTCTATTTCTGACTCTGTCTTCTGTTCCATTGATCTACATGTCTCTCTCTTCACCAACACAGCACTGTCTTGGTTATGATAGCTTTATTATAATAAGTGTTAAAACAAGGTAGTGTGGGTCCTTCAAATTTATTTTTTTTTCAAACTTGTTTTAATTATTTTAATTTCTTTGTCTTTTGATATAAATTTTAGAATCAGTTCTCTTATTGGAATTGCATTAGATCTATAGATCCCATTCATAATAAAATATGTGGAACAAACTTTAAAATTGTAAAACCTAATGATATAATGGGCACATATGAACCAACCAGTCAATCAAAGAAGTGGAACATTAAAACTTGCATCTATTTCTGTGCTTTCCCTCTGTCTTGTATCCATAACTACTTTTTCCTTTGATGAAGCTAAGTACTCAAGGGCAAACATTCCAATTTGTTGAATTCTTAGGTCTTTTGAATCACTTTACCTTCCACTTGTGATTTGGCTGTTAGAATTTTACTTCTTATGATGGCCTCTTCTAAAAACTGTCGAGAGTACAAGAGGAGATAAACTTCATACTACTTCAAAAAACCATATTTTTTAGTTTCTACTATGTTGAACTAATTTTTCAAGTTAAACATTAGGTTTAAGGAGGTTTAAATTTTAATCTTAAATAAAGTAATGGAATTGAAATAAGTAATTAATACAATTATTCAGTCATTTATTACTTCTAAAGTTCCACAGGAATGTACCAGTACCTTTCTTATGGCACCTATAATTCTCTACAATGCATCACATTTATTTATGTGTATATCAGATTTAGTTTCCTCCATTTTATTAAAATATAATTGTCATTAAACATTGTATGAAAGGTGTACAACATAATTATTTGACTACGTATATATTGAAAAGTTATCACCACAATGGTTTTAGTTAACATCCATCACCTCACATAGTTACAATTTTTTCTTTCTTGTGATGAGAACTTTTAAGATCTACTCTCTTAGCAACTTTCAAATATACAATACAGTATACTTAACTATAGTTACCATATTGCACATTAATCCCCAGATTTATTTATCTTCTAACACCCTCACCCATTTCCCCCTCCAACTCCAACCTCTGGCAGCCACCAATCTGTGCTTCACTTCTCAAACCTGGAGCAAGACCTCTCTCTGTATTGCAGTAGTGCTTCATACCAAGTCTGCCACTCAGTTAATTTTGAACAAATGAGTGAAGTGTATTTTTACCTCTGTCAATATCATCCCAGATTTCAGTTGAATTGTTTTGCCATTTCTTTGAGATTGTATTATGTAGCTTTTGAACAAGGACTAAAGATGTAAGCAAAGCTCATGAAAATTAGTCTGGAGAAATGAAGCAGCAGATATTTCTAGACCCAACTCATTGTTAATGACCACCTAAGTCTCTCAGTACTGTAGTCAGTTGGATTTTTGTCTTTCCTTTCCAGCTGAATGCTTCCAAGCAACCTTGAGCAGGGAGGTAAAGAATAAATGGAAGTGTAGACTATTAGGTTGTGAAAACATTGCATTCCCCCAACTGGGGCACTCAATAAGTGGCTAGTCACAGGAAACCTACACCACAGAATATAGTTCCATTTCTTTTATTTGGTGAGAAGCCTATTTATGAGTTAATGTGGGATGAAGGTATTCAGTGCAAAACCTGCATCAGATGACTAAGTATTAACCAGTAGAATATATCCTCAGAATTACTCCTTCTCATTCAAATATTTACTAATATAAAATTCTGATGTGTCTAGCATTAGTGTCATTCATTATCACGAGCATGAAGGGTTTAGCTGTGTATTTGTGTATTAACTTTTACAATGTTAAAATTTAATATTTATAATGTTGCACTTAATTCACCCATTTAAAAACATTTACTGAGTGCCTAGGCCTTCTTTTGGACTCTAGGAATACAACAATGAAGCAAACATACAGGTCATATTCTAAATTTCATAACCAAATGATGTCTATAAAAATTAATTTTCTTTGAAATTTATCTAAAACAAATTATTTCTGTTTTGGGGAAAATTCTCCATGTATTATCATTGTATTTGAATCTCTATTTTGATTTTAAATAAGAAGTATATAAGATTGCTAAGAAATCTAACTTAATAAACTAAACTGATACATAATTTTTTAGCAGTTGTAATAATTCATATTATAAATATATTTGAAATCTATTTAGCCTTTGCTTTCATGACAAGATAATATTTTCATTGACATAACATAATCTTTAATGTTTTATCACAGTCTTGCTCAAGATTCCTGAGTCTTAGGCCATAGGATATTGTGATGTGATCTAAGATTGTCCTAATATCGCTCTAAATCTGTATGTATATTAAACATTGGCAGTAGGTTTAATTAGCTTTCATTAAGTACTTCAGCTTTTCAGTGTATAATTCTGTACTGCAAGATCATATACATGTGTCACAAATTTTACCAATTTTAGTCAGGCACTTTCTTAATTAACAGATATTTAAAGTTTATTTTTTTAAAAATAAATTTATTTATTTATTTTTTGCTGTGTTGGGTCTTCGTTGCTGCATACGGGCTTCTCATTGTGGTGGCTTCTCTTGCTGCAGTGCACGGGCTCTAGGCGTGCGGGCTCAGTAGTTGTGGCGCACGGGGTTAGTTGCTCCGCGGCATGTGGGATCTTCCCGGACCAGGGATTGAACCAGTGTCCCCTGCATTGGCAGGCGGATTCTCAACCACTGCGCCACCAGGGAAGCCCTAAAGTTTAATTTTTAGCAGAGATAGTCTGGACTATTTTGACATGAAACTGGTTCTTGTGTCTTGAAAATAATTAGATCATAAAGCCACTAGGGGGCTCACATACCATGTGTGTAAATCATGTGGCATCAGCATCAGACGTCCACATAAGTACTTCTGGGTACTTAAAAGCACATGATAACTGGGGCAATAATATCACGTTCAGTAGTTTTGTGTGGTAGGTTAAAAAGTAACATTCTTAACACAAAAGGTAAGGGCACAGTAACAGAAGATTCTAGGAAATACATTAAACAGGTGTAACTTAGGGAAATTAGCAACGAGGGGTCAAAAACTGAAACTGGAGAAATGTGCAGTCTGGTTGGTATCAATCCCTGTGAACACCCCTCCTGACTGGACTTGCTGTTGCTACAGGAGCATAAGCTCTAACTGTCAACCCTAGAGTCCTAGTGTTCGACAGAATTACTTTTGCACAAATAACATTATCTGGTATTATTTCAGTTGTCTCTTATAATTGAGAAGACTTATTTGTAATCAATTTAAAAAGTCTTTAGCCTGTTCATTTTCTTTAGTGTAAGATTGTATCAATATTCTTTCATTTTCTAAAGAAAGAATCTTGAAAACCAATTCGAGTCCTTTCTTATATAATTCCAATTCAGGTGTTTCCAGCCAAGTGCATGCTTAAATATTTTATGAATTCTATCTATTTTTATTTTGTTTTGTTTTCAATCCAGGGACAATTCAGCATTAATTTGGCTGGAACTGGGATGAAGATATCCAGTACAGCAAAGTGGCTTGCTCAGGGCAGTTATGCCTCTGTCATCATTCACAGATCACAAGTAAGTCCTGCTGGACCAAAAAACCTGTCTGAAATACTTCTGTGCTGTGAACTAGCATTAAAGGTCCTCTACTTTAAATTTAGAGTTATATGAAGTTAATGACTAATGCGTTATTGCATATGATGGGCTATATTACATATAACGAAATATAACATTAATTTATGAAATTATGGAATTGGGTTCATTTATATTCATGTGCTTATGTAGGTTTTATATACATACACATTCATGTTTAGCCTATAGATATCTGAACATGAAATCAAATGCCAGAGCATATAGATTGAAGTAGCTCAAGTTTGGGGTTGATGGCTTGAAATGCAGGTACTTCAAAAAGAGGTGGTGCTTTTAGCTATACTCTAATTATTAAAAGTTTGTAGGTTTTAATATTTCAAAGTGAGAGGTAACTTTTTGGTTTATTTACCTCACTACTTTGATTTAGTGATAGAGCTGAGGTTGGAGCCATTTGTCATTTAACAAATATCCTTTATAGGTTCTTCAAGAATTAGGAATATTTTTTATGGCTGTATGCATATTTTCCTCTGTCTACCTTTATCTAGAGAACATTGGTATTTGGTTTTTACCTATAGCACATGTATTATCTAAAGTAGAATCCATTTAATTTTGATGCTGGTATGGTGTACTAGCACATACTCTTTATGAGATGTCTCCTAGTACTTGGAGTTACCACGTCTTAGATAGCATGATTCCATCTATAGTAAATCAGGATCTACATTATAAGTGTCCTCACCTATATTGCACATAAATCAGCACCATCAACAACCCCCTGCCCACTCTAAGGTTTTATAATTTTTCTTTCTTTTGAGAAAAGTGACTTCTGTTACACTCCTATTTATATGAATACTACTTGTAAATGAAATTCAATTTTCTAATAATCAGAGACTAAAACATTATATATCTGAATATTATGAAATTGTGTTTTAATTTATAATTAAATAATTTAAATTTTTATTAATTCTATGATATGGGCAAGCAGTAGGCTTTTTTTTTTTTTTTTAGTTGTTTTGTTTGTTTTTTTATACTGCAGGTTCTTATTAGGCATCAATTTTATACACATCAGTGTATACATGTCAATCCCAATCGCCCAATTCAGCACACCACCATCCCCACCCCACCGCAGTTTCCCCCCTTGGTGTCCATATGTCCATTCTCTACATCTGTGTCTCAACTTCTGCCCTGCAAACTGGCTCATCTGTACCATTTTTCTAGGTTCCATATACATGCATTAATATACGATATTTGTTTTTCTCTTTCTGACTTACTTCACTCTGTATGACAGTCTCTAGATCCATCCACGTCTCAACAAATGACTCAATTTCATTCCTTTTTATGGCTGAGTAATATTCCATTGTATATATGTACCACATCTTCTTTATCCATTCGTCTGTCGATGGGCATTTAGGTTGCTTCCATGACCTGGCTATTGTAAATAGTGCTGCAATGAACATTCCGGTGCATGTGTCTTTTTGAATTATGGTTTTCTCTGGGTATATGCCCAGTAGTGGGATTGCTGGGTCATATGGTAATTCTATTTTTAGTTTTTTAAGGAACCTCCATATTGTTCTCCATAGTGGCTGTATCAATTTACATTCCCACCAACAGTGCAAGAGGGTTCCCTTTTCTCCACACCCTCTCCAGCATTTGTTGTTTGTAGATTTTCTGATGATGCCCATTCTAACAGGAGTGAGGTGATACCTCATTGTAGTTTTGATTTGCATTTCTCTAATAATTAGTGATGTTGAGCAGCTTTTCATGTGCTTCTTGGCCATCTGTATGTCTTCTTTGGAGAAATGTCTATTTAGGTCTTCTGCCCATTTTTGGATTGGGGTGTTTGTTTCTTTAATATTGAGCTGAATGAGCTGTTTATATATTTTGGAGATTAATCCTTTGTCCGTTGATTCATTTGCAAATATTTTCTCCCATTCTGAGGGTTGTCTTTTCGTCTTGTTTAAGGTTTCCTTTCCTGTGCAAAAGCTTTGAAGTTTCATTAGGTCCCACTTGTTTATTTTTGTTTTTATTTCCATTACTCTAGGAGGTGGATCAAAAAAGATCTTGCTGTGATTTATGTCAAAGAGTGTTCTTCCTATGTTTTCCTCTAAGAGTTTTATAGTGTCCGGTATTGCATTTAGGTCTCTAATCCATTTTGAGTTTATTTTTGTGTTTGGTGTTAGGGAGTAGTCTAATTTCATTCTTTTACATGTAGCTGTCCAGTTTTCCCAGCACCACTTATTGAAGAGACTGTCTTTTCTCCATTTTATATCTTTGCCTCCTTTGTCATAGATTAGTTGACCATAGGTGCGTGGGTTAATCTCTGGGCTTTCTATCTTGTTCCATTGATCTATGTTTCTGTTTTTGTGCCAGTACCATATTGTCTTGATTACTGTAGCTTTGTAGTATAGTCTGAAGTCAGGGAATCTGATTCCTCCAGCTCCATTTTTTTGCCTCAAGACTGCTTTGGCTATTCGGGGTCTTTTGTGTCTCCATACAAATTTTAAGATTATTTGTTCTAGCTCCGTAAAAAATGCCATTGGTAATTTGATAGGGATTGCATTGAATCTGTAGATTGCTTTGGGTAGTATACTCATTTTCACAATGTTGATTCTTCCAATCCAAGAACATGGTATATCTCTCCATCTGTTGGTATCATCTTTAATTTCTTTCATCAGTGTCTTATAGTTTTCTGCATACAGGTCTTTTGTCTCCCTAGGTAGGTTTATTCCTAGGTATTTTATTCTTTTTGTTACAATGGTAAATGGGAGTGTTTCCATAATTTCTCTTTCAGATTTTTCATCATTAGTGTATAGGAATGCAAGAGATTTCTGTGCATTAATTTTGTATCCTGCAACTTTACCATATTCACTAATTAGCTCTAGCAGTTTTCTGGTGGCAGTTTTAGGATTCTCTATGTATAGTATCATGTCATCCGCAAACAGTGACAGTTTTACTTCTTCTTTTCCAATTTGTATTCCTTTTATTTCTTTTTCTTCTCTGATTGCCGTGGCTAGGACTTCCAGAACTATGTTGAATAATAGTGGTGAGAGTGGACATCCTTGTCTCGTTCCTGATCTTAGAGGAAATGCTTTCAGTTTTTCACCATTGAGAAAGATGTTTGCTGTGGGTTTGTCATATATGGCTTTTATTATGTTGAGGTAGGTTCCCTCTATGCCCACTTTCTAGAGAGTTTTTATCAGAAATGGGTGTTGAATTTTGTCAAAAGCTTTTTCTGCATCTATTGAGATGATCATATGGTTTTATTAATTAATTTTTATTAATTCTATCATATGGGCAAGCAGTAGGCTTTTTAAAAATGGCTATTTCTAAATATTTATTTGGCAAATTTTGGTCTAATCCCTTTTGGTAGAAGAATGGAAATAAATTAATTACCTAGTTAAAGTATATTCTGAGCAAGTAGAAAATTTAGAGAGTGCAATGAGATATTCTGACTTTATCCAGCTTTTAGGTATCTTTTGGTTAAATGAGATCTGGCTGAGGGCAGCAGTAAAAATGAATATTTAATACAATCATTCCTTTTGCTTCTATTTAAGTTCTATTCTAAAGATTAGTTGTTTATTTAATTGAGAATTTCTCCCTCAATCAAAAATTTTGCACATGAAGGTATTTCCTGAGATCTGTTGCCTGGTGTGAAACTGAGACTTGTGAAACCCGAATGTACTTATGGAAATGCACGCATATTTTCATTTCCCAGTAAATTTAAGCAAGATTAAGGGTTTACTTAACAATCCGTTTGCGAACAGGAATGTATATAAATTGGAATTTTTACTGCCATTCCTTTCTCTGTTTACTCAGACTCTCTAGAGTTTAGAAAGCTTCTGAAAGGAGAGGCAACTTCAAAAGCCCCTGATCTCAAAACATTCTTCATCCTCAAAAGTTCCAGGAACCCAAAGTTTCCTTCTCTACCCTCCCTCCTTAGATTAAAAAAACAAAAACAAAGCAACACTTACCTGTTCTAGAAACTACAGGAGTTCAAGCTATTTTTGCTTTATCCTATTAAAATGCCTTTTGACTTTTGGACCTAAAGATGGAAGACAGTTTGGAAAGAAAATCTAGCATGTCCTGACCACCTCCTTCACCAGCCTCTGCCCACCCATTCCTCAATGAGCAGCTCTGCTTTCCTAAAAAAAGAAGAATCTCCCTTTTTAGTCCTTGTCTAATTATAATTCCTGCTTTCAGTCCAGTTTTATTACCTGCCCCCCCCATTTTATCACCTTCTAAATATTTTCTTCAGGCTGTGTTTCTAATGCTTCCAGGAGATATTTGAGGTTAATATGGCTTGGATTCAGTTAAGGTCAAGTTTGCATAATATCTTTCTTTTATTTAGTCTGTGAGAATCTTATATAAAATCATGGCAATGCTAGACAACAGATTGGGAGAGGTTTTAATAAACTCACTGAAGCAAATAGATATCTTGTTGAAAAATAAGTGGGTTGAGATGAATTGTCTAAATTAGAGTGTGGTTTATAATCATTAAGTAGATAATATGAATCTCACATTATCTAATTCCCATGACCACGAATTTCAACTAATCCTGAAATGGCATGATCTTTGACCTCAAGTGTAATTGTTGTATGAAACCTTGGCTAATTATTTCAACCGCATGATTCAAAGCATTTGCTTTTTCTGCCTTGTGCACGCAGATACTAGCTTGTAACAGATTCTCCTGTATCTCTGCCTCTTCCTATTTTCAGGATGGAACCAAAGTCTACGGTAGATGTGGAGGGTTCTGTGGAAAGTGTATTCCTCACATGACTACTGGTCTCCCAATTCAAGTAATATGAACATTCAGAAGTGGGAAGTGTGTCCCGAAGAGGATACATTCTCTGGAACCTGCAAATAGCCGGTGCTTGTTTCTTTACTCTTCCCTTCCTGAAATTTCCATGTCTAAAATGTCTGTGCCTTTTTGTCAGGGCGCTCATCAGGGAGTCACATCACTGCTTAATTTTTCAAGGCCTTCAAAATAAACTGAATGATATGTGACTCTAATCTGGATCCTTAAAAGGATATAGTAATTTATGGTAGGGTATACGGGATGCTTGAATTATACCAAGATAATATTGCTGTTAACAGCTTGGACTGGACCACAATTACGTTATGCCTATAAACACACATGTAAATCTCTGCTCTGGTATCCTACTGTACAATGAATGTTTATTCTACTTGTTAAAATGGAGCAAGTAAAAATTAGGAAAATGAACTTATTTAAAACTGCCATAAACATATTGAATCTGTCAGGTGAATAGCAAATCAATAGTCACATCAAAAAAGTACATAGCCATTATACTTTCTACTGATACAGCTTAGATACCTTGTTTTATGTTTCCTTTAATTTTTAATTGTGCATTATGGTGCTTGAAAAAAATCATCCTGAATTATGGTATAATTTTGTATTTAAAATATATGCTTTGGTTAAATACTAAATATGAAATTTTGTGGGAATAATACAGAAGAAGATATGATATAGTAGAATTTGACTTAAAACACCTACCTCTAATTTGATTGTACTTATAAGAGCAATACATTGTTTTTATAATGTTTATATTCTATCATGTCTTTATAGATCTTATATATGTATATGTCTACTCTTAAAAAATTAATTTTCTCACAGTTAAGTACTGTATTTTATTAATCAAGTAGAAAAGTAAGAATTATTGACACGTTGAAGATCTTATTTTGGTAAACATAAAATTATGTTTACATTTACAAAATTTTTATTAGAGATGTTCAAGTTATTTCATATCTGAGGTGTCTCAAAACCAGAACATAAAAGATAGTATAAAAATTAACTATTCATGGACAAATTCTCAGGTATTAAGAGATTTTTTTCAGGTGAATAATTTGTGTATTATATAATAATGTGATTTTAAAAGAATCATAGACAAATAATATTTTTCTATGGCAACCTACTTTATAAACCAAGAAAACTGAATCTACTAATAAATTTTTGCCAGTAAATAGTAGTGTACTAGTTTTACCCACAGAGTTTTTCTTTTTCAAAGATTTATTAGGGGTATATTGTACCATATAAGGTACTAAAGCAATTTTGTGCCAATGTGGTTAGATAAACATTTAGGGATCTCTGTATCAGAAAAGAAGTATTTTGCACTATGTGCCTGAAACCAGTTACAAACATTATTACAAACTGTGTAACATTTTCTAGAAATGTTTTTATTCATAAGTAAAATCTTATAATTTATAAACATTTAAGTAATAAACATATTTGTGTGATACATTAGGACTTTGTTTTCATTTTCCTTACAGGTTAAAAAAAAAAAAAAAAGGATTCTTCACCAAAAGGTCTATAACTCTAAAATCACTTCAGAAATTCTACAAAGATTTTATTCAAATTGTTGCAGCTGGGATGGAAACAGCTCCTGTCCAGTGTATACCCTTCTCATGGAAATATGGGCAGGAGGCTGACAAAAATTTGCAATGACTTCAAAAGCTTCTGTTCATAGAAGGGGTACCCATGTATACTCATATTCAATTGGTCAAATTAAATCACATGACCAAATCCTAGTCAATGGGGCAGGGAAATATACTACCTCTACAGTGCAGGATGGCCAGACATATGGAAATGAGTGAGGACTCACAATGCTCTCCCAAGGGAAGGAGTAGATCCTTTTGAACAATAATATGTTACATCCATCCATCTTAAACTTCCCTAGAAATTGCCAAATTACTACTTTCTAAAGGGGTTAAATCAATTTAAATTACCACTGGCAGGGTGTAAAAATTTTAGAGTATCCACATCCTCAGTGACATGTGAAAGTTTTTTCTGATCTTATGGGGCAGAGCATAGTATTTCATTGTTTGAATTTATATTTATTTAATTACTAGGTTGGATGAAGATCCTTTCATATACTTTTTGCTATTAGGTTCCTTTTTCTGAGAATTGCTTATTTATTTTTTTTCACTTTACCTCTCCTGTCCTCCACCTTTCCTGCCTTTCCCCACCCTCTAAACTCCACCCCCCAATAAAAAAAAAATAAAAAAGGAAAGAAACAAACATATAAGGGAGTCAAGCAGCTTTATGTGAATGTGATTTAAAACATTTGAGAATCTCTTATCACAAAGCATGCTTTTTGCACTCTACCTTAGTTACAAATATTACTATGCAGTGTATAGTGATTTTCTATACCTGTTTATCATTTAAAGTGAAGCACTCTCTACATCTATTTTGTCTATTTTTCCTACTCCTTAAGGGCAAAAGATTTCCCTGATCATATCAAAGGCCAATCTGCCCATCTCTGCTCTTGATTTCCTCCCACTCTGAATTACCCAGGACCTTTCTCCGCAGATTATTCTCTCTCTTTTTCCTTTCTCTCTCTACTGGCTCCTTTTTTTCAGCCAAAAACCGTGTTCACCTCTCTTATATTTTAAAACAAAAATATGTCCTCCTCTGCCACCCCTATTCACTCTCGACATAAAACCTTTCTTTTTATTCTACTGTATTCTTTGCTTAAGAACAGAAACTATGTTTATTCTCTTCTGAATCCCTCACAGCTACTTAACAGAGTGTTGACCACAGCATAGATTTAATATTTTCTTGTCAATTAATTAAAATATGCAGGAATTCAAATCCACATGAAAATATAAGAACAAATCTATTTGAACTATAATTTACAGAGTTTTGGTGGGATTGATGTTTTTAAAACAGTGAAGAGTCATCCCAAAAATATGTTCAGGAAGATACAGGGATTCCAGGAGTTATAAATCATGTTCCACTGTGGAATTTGGGAAGCCAGCCTAGAAGTAAACAATAGCCATCATATTTTTTCTCATGGAATAGGCCATGTAGGTCTGCTTTAATTTATATGTTTTAAATTATTTTAAAAATACTTAACACTATGAATATTGATGGAAATATAAGAGAGTAACATAGTTAACAGTCAATTTTGTAGTAACAGCTTATTCACCATTGAGTGTAGGCTTGAGAAATACAAAACTATTTTTATAATGTCTCAATAGTAACAAAAAAGAATAGAATTGATGTTTTATTTTACTCTTCCTTGATGTCACTCATCAGTGTAGGCTATATCTTGGCTATTAAATATAGCTATTAGTCAACACTGGTGATTGCATCAACTTCTAATTTTTAAGCATGATTATTCTTTTCAAACATAGAAGACTTACAGTTTTCCTTGTTAATTTTTTTCTAACAATTTAGTTCATATCTTTTAGCTACCAAGTGTATAATTAAATGTTTTGCTTAAAGGTAAATAATAAGATCCAATTATGCATTATTTTGTTACCTTTTTTTTTAAGATAACATGATTATTTTTGTTACACTTATCCTATTTCCTTCTGTAATGACTCATCTCCTTTATTTGAAATATGAAAAATTATTTACAACTGACAACAGTGGCATCTGCTGGCCACTCTTAACTATTTCTCAGCCTGATAAAGAAAAAATGTCAAATTAATTTTCCTCTGCAATTTTCTGAAGAGCTTGAGAAGCAAATGCTTGCAATGGAGTAGGTGAACTGTCTTTGAGTTCTCTTTAACCCAGTTGAACACTGTTACCTATATCCTTATCAGATCCATATCTGTATCTCTGTCATACAAACATACATGTGTTCTTTTCACTACTTCAATCTGAGAATATTCTTAACAATATAGAATCTTCCTTGGCTTCCAGGAGCCAAAGAAATTGTTTTTAATGCAATAATTTTTTTGGAGAAACTTTATGCTACAAAAAGAGGAAACTCAGCAAGGGTTCGGGGACACCTCAGATTTCTAGACCAGGCTCTAATATTAACAAATAGCGTTAACATTAAACTTTAGGTTTGTTTCGTCAGCTGTAAAATAAGGGATTTAAAATAAATAATTTCCAAGGTACTTTTCAACTCTAAAAGTTTATATGTGTAAATTGTGTCTGGTGCCTTAGTTGGCAGTTTATTCAGTTTGCATTTATCTGACTATACCTTCATATTTTTAAACTTCATCTATAAAAATTTACAGAATTAAAACTTACAAAAACCTGCAAGAATAGTACAAGTAGCTATCATATGTCCTTTAGCTGGATTCACTAATTTTTAACATTTTACCACGTTTGTTATATAAATAAAACTATCTGATATTTAATTGTGAGTAAAAAACACAATTCTAGAAGGGGGTAGATCACTACTCTTTCACTTTTACTACACAGAAACTGTTCAGTTTACAAAACAAAGCAAAGATAGGTTCTGTTCACAGTGTTTCATAGTTAGGAAGATCTGAGTTTTTAATGTACTCTGCCATTTTGTATCTTTCCGGTATCATAATAAAACACATAATCTCAACCTCAGTATTGTAAATTGTAAAATGGATAGAAGAAAAATTGCATTGCTTGCCCTCCTAACATAAAAATTGTGAGAGTAAATGAGTTTATGTTTGTGAATATTCTTTGAATGGTAGAAAGTGCCAAATTAGCTACATTCCCTCATTTTAAATACAGAAAATAGCCTCGAAAGCACTATAGTGAGTAGACGGCAGGTTCTGAGGGTCTACACTCCAGTTCTGCTGCTTATGTAAGCTCTGTGACCTTGGAAAAATCACTAGATCTTCCTGAACATCATGGTTGCAACTATAAATCTGAGCTGTTTATAGTATCTTTCTCACTTTGTGGCTGAAAATATTAATCTGTAAAATTTCGGTACAAGGTCAGGCTCTTAAATTGGGTTAAATTTTTTTTGCTTAAATTTTTTTTATCATGGTAAAATACACATTACACAATATTTACCACCTTAACCATTAAAAAAATACACAGTTTAGTGATACTCAGTGCATTCATATTTTGTGCAACCAGTGCCACCATTCATCTCCAGAACCCTTTTCATCTTGCAAAACTGAAACATTGTACCCATTAAACAATAACTCCCTATTTAACGTTCATCCATGTTGTAGCATGTGTCAGAATTTCCTTCCCTTTTTAAGGCTAATGATATTCCATTGTATATACCATATATTGCTTATCCATTCAGCTGTCAATGGACATTGGGTTACTATCATGTTTTAGCTATTGTGAATAATGCTGCTATCAACATGGATGTACAAGAATTTCTCTGAGACCCTGCTTTCAATTCTTTTGGTGTGTACCCAGAAGTGGAATTGCTGATAATATGGTAGTTCTGTGTTTATTTTTTTGAGGACCCATCATATTGTTTCATACTGTTTTCCATGAACAGTACAAATGTCCAATATTTCCAAATTTCCAATTTCTCCATATCTTCTTCAACAGTGGTTATTTTTAATGTTTTTGATAGTAGCCATACTAATGGGTGTCAGGTGCTATCTCATTGTGGTTTTGATTTGTTTTCCTAATGGTTAGTAATTTTGGCAGTTTTTTCATGTGCTTATTAGCCATTCATATATCTTCTTTGGAGAAATGTCTATTCAAGTCCTTTGCCCATTTGTTAATTAGGTTATTTGTTTTTGTTGTTGTTGAGTTTTATTCTGGATATTAGTCCTTTATTTGAAAATATTTTTTCTTGTTGCATAGTTTACATCAATGTTCATAAGTGTATTTGTCTATAGTTTTCTTTTCTCGTAGAGTCTTTGGCTTTGGTGTCAGAAGAATGCTGGCCTTAGAGAATGAGGAGTTAGAAGTTAGGAAGTGTTCTCTCTCTTCAAATATTTTTTTGAAGTTTGAGAAAGATTGGTGTTTGTTAGTTCTTCTTTAAATGTTTGATGGAATTCACAAGTGAAGCCATTAGGTTCAGGGATTTTATTTGTTGGAATGTTTATGATTACTGATTCAATCTCCTAACTGGTTATCAGTCTAATCAGGTTTTCTACATCTTTGTGACTCAGTCTTGTTAAGTTTTGTGTTTCTCAGATTTGTCTGTTTCATCTAAGTTATCCAAGTTATCCAAGTCTGATCCACAGTTGTTCATGTTACTCTTTTATAATCATTTTTATTGTCTGTATTTCTTATTGGTTGTAGTGTCTCCACTTTCATTTCTGATTTTAGTTATTTGATTCTACTCTCTTTTTCTTAGTCAATGTAACTAAAAGTTTTCAATTTCGTTCATATTTTCAAAGAATCAACTTTTGATTTTATTGATTTTTCTCTATTGTTTTTCTGTTATTTATTTCATTTATCTCTGCTCTAATCCTTATTATTTTCTTCCTTCTGCTAGTTTTATTTTTAGTTGGTTCTTCTTTTTCTAGTTCTTTAAGTTGCAAAGTTAGGTTGTTGATTTGAGATATTTCTTCTTTTCTAATGTGTTTATAAATTTCCTCCTTAGCATTGTTTTTGCTATGTCCTATAAGTTTTGACATATTATGTCTTCATTTTAATTCATCTCTAAGTATTTTCTAATTTCCCTTGTGATTTCTTCTTTGATACATTTGTTGTTTAAGAGTGTGTTGTCTAATTTCCACGAATTTGTGCATTTTCCAGTTTTAGTTCTATTTTGATTTCTAACTTCATCTATTGTGGTCATAAAAGATATTCTGTATGATATCTATCTTATTAAACCTATGTAGACTTAATTTGTGGCCTAACATATGGTCCTTGCTGGAAGATGTCCCATGTGAAGTTGAGAAGAATGTGTGTTCTGTTGTTGTTAGATAGATTGTTCTGTATATGTCTGTTAGATTTAGTCAGTTTATTGTGTAATAAATCCTCTATTTCCTTACTTCTGTCTGATTGTTCTATCTGCTATTGAGAGTAGAGCATTGGAGTCTCCAACTATTATTGCGGAAATGTCTATTTCTCCCTTCAATTTTGTCCATTTATGCTTCATATATATTGATTGTCATTAGGTGTATAAATGTTTCTAATTATTATATTTTTGATGTATTAAAACATTAATATATAATGTTTTTCTTTGTCTCATACCTTTTTTTTTAAATTTTTATTTATTTATTTATATTTATTTTTGGCTGTGTTGGGTCTTCATTTCTGTGTGAGGGCTTTCTCTAGTCATGGCAAGTGGGAGCCACTCTTCATCGCGGTGCACGGGCCTCTCACTATCATGGCCTCTCTTGTTGTGGAGCACAAGCTCCAGACGCGCAGGCTCAGTAGTTGTGGCTCACGGGCCTAGTTGCTCCGCAGCATGTGGGATCTTCCCAGACCAGGGCTTGAACCCATGTCCCCTGCATTGGCAGGTGGATTCTTAACCACTGTGCCACCAGGGAAGCCCTCTTATACCTTTTTTTGATTTAAAGTCTATTTTGTCTATTAGTATAGCTTTTCCTGCTGTCTTTTGTTTAGTATTTGCATGAAATATTATTTTCCATCCTTTTACTTTCAACCTATTTGTGTCTTCAGACTAAAGTGAGTCTCTTATAGACAGCATATAGTTGACATGACAGCATATCATGTTTTTTAATCTATTCTTCCAATCTCTATCTTTTGATTGGAGAGTTTAATTCATGTACATTTAGAGTAATTACTGATAAGTACTTACTTCTGTTATTTGCTATTTGTTTTCTATATGCCTTATGGTGCTTTTTGTGTCCCTTATTTCCTGAATTCCTGTCTTCTTTTGTGTTTAGTCAATTTTTTAAATAAAATGTTTTAATTCCGTTCTTATTTCCTTTTTTTGATATTCTATAACTATTTTCTTTGTGGTTACCATGGGGATTACATTTAATATTCTAAAGTTTTAACACTCTCATTTGAATTTATACTAGCTTAACTTCAATAACGTTCAAACACTCTGTTCCTTTACAGCTCCTTCCCATGTCTTTCAGTTATTGGTGTCACAAAAGTACATCTTACACCTTGTGTGACCGAAACATAAACCAGTAATTGATTTTCATAATGCATTAGTCTTAAATCATGTAGAAAACAAAATGTGGAGTTACAAACTAATTGTACAGTAATACAAGCTTTTATAATGAATCATTTATTTACCTTTATTGACATCTTTATTTCTTCTTATAGCTAAGTTACTAGCTAGTGTTCTTTCATTTCCATCTTCAGGACTACTCGTAACGTTTTTTTGCAGGGCAGATCTAGTGGTAACAAACTCCCTTATCTTTTGTTTATCTGGAAATGTCTTAATCTGCCTCACTTTAGAAGGACAGTTTTGCCAGGTATAGGATTCTTGGCTGACAGCTTTTTTTTTCTCAACACTTTAAATATATTAGCCCACTGCCTTCTGAACTTCAAAGTTTCTGATGACAAATCTGTCCAAAATCTTATCAAGGATCACTTGAATGTGATGAGTTGATTCTCTCTTGCTGCTTTCAATATTCTCTCCTTGTTTTTCGCATTGGACAGTTTGATTATAATGTGTGTCAGTGTGGGTCTCTTTTAGTTCATCTTACTTGGAGTTCATTGAGCTTATTGTATACTTTTGTTCATGTCTCTCATCAGATTTGGGAAGTTTCTGGCCATTATTTCTTCAGATAACTTCTCTGTCCCTTTCTCTCTTCTTCTTCTGGGACTCCCACAGTTCATATGGTTGTCTGTTTGATGGTGTGCCACAGGTCCCTTAGGCTCTGTTCACATTTTTTCAAGCGTTTTTCCTTCTGTTTCTCAGACTTGATAATTTCAATTGTCCTGTCTTTAAGTTCATGGGTTATTTTGCCTACTTAAATCTGCCTTTGAATTTCCCTCGTGTATTTTACTTTTCAATTGTTGTATTTTCAACTCCAGAATTTCTTTTAAATTTTCTTTTCAGGTTTTCTCTGTCTTTATTGATATTTCCATTTTGTCATACATCATTTTCTTGACTTTATGTCTTCCTTTAGTTCTTTGAGCATCTTTCAGACAGTTGTTCTAAAGTCTTTATCTAGTAGATCTGCCATCTAGTCTTTTTCAGGGGCAGTTTTGTTGGTTTATTTTCCCCCAATGAATCGTTCATACCTTCCTGTGTTTTTTGGTGTGTTTTGTGACTTTTTGTTGAAAATGGGACATTTACATTTAATCATGTGGAAATTCTGGTAGTCAGATTCTCCCCTTTTCACAGGGTTTGCTTTTTGTTGTTTCTCTCTTGGTTTTGACTGTTATAGGCTGTCTCTGTGCCAATGATAAACCTGGGTATAAGTTTAAAGTCTTCTCAGATCTTTCTTGAGCCTGTGCCTTTCCCTAACCACGCACAGTGACTTCATAAATTCGAAAGCAATTGCTCTTGAATGTCTTTGTCTTTAATGTCTGGCTTCTAAAAGGAGAAAAGTAAAGGAGGGAAAAAGATCTGGCCTTTTAAATCTCCTGGAAGTTGCTTCAGCCTGAAGGTGAGGGGCTTGCAACGTTGGGTGTGTATGTGGAGATGTGTTTAACAGTGACTGCCTGCTTCCATGTCTGTATTGTCATGATCAGAGGCAGCTCTCGGTGAACAGAACATAGATCCCCAAATTTTCAGGACAGGTCCTTATTGCCCACCCTGGATTCCTCAAGCTGAGTGCAAGCTGTTCCAGGAACATATCCATGGCTGTCTGCCTTGGGGCTGGGGAGTGGGTACAGGTAGCTGCTGTTGAGCTAAAAGGTGAAATTGACTAAAATTCATCACAATTTACTGTCCAAGCCTTCCCCTGGAAGTTGCAAATCTTCAATAGATGCCAGAGATCCAAAATGGTTCTGCCAGTACAATTGTTTTCTAGGAGGGGAAACAGATTCTTGATGATTCTTACTCTGCCATTTTCCCAGAATCCTCTCTCCAATAAGTTTTTAAAATGTTAGCTGTAATTACCACTTTTATCATGACCCATGGGATTATGTATAATACTTTTGTGAACTAGTTTTAAAGTATACAAACATGTTATATGTGTTGAGAGATGGGGGCGAGTACTTCTTTGGAAACCTAGGGTCTCAGGGATAGTGGAGAGGTTTTTTTACTTAAAAATTTTTTATTCAGTTTTTAAAGGTTACTTTCCATTTACAGTTATTACAAAATGTTAGCTATATTTCCTGTATTGTGCAATACATCAATGAGCCTATCTTACACACAATAGTTGTACTTCCCACTCCCCTAACCACTATATTGCCCCTCTCCCCTCCCTACTGGTAACCACTAGTTTGTTCTCTATATCTGTGAGTCTGCTTGTTTTTTGGTATATTCACTAACATGTATTTTTTTAGATTCCACATATGAGTGATATCATACAGTTTTTGTCTTTCTCTGACTTATTTCACTTAGCATAATGCCCTCCAAGTCCATCTATATTGCTGCAAATGGCAAAATTTCATTCTTTTTTATGGCTAAGTAGTATATATATACCACAGCTTCTTTATCCATTCACCTGTAGATTGGCACTTAGGTTGCTTCCATATCTCGGCAATTGTAAATAATGTTGCTATGAACATTGGGGTGCATGTATCTTTTTAAATTAGTGTTTTTGTTGTTTTCAGATATATACCCAGGAGTGAAATTGCTGGGTCAGGTGGTAGTTCTATTTTCAGTTTTTTGAGAAACCTCCATACTGTTTTCCACAGTGGCTACACCAATTTACATTCCCACCAAAAGTGTATGATGGTTCAAGAGGGCAGATCTTATGTTAAGCATTCTTATCACAAATAATAATAATAATAATAATAAAGAGAGCAGAAGGAAACTTTTGGATCTGATGGGTATGTTTATGGCATAGATTAGGGTGATGATTTCACTGACGTATTCTTATTTCCAAACTCAACAAGTTGCATACATTAAATGTGTACAGCTTTTTCTATGTCAGTCATACACCTCAATAAAGTGGTTTTAAAAATTAGTTTAAGCACCAAGGTTTTATTTTCATTCCAAAACAGCCTAAAATAAGAAAATAAAAAGCACTGATAAATGCACTAAAGAATGATCCAAATCACACTAAAGTGGGTTGTTTCCTCTTTGACATAGTAAGCCACAGTCAGTAGAGGATGCTGTTGCATCTTTTATAAAGTGCTCTTTCAAAGACAGCTGTGACCCTCTACTTAGGGCAGGAAGGGAAAATGAAAGTGAGTTGCAGAGATGGGGACTGTCTGGTGAAAACGATTCACCCAATTTGACTTCCTGCTGGGCAAAACAGCAAGGACTGAAAAAGCCAAGAAAATGCAAGGGAAATTATAAGCAGATGGAGGCTTGGCTGCCAAAGCTGTCCTGAGAGCAATACTCAAAGGTGATTTCAAAGACCAGGAAACTATATAATTGAGCAGTGTACACCGCTCTCCCTCAATATGTGATTTAGTCATCATGAGAGTTGACCATTCCTGGATTTCTGGAAGCTTGACCTTAATTAAACAAAGTTGCTTTAACGTAGGACATGGGTTAGGACTATTTTGATTTACTTCATTGCTTTTTGACTTTTGGCAAGGTCAAGTGTGTGCACTATGGTTTGCAGCATTTACCCTACTGGCCCAGACTGTAGATTTCTTTCATTTATGCATGGAGATGTATTTTGGAATATGATTGCAAAAAATAATAGAAGCCACCAACACAGGCATTTGAATAGGGCTGAAAGACCCTCAAGGTGGCACAATTATATGGTCATAAAAAGTACAGGAGCAGGTAACTACTGGCCAGGACTGTGTACCAGTTCGACTCTTCTCTAGTTGGCAATGTGATTCCCAACAAGTTGTTTTGCCTCTCTGAAACTCAGTCTCTTTATTTGTAAATTATTTGCCATAATGGCTTGCATATAGTAAACCTTCAATATGTGTTAGTGTTATTTATAAATTATTTCCATTGTCATATTTGATTTTCATAACAGTTATGAGGTGGGTGAACAAAGTATTCTTGTCTCCACTTTAGAGATGAAAAAAAGGGGATTTGGAGAGCTTGAGTTGCATGCAGACATCCCCATGCCAAATGAGAGAGAGAGATTCCAATTCTACTTTGTCTGAAGTCAAAGGTCACACTCCTTTTTTGTAATCTACTTCAGTGCTTCTGGTGTAATCATTAATGGGCATGAGGGTCATCCATGGATCCTGGTGAAATGCAGCTTCCAATTCAGTGGGACTGCAGGTTGGGGCCTGAGGTCCTGCATTTCAGACCTGCTCTGAGGTGGCCAGTGGGCCAGCAGCATCTCCTGGGAGCTGATTAGAAATAAGAATCTTGACTCCAGATCCAGCAAATCTGAATCTGAATTTTAACAAGATCCCTGAAAGATTAATTTGTTAAAGTTTAAAAAGCACTGATTTAGAGCAGGAGACAGCAAATTTTTTCTGTAAATGATCAGATAATAAATATTTTAGGCTTTGCAATCTTTGGTGATTCTCTTGTATCTTAAAGTCTCAGAAGCTCAGGTTTAATCCACACTTTCCTCTTCCATGAGGGCAAAGTGGTGTCTGATGAATTTAGGTCTCACTAGGGACCCATGAGTAATTCTTTTTCTCTGGACAAGTTCTGTAAACGTGAGGGTTTCTCAATTTTTGCCTGAAAACAAGATACCTTCTAGTGGAAAAACACCTATGTCAGTGGCGACTGAAATTCCAGCTGAGTGAAATGTCTGACTCCATGTGTGTTTTAACCACCATTTTTTGATGCTTCTTTGTAAACTTGTTAAGTACACCATAAATATCCTGAAACAAGAATTTTAAATGGCAGTGCTCCTAAGAACAATGTGGGACTCTTGATTGAATGCAGATGGGATCCTCCACAAAAGATGATTGGAAGTTCTGGGTAAGAGCCAGGAATCTTCCTTAGAAGCCTGTTGCCCAGGTGATTTGAAGCAGGGAGACTTCGGGACACCCTGGCCCGAGCCAACCAAGCTGCACCTGGATATGGCACCTCTGATAGAAGAGCTTCAGTGAAGTCTCAAGAAGAATTGACGGTGGAATTTCAAATGATGTTCTTTTGAATTCATGATATCTCAACAAGTTTTACATTGATTACGTGTTGAAATGATATTCTTGGATTTACTGGGCTATTAAAATTTTTTTTAAATCATGTCCTTTTATTTTGGTGACTGAATCAGATTTCCCCACATTTACGACATGGCTGGATGTGTCCTCTAGAGGCCATGATAAAATCTGTATCAAGTCCAAGTTACTGTTACAGCAATGGTTCTCAAACCTTTTGTTTCAGGACCTCTTTAAACTCTTAAAAATTGGTGAAGACTCCAAAGAGCTTTTATTTAGATGAGTTATATCTACTGAGACTATATATTTATATATCAGAAATAAAACTGAGAACTTTAAAAATATTTATTAATTTATTATAAAATAAGTTTAATAAGCCATTACCTGTTAATGTAAGTTATATAGTCTTATAAAAAATAACTATATTCTCCAAAACAAAACACTGTTATTGAGAAAAATGGCATGGGTTTATGTTTTATAAACCTCTTTAATGTCTGGCTCAAGAGAAGACACCTGGATTCTTACAGCTGCTTCTGCATTTAATCTTTTGTGATGTGACACATCATGGGAAACTCCACAGTAAACTTGTGAGGCAATGAGAATGATATTAATATCTTAGTATTATTATGAAGATAGTTTTGACCTCATGGACTCTATAAACCCATGGAGGCTCCCCGGGGTTCCCTAGACAACACTTTGAGAATCACTGCTTAGAACAATGTTAAAACCAGGATTTCAGAGGCTGGGGAATAAAAGTCCAAACTCTTTATCTTAGCATTCTCAGACCTTCAAAATCTGGCTCCAACCATCCTTTCAGATACTTATCTCCCATTTCTCTACTACCTGAACTGTGTAGTTAAACCAATTGCTATTAATCTTCTTGTTTATTTTTCTACCCTTGGGTTTCTGCTCCTGTGTTCTTGTGTCTCTGCTTATTTTAGTTCCTCTCTCCAGGTCACCCTCTGTTAAATCTACCATATCCTTATTGTATCAAAGATAAGATTTTCCAATCTGAACTTTCTCTATTTAGAATAAGTTACCTTTTCAGAAATATGTTTCTTGCTTTGCTCCCATTGCTCTTGGGTTAAACGGTGTCCTTAAATATTGATTTTTATGATAGTCACTTCAGTGTAAATTCTGTTTCCCCACACTAAACTGAAAGTTCTTTGAGGATGCCTTTGTATACCAATCACAGAGCAGGTTTTTTCTTTCTGAATGTGATTGCTAGTAGTATTTTAATGAATGAATAAAGGAAGCATCATGATTTTTTTTACATTAAGATGAGCTATATAAAAAGTATTTTAAATGACGTTTCCCCAAAAACAGTCAAACCTTTTACATAATTTCTATAAAATGTTAGAATTTCAAAAAATAGAACGAATCATAAGATATGAATGAATGCACAATACTTATATAGAATAAAAGTTGATGGTTTATTATTTAAAATGTTACTTAATTCTTAAGATCACATTCATCATATGGCAAGAGGTGATGAGCTAAAAAGTGGAGCTAACTTCACCTGTGCTTTAGCAGATATTTGGAAACACTTTTTATAGAAATATTTTACATAGGAATTATAAATAATTTTAGATGAAACCTACAATGTGTCATTTGGAAAGCCACCATATAGTTCATGGTGGTGTTCTTTTCATTCAAACCATGTAACCAACATGTTTGCAGCCAATTTCATATGTTTATGTATATTTCTCCACATACCTGAGGAAGAAATAGAGTCTCTTTGTCTGTTTGGTAGTATCGTCCATTAGGCTGTCAGTCTGAAAAGTACCAGTTCTAAACATATTTGAAACAACGAAATATTCCCTTAGCAGGTAGCAGAAAGGAAGAATGAAGTTCCCATCTTCCATAATGTTACTACCCCTCCCTATTATACCCTATTATAAGATTTACAATTGTAAACTTTCAAACTAAAATTTTCTGTGAACAGAATATTTTAAACTAAAACGTTTGAAACTTTGAGCTCTTTTCCCATGGTTAAACTACAAGATAAAACAGAATCTACACTTTACTGTTCATTCAATCCAGCTAAACTTCCTTTAAAAAGTCCACACTGTAATTTTCTCTTAGAGTGGAGAAAACTCTGACCTTCAGCGGACCAAGATTTAATGCTCTGCTTCAAATATTTGGCAAGTTAGTACACATTTCTAGACTGTTCCTTCATTAGTTCAAAACAAAAAAGGGCAGCAATATTTACCTTGCAAAATTTTGATCACTTATTCAAATGATAATAGTTATGATTTCTGTGGCATTTTGTATGCAGTCTTATTTAATCCATACGACAAACATATGTGATAAGCAGAGTGATTTTTTTCCCCTTCTTATAGAAATGCTTTTTAAACAATTTTGTTCCCTTTTAATTGAGATGTAATTTATATAAAATAAAATCCACAGATTTTTAAGTGTTCAGTTAAATGGGGTTTGACAAATTTTTACACCCAGTAACCAACACTCCTATCAAGGTAAGCAATCTATGGGAAACTTGATTTTTAATTAACTTGTTTAAGGCTACATAATTAATTGTTGAGCTGGGATTTGAACCTAGGCTGTCTGGTTTCAGAGTCCATACCCTTGACTTTGCTGTTTATCCTCAGTTGCTTTTCAATTTAATCCTGGAGTATAGAGATAGAGAGTGCTGGATTTAAAATTATGCATATCACAACATATATATTGTTTTATTTACATAATTTACATGTATTAAGTACAGACTACACAGCTTCAATTAGCTATTAATTTGCCCATTTAAAAAATAAGATTTACTGATTTAAATAGTTTTATTTTTTTCTTATGTAGATACAACCAAAATAGCTTATATCAGATTATCCAATGATGCGAGAAGGACCACCTGCTATAATTTCTTTCAACTATATTATTAATATTTCAAGCTTGAGACCTTTATGCTTGTTTTCCCCAACTTCAAGTCCACATCAGTCGATGACAGCCAATGATAAGTGCTTGTTGGAAACTCATATGACTCACAGAGTTTTATAGAACATGACAGTTGATCTTTTGCAGGCGATAGAGAAAGGAGTTTAGCTGATGCAGAAATAAATGTTTCTCTGCATCATTTATAAAATTTCTCATTGATGCTCTTTTGTTCCAAATGGGGTTTAAAAGATCATTTTACCAAGTTTCATCATTTACTTATTTATACTTTAAAACTAGGGGTCTTCACTTTGAACAGTTTTATTTAGGGTGAGGCTGTTTCTGGGAAGGATTTGTAAGACATGTAAAGTATCCAACTACATGAGTAATAAGCATGACCTCATAACGTGAGAAACTGAAGATAACAACACAATGGCACTTTGGATCTGGGTTATGTTATCCTTCTGAGGTGCTGAAAGCACTTTGTGGGCAAATACTGAATTTTTATACTTTAAGATTGACTGTAAATTAAGACAAACATTTTATGCTGCTTTGTGGAATATTTTGTACTTGCCCCAAATTATCTCTCTCTGTACAATGGCTTTGGAGCTAACAAAGAAAAGGCAAGGAGGAGGTTGACTTTGGTCCAAGCAATCATTACAGGTAATCTGAATATATCCCCCCCCCACCAAATATTGCAGAAATATGGTGAAAAACAAAGTGAAAAAGGGAGAGAAAAGGTCCCTACACTAGAAAATCTGTATACAATTTGTCATCAGCTTATTTTTGATCATTTATGTGACTCACTCTTTTGTTCATTTACCAATGTTTATTTTATTTCTCTTTGTTGAGCAAAATGTGCTTAATAAGTGTATATTTTACCAGGTAGTACAAATAGGTCCCTGACTTCGAAATTTTACGTTTTAGCAGTGGTGATACCCAAATCAATATAATGTTGGACAGAATTTAGGAAACACCAAAAGACAAGTTAACTCTACATAACAGGAAGATGTAGAGGAGGCAAACTCATGAGATCTTGTTGGAGCATAAAAGAAGTTTTCTTGAAAGAGGCAGCATTTAAATGGTGACTCAAATCACGGGTAGGATTTCTAAAGCATATGTTTAAAGGTAAAATGACTAAGTATAACTTGGACAAAGGGCAAGTAGTGCCGATTTTCGGGGTATGTTAATGGAGCACTAAATAGTCTGGTTTGCGTGAAGCATAAGCAGTAGGAATCATAAAACAAGAAATATCTTGGGACAAAAATTTGACATTCAATTGTGGCAAAAAGACATGGAAAAATTCTAGCTGGAAATTAGTATCATTAGAGTTATGCCTAACAATGTTTAGTCTACAGAGAAGTCTAGTGGGATGTGCAGGAGAGACTAGTGACGTTGGAATCACCCTGGAGTAACCAAACAAAAGTGGTGGACATGGAAAGAAAATGACAGAAGATCCAAGCAAACTGCAGAAATGGAATCAATGGGATGTGTCAGTTGAATGAACAAAGAAGGAGAAGACTAAAAGAAGGTTTAAGAGATAATTGAGTCTCCCACTTTGGTGGGATGCTATGGCAAACCAATGCCCCTACCGTAACAACTAGAAAAGCTGGATAATTTTTTTTAATACTATTTTTCAAGGCGTCAGAACAGCTATCTAAGTAAGGCTTATTAGAACAACTGAAATCCCAAAGAGGAGGAAGCTTCCTGAGCTGAGAGAAGATCTCCAGCTGTTTTCTTTGTTTCTGCTTGGAGAGTTTGCTGATTCTGAGCATGGCCACAGGCAAACTTTGGGGTTTCCCAAGCAGAGAGAGCCCCCGCTGGGGAAAATAGAGATCAGCAAAGCTGTTGGCTTAGGGGTCTGGTGTGACAAGTTAGAAAATTGAGATGACTCAAATTCAGTTTTTTTTTTTTTCCCCAGAGCATATTTGCTAAATTCTGCTCTGTTTAGAAGGCCAGGAGCTAGTCCTAAAGGCCTTAAAGGCAGAATGAATGTATCCTAGTGTTGTAGGGCTGAGGAAACAGAGACCAGCCTCCAAGAATTCCACAGGCCTCCCCCTCAAGACATTTGATGGATTTAGAAGGATATCTGGAAACTCTGAAGAGCAGAGCTATATCTCAGTCAGGATTGAGGTGACAGAGGTCTGTCAGGCTTCCATCCTAGGCCATGCCTTAGGAAAAAGGAAAGACCCAAAGGGAGGAGAATGGGGCAGAGGAACAGGAGTTGTCTTATGTTGTCTTGAAATGGCCAGGCCTTTACAACTTGCTCAATCCCCAGATACATGCAGCATTAGACAAAGCAGGGAGACGTGGGGTGCAGTGCTCCCCTGCAGTTGAGGCAGACCCTGAGGGAGCTGACAGTGGAGGCAGTCTGCTGGTAACGCGCCCTGCAGCAGGGCAACAGGCCTTTCTTGAAGATGTGGGAGATACATCTGCATGTCTATCAGCAAATGGACTACATAGTTCAAGTGAAAGAATAAGCTTTCTTATTCTGGATAAGACTGGATAAAGAGCCAAAAGATTATTACAGGCAGCTTACAAGAGGCCACTTAAATACAAGTACACAGAAAGTTCAAAAAGACAATGAGAGGGAAAAAAAAAACTATACCTTACAAACACTAACCAAAAGAAAGCTGATGTGACTATTCCTATAAAAGAAAATGTAAACTTTAAGGCACGGAGCATTATTGAAGATTAAGAAGAATATTTCATAATGATATCGGCCAGTAAAATCTGAATGCATCCAATTATAGTTTCAAAAGAAAGGAACAGACAAATCTGCAATCTTAGTGGAAGACTCTAACACACCTTTCTCAACTGGATCTGGAAGATAAGGAAGATGTAATGAACACGCGAAGAACATAACTTCCAACAGCAACATAACCACATTTTTTTCAAGAACACATGGTACATTTATCAAAATAAAATCAAATGGAAACTCTAGCAATGAAAAGCATGATAACAGGAAAGAGGAATGCCTTTGATGGGCCCACTGGTAGACTCAACAAGCTAAGGAAAGCATAAGAAAACATGAAGATAGGTCAAAAGATATTACCCAAACTGAAACACAAAGAGAAAAAAAAGTGAAAAGAATAGAATAGAGCATTCAAAAGCTGTAGGACATTATCAGTCAGTCTAATAAATATAGATTTGGTACGCCAGAAGCAGAAGAGAGAATTGAACTAAAATTGTATTCCTTGACAAACTATTCTTCGTCAGTTGAATGGTAATTTTTTGAGTTACTAATTAGATTTTTAAACTAATGTTGTGTTTATGAATTTCACTGTGTATTTAATAATGAGATTGACCTATAGTTTTCTCTCTCTTCCCTCCCCTTTCTCTCTCTGCCTCTCTCTATTTATATCTCTTTCACTGTCTCTCTGTCTCTTCCTCTTTTATTGGTATTATATCAAGTTTTGGTAATAAGTGTCTGGTTTGATAAATGAACTAAGAATCTTTACATCCTTTTACTATAGTCAGGGAAAGATCCAATATATCCTGAAATTACCTGTTCTTAAGATAAGAGAAAAATCAGCTGTGAAACCTTCTGTATTTGTGCCCTAATTATGATGGAAGAACTTTCATAACATTGGTATGTGCTTGCTTTTACTCAGGATTGTTTGTATAATAAACCAACCTAAAACTCAAAGATTTAACAACCGTGTTTTATTCCTACAGGTCTGCAGATTATCTGGAACAGCTCTGCTCATCTGCACTGACCTTGCTTACTTGTCTACAGACTGATTTCTGCTGGCCTTGGCTGGCACCTCTGTACCATCTTCCTTGGAAAGGTGACTATAGAGGGTATATCCTTTTTTTTCCAAGAATAATTTTTATTTTATTTCAAATACCTTCTAAACAAATGGAATATGACATAACAGAACTTGTTTTTATATGAGTATCTCTGCATCAGAACCTATATATACATGATAAAATCAAAGAATATGCAGACAAATCAGAAATTCTAACTTTGAAATGAAACTAGAACTTGCTATCATTACACTGTAAATTCTTAAACAATTGAAAAAATGATCTCCCCTAAGTTATCAAATAAGAGGAATTATTTAAAAATTAATGAGCCAAAGAAAAATACTGGGAACTAGCTTATAATTATTTTTCTTATTTTTCTCCATATCCTTTTCATGGCTGTGTCAGAGGCAAAGAGAGAGGGCAGAAACACCTGAAGCCTCTGAAAGGTTAAACTCAGAAAGGCATACTTGCCCTTCACCCATATATTATTGGTTAAAGAAAGTCTTATGGTCAAGTGCAAAGTCAAGAAGTAAAAAAATACATAATGACCAGGGTATAGATATACGTAAAGTAAGAAAACTGCCACATATCTTAACTCCCTTCAGTTTATGCAAGCATTCTACCTCTTCTTTGGTCAATTTTGATATTTTGCAAAGAAATCATCAATTTCCTCTGGGTCTTAAAAATGCCTATTATAGATTGTAGATGATATTCTTTCATAACTCTCATAGTATTAACTGTATTATGTCTTCTCATTTCTAAACTTGTATGATTTTTCTTTCTGCATATTTCCCTTAATCAAGCTTGCTAGAAATTGTTTTCTAATTGGCCTTCTCAAATAATGCAATTGAGTATATCTATACTTTCTTAAATATTTTCATTCCTATTTCTCATTTTCCAAGTTTTGATATTGATTTTTGTCTACGTATTTTGTTTTGGTTAATTTTTCCAGTCTTTCCCTAATTTTTACAGATTGTTCCATATAATCAAGTTTCCCCATTACCTGTTTATATTTTATTTAATTGATTTATGATAAAAAAATGTAGCCTGTAAAATCTCTACTATTTTGATTTCATCTAGGTTTGTTTGTGGCGAAATAATGAATTGATTTTGCATCTATACCAGTAAAGTTTTAAAACTGTCAATTGTCTAATATTTGCAAGCAACATCTTTCTCTCTCATGCTCACTCTCTTCATACACATGCATGCACACATACACATGCACCTATACGTTAAAGGGAGTAGGTTGGTTTTTAAAAAAATATTTTGTTATAACTTTTTTCCTACTCTCCTACTTTTTTCCTAATCTCCTACTCTCAAGTCTTTTAAGAGGGGAATTAATCTTGATCACTTTTAATTTTCTAAATAATATATTTGATTTTATTTCTGCTCTCTGTGTATTCTGTATACTTGACTTTGCTATTTAAAAAAAATTTCCAGTTGTTAATTTAGAAGTGTCTATTCTACTAACAGTTACAATTTATCATGCTTGTTACAATGAGGTAATGGTGTTATTGACTGAGAGATGTCAAGAGAAGAGGATGTAAAATGTCTTCAATGACAAAAGCTAAGGAATGTGAATGATATCACTCACAACGAGTGAAGATTCTACCAGCCAGGAGAAGCTCCTTTTGTAATTCTCACGAGGGCTTTCTTCCTTGATCTCCCTCACATCTGGCTGTTCTGAAAACTGGCCTGCTCATCAGAAGAAAATGGCTGATATAAACAATTCCAGCACATTCCAGAATGTTTACTGAGATATTGGGCAAAACAAAGATCAATTTCCCCAAAACCCAGAGTACTCCTCAACAGACTCAGGCTTCAGTTTGTCTGAAGACTGTTCTTGTTACCCATTCCAGAACCCCAATCGCCATCTGTGTCAACTCAGCAAGACTTTTCTTCTCTTTTTCTTTTCTTCTTTTCCTTTTTCTTTCTTTCCTTCTTTGGTTCTTAGTTTCCATATGATCTTTCACTTCTCAACCAGAATTATAAGGAAGAGGATATATCAATTAAACATATCAAAATGTTTGATCATTGTTATTTTTTTTGATCATTGTTATTAATGAAATGATTTGTTCTCTGAACCTTCTCTACTTTTAATAGACATTGGGCATTGATCCCTTCAATCTCATCAGTAGGTATGACTTTTCTTGAGTGTACTTTATATTTTTTGTTTTGGTAAAGCATCCTCACTAACATGTAGCCTATCACAAGCTGAATCGATTCCAAGTAGCTCCCTTTTCCCAGAAGTTCATAAGTCATGCTGCTACTTCCAATTCAAGTGTCTTTTTTACTTTGCAATAATGTAAGAACGTATTAATACATTTCCCCTCTTTCCACTAAATATGCCTATCTTAAAATAGACATATCAAACAATGTGTTCAAATTAGTGTTTTCCCCAATTTTGAATTCTCCATTTCCCTGTACAATAACGCTGGAGTTGCACGTAAGTGTGCTGTTTCCATTAAGGGTGCTAATTTTGAATGAAAAGTAAAAAGGAAATCCCAACCCTCTCCAAGGGCACTCCAAACACTACACAAGAACAGAATGCATGATAGCTCAGAGAGCATCCAGTTCAATAGGCAAGGGATATGAAATGGACATTAGAGACAAATAAAACTCTTCAGATTTTACCTAAAACTCTCTCCTTCTAGCTTTTCATGTTCATAGTTATTAAAGTCATTTTTAACTTTTATCTCAAGCAGTTTTAGTAGTGTGCTCTAGTTTCTTAAAGACTTTTAGACAATTGTAGACATAATTATTAAGATTACTGTAATCATCAGTATGTCTCAGTCCAGTCAAAACCAATTAAGAAAGAATGCTAGAAAGCATAATCCAATTGACATCAAGAAATGTCAGCAATGTTTACAACTTTGCCCAGAGTTCAAAGCAAGGCAATTTCTTTAGGTCACGATATTTTTATGTTCTTGTGTTCCACCAGAGGCAGCTCATAAAAGATGCTAGCATATTTAGATTGTGTACAGCTGTGAATGATACCACCCACAGAGAGCAAGGCTCTGACCAGGTGTGAGAAATTCCTTGTAAAGGGTTGGGTCCTGAACGCCCACCACCCTTCCTGACAAGCCTGTTCTGCAGACTCTGGCTACATGCCTGCAGTGAAGGTCAATTTCCCAGAAACACCTTTCCTTTTTTGATGCTTGTGATCAAACACATATTTCTCCACTCTTCAACAAAAATAAGACACTGATCCACTGCCCAACACACGAAGGCATTCTTATTCCCAGCTGTGCATCTCTTCACCGAGATAAGACCTTTAGCACATTTTTATTTTCCCACACTCCCTCATTGAGGGAGGAGAACTTTATTTTACTTCTGCCATCTTACCCAGCCCCCCCTCACTAATTCCCAGATCTTACTAAAACAGCCCAAGTTTTTAATTCCAACCTACTATTAGGTTTCCCCTTTGAGTATATATTTCAAGTATCATTAGTAAAGTGCTTGAACAGTGTCTAACACGAGTAAGTAATGTAGAACTGTCTTACATTTGTATAGAACTGCAAATTATCTTTATTTTAACCTACAGGTAAAAAAAAATTAAAAATAATTATTGATGGCTGATTTGCATCTTGTCTGACCTCTCTGATTACCTGTGGGATTTTGGATACTCCAGGATAATGGCCCTGGCAGTGACCTGTTTCATTCTGAAACTGTTGGGAAATCTAGAGTATGTCTAAGAGGTATACTCCATTTGTTACTCATACTCAAGGGAAAATGACATTTCTGATGAGGTCTAGTCAAGAATTCAAGGCATCATCAGCGTAAAGGAAATGGAAATGCAAATAAAGGCCCTGAGAAATTCAGCGTTTTTTATGAGTGGAAACAAGACAGATAAAAAATTTTAATTAAATAAAGATTCCCTTTAGTTGTTAAGTTGTAGAATGTAGAAAATTCTCTGTGACATGTCCCTGCTGTATTATCAGCACGAATGTCTCATAGAGTGGGATATTAGGATAAAACCCTAAGCAAATATTTACACTATTTCAAGAACAACTCTAAGTCAGTTGTTGGAGGAAAATGGATGACATCAAGGAAGGAAAGAAATGTAGACTTTTGTAACCTGTCTCTGCCATAATGGGTAGAGATTTGAGAATGAAAGAGGGATTCAAAAACTGCTCAGTTAGGAAGTTATACCAAAGGTAGGCTACTGGCTTTGTGGGTGGCCCATTAAAAGAGAAGAAAACAGGGGAAATAGAGATAAGTAGCAGAGAAAAAAATACATTTAGGAGGGAGAAGTAAAAGTTTAGAAAATAAATATGCAATGAGTAAGTTGGTTGAATCCACCAAATAAAAAGAGAGATTAAAATTGACTTCAAGAGGAAACTTGTCAGAGCAGGCTCTACACCTAAATCAGAGCTAAAGGTTAAGGGCAGAAAGAAAAAATAGATCCTGTGCAACTTTCTAAATCTCACTACAGTAAAACCTATACAGCTTCCCTCCTATTCTTTTTTGAGTCTTCTGAAAACAATGACCAGGAGTTTATTACTTTGAACTTTACCATTTGATGACCATACTGATGAAGGAAAGAACGTAATATCATGACAACATAAATAATTATTGGAATCTAGATGTTCAGGAATGACCATCACTGAATAATTGAGAGAATGTAGTCATGTCGGACTCACCAGAAATTAAGGGAGTTGTCTTTAGTGGGGTAGAGATGGTATGTCAAACAAATCCAAGATGAATTCGTGGATTCAACGGTATCTTTGTAGTTTGGAAGAACAGATTTTTAGGTAGGGAGTTCTATTTCTTGGAGTGATGGACTAAGACCCTACGAGAAAAAAAATCTGCAGGAAAATTTAAAACCTGGAAGTAACACATAAAACAGTTACCTGAAGATACTGGGCAGTGAGGGGAAGACAGACCTGATGGGGAGTCTATGCTCGCTTGAAGGAGGGAACAGAGGGCTTTCTCTTTAAGTAAATTCCCCTCTCTGCAGCTCTTATCCTGGGCTAAGTGCAGTCCAGGAAATACACACAGAAGGAGTCGGGGCTCATGTGGAAAGACCCAGACCTTCTGACCAGTGAAATTAGAAACATGTAGCCACAAAAGCTGATCCACTGAAGAGACTGGGTAAACCTCACAAGGATAAGAGCCAAAATGTGGATCCCCAAATTCTGTCTGCCTACATTTTTGACTGACACCTGAACAATGCATGCATGAAGCAAAGCCAAAGGCAGCCCAGCTAAAGGCAAAAGAACTGAACTGAGATGAGAGAGGCCATTCAAGAAATGCAGCAGTGTTTGAAGTTCAAGCCTAGTGGAGAAAATTATTTGCTAAAAGCAAATGTTCATCAGGGAAAAAGAATAGAATTCAGAATCCCCACAACTTAAAATTCATAAAGCCCAGGATACACTGAAGATTACCCAAAATATGAAAAACCAAGAAAAAAACACATTCTCAAGAGAAAAAAAAATTCATCCAGTCTGAACCTAAGATGAATTCCATGTTGAAATTTTCAGACAAGGATTTTAAAGTGATATTATAACTATCCTCAATAAAGTAAAACGAAACAAAACCCAAAACAGAAAAAAACCTGAAAGACATGTTTTCAGGGGGTAAAAGTATCAATGGAGAAATGGAAATTCAGCCAAAAAAAAAAAAAAAAGAGAGAACCAAGTGGAAATTTTAGAACTGAAAAATAAACTATGAAATAAAGATGACTTAAACAAGTGGAGGAATATTTTCAGGAATTGCAAGACCATGTTTATGAATTGGAAGATTCAATTTTGTTAACCTGGCAATCTTCCTTAAACCAATATGTAGATTCAATGCAATCCTACTCAAAATCTGAACAAGCATTTTTAAAGAAATTGATAAACCAATTAAAAAATTCATGTGGAAATTCAAAGAACCCAGAATTCTCTAGGTCGGTGGGATTACACATGTTATCTACTGATGGAACTATATAATTCCTAACAAAAACAGAATAGCACCATGCCATTTACCCAGCAACTCAGCTATCCAGAAAAAAGCAGATGACATATAACAAAATGTCTTTGTGGAGGAATAAAACAGCTATGCAAGTCTCCTGCTGTTAAGTCCGAAACATTTTGACATAAACAGAATACATAGTTTTAAGTGAGTGTGTGTGTGTATTTGATGGAACATCAAGTCCATGACAGGATCCTCAGAAAAAAAAGGGTTTCCCACTATGTTTGGGAAATAATTCACACCTCATCATCTCTGGAGATTCGCTGTGCCTAGTTAACTGAGCCACGGCTCTGAGACTTACTGCAAGTCCAAGCCTATTTAACATTATCTTTCAGTATACACAACTTGAGAAAATTATTTGGATAATATAGAAAAGTAAGATTACTCATGCAAATGTCTTGATCAATTATTGTCTACTGGTGGCATTCAGTTCTTCTTAGGAGGGATAAAACAGCAAAACAGGGGCAGTGGGACTGTTGCTGGAAGTGAACATCTTAAAAGAATAGCCATCCGCTAATTAAAGAAAAAAAGAAAATGAATTCTTCACAGTCCAATAGATACCAAGAACATGCATGTCATACTACTTAGCAAGATAGAATTACTAATAAAATGATCATAATGGCCATAATAGAGAAAAATTGATATTGTACTCATTCTGCATATTGAATAAATTTCCAAGTGCTATTAATTCTACCATTAAAATGTCTTTAGTATTTGCTCTTTCCTCTCCATGTTTAACATGTCTTCTCTGCTTCTTGCCCTCATTGTTATTACCTTACTGAAATAACAAAAAGGGTTAAAAAGATAGATACTAGAATGCCTGCAGGCAACATTTAAAAGAATGTGGACAGATGAAATCTTAAAGTAATTTAATGATATCTTTCTAAGATTTCTTGGGATTTGAGCTCCTTTATAACATTTAGCAGAAAAACATTTAATGGCACTCATTTACTTAAATTGGTTCTCATTTTAATTTCTTAATCTGCATGAAGGTTCTCAGGATCAGTAAGTAATTCAAAATCTGGAAGAAGGTCAGAATGATTGAATCATCTGCCTTGAATGGCCCACCTAAATAGAGAAGACTTTGCACGGAAATGAGTAGTTTAGTAGTGGAGAAAAGGAAATATTAAATTTTGATATATATTGCATGTTCAAGGATATCAGCCTTAATTCCCATGGCCAGTGTCCAGAAGAACAGTAGTAGCCTATCAAATGCACATTGGGTTTAATTGGTTACTCCATTAAAAAAATATTGACTGCTGTGTGTCCTGACAACATGATGTTCAATTACATCTTTCTTCAGCATATATTTTTTCAGACTGCATTTCTAATAATTTTAGTCAGACTTCATAGGGTGGCCCACCTTGCCCCTAAAATGATTTTTACTTTTTCTAGCACATTTTCCAGTATCATTACATTTTTCTTGAGTAAGCCAGCTATTTCACTGTTTCTCAGGGAACAAGCCAAGGACTGCCTACATCAGAAACATCTGGAGTCTTGTTAATATTGTACACTTCTAGGCCTAGCCAAAGGCTGTTGGAGAATGCGTATTTACAATAAACACGTTAGGTGGTATTTACACCCACTAAAATTTGGGAACCACTGAACTATTGGATGATGCTGAAGGGGCAACGAGACCCAGACCACTGACCTTCACTTGTCTAGACAAGCAAAACAGTGGCCGTCCTTTTCTTCATCCAAGGCAGACTTTCTAGTTCTTGAGAGTCAAATTACAGAGAGTTAAGACTCTGGATCAGTTTTAGAGTAAGGCTGTCAGTTAAAACACAGGATGCCAGGTAAATATAATTTCAGATAAACAGCAAATAATTAGTATATGTAGGTCACAAATTCTGCATGGGATGTACTTATATTAAAAATTATTTGTTGTTTATCTGAAATTCAAAATACTGGTTGTCTTATACATGTATCAGTTAAATTTTTATTTTATTTATTTTTTTAATTAATTTATTTTTGACTGCATTGGGTCTTCACTGCTGCATGTGGGCTTTCTCTAGTTGCGGGGAGCGGGGGCTACTCTTCGTTGCATTGTGTGGGCTTCTATTGTGGTGGCTTCTCTTGTTGCAGAGCACAAGCTCTAGTGCGCGTGGGCTTCAGTACTTGTGGCTCAAGGGCTTGGTTGTTCCACGGCATATGGGATCTTCCTGGAACCAGAGTTCGAACCCATGGCCCCTGCATTAGCAGGCGGATTCTTAACCACTGCACCACCAGGGAACCCCTCATGTGTATACTATCAGGCACTATCTATAGTGTCTGGCATATATTAAAAGCTCAATAAGATGTAGCTTTTATTGTTATTGCTGTTGCTAATAGTATATTGATATAATATAGTAATATACAAGTTAAAGGGAGGGTCTAAGCCTATTTAACAAATATTGTCGGTTAGAAATTGACAGTATGTTTTTAGATAGCACATTAATGGAGCTTACAAATCAGCATGTTCGATATTCCACTTTCTGTTCACTACCATCTTCTTATGTTTGGTTCTTTACCATCATTGTATCACTAATTTAGGAACAAAGTGTGTGACTCGATGTATTTTTCACTCAAGGCTCCCTCTTGTGGTTGTTTTACAATTGATTCAGAAAATCTAAGCAGTATGCTACATATTTTTAAAAAAAAATAATATTTGATATAATCTTTAACATAAATTGAGGTAAGTTCATTATATTTTTCTGTATCAGACAGCATTTCAATAATTAAAATTAATATTGTCAATGTATTTCATTCCAACTATTAATAGCATAAACGTGTATGCATATGTTTGTAGTTTCTCCTTTTCCTCCTGTTTGCTTAAAAAATCATTTTTGTTGAAATAATTTTTTTATAAATCATTCTGATGAATATTGGAAGTTATACAGAATCTTGGTATCTTATAAGTAAGGAATGAGTATGCCATGCAGTCTCATATGTCAACTAATTTGTTCATTTTTGAGGAAGTTTCCTACAAAGTAATTGTTTGTCTACTGGCAAATGGGTAAACGTGGGGTTTAATTTTGCAATAAGACATACTTTTGAAGTGCTTTTGTAGGCCTATGCAATATTTTTGGGATTTAGTTATTTACAATGAGTGTATTTTTTCTAAAATGCATAAACATTATAAAAAGCACATTTTAGGTTCTAAATTATTATATATTTCTGAGTATAGACATAGAAATAACTCAAAATCAATATAAATCTCAAACATATAATGTTGAAAGAAATAAGAGTTGCAGAATTAAATGTAAAAAATGATACTAATATATGTGTGTAAAACAAGCAAGTCAATACTACACAATATTTATGGATGTATTTAGGATATAGTAAGGGTACAAAGCCATGCAAGGAAATGATACCCACCAAACGTGGAATAATGTTGACCTTCATATATGTCATAAGCAGAGGTGGACTGAGTTCAAAGTGGGTGGCATGATGAGCTTAATCATATCTGTTCTAATTTATGTTTAAAAAAAAAGAGAGATCTGAAGCAGATATGGCAAAATATTGAGATTTAATAAGGCTACTGTTGATTATATACAGATATTCATTACGTCATTATCTACAATTTTCTGCATGCTTGGAATATTCCATTTATAATGAGATAGGAGGAACTCTTGGTCACTCTCTCCCATCACACTCACATCTCATTGGCCAGGAGCTGGATAACCAAGCCACTGAGGGGTCATGGTGGGGAAGTAGCCCCTTGATGGGAGTCTAGAGACAAACGCACCAATGCGTGGGCTTCAGAGAGGCTGCTCAGGCACAGTGGGGGGAAGTCTGTGCCTAATCTAGTTATTCTGCTTGGTGACTCAGAAATCTTAGAGTGAATGGTGTGTGTGTGTGTGTGTGTGTGTGTGTGTGTGTGTGTGTGTGTGTGTGTTGGGGTGGACCAAAGAAGAGAATTTGGGGACACATGTTTATGGAAGCAGGATGAAGTGATGATGGTCCTGTGATACCAAGAAGAAGTTAAGACTGCCTGGGCCTAAAATTTCCACATGGAACCCCGTTGGGAATGGTGACACCATCAGATGGAATATGATGTATTGTTCTTATTTTTCACGTGGGAGAACTGGCTCTTTCGTCTACAAAACTAACGTTGTCCAAGTGGGTAGTGTAAAAGGATGACTTAAGATATGATCCTGTTTTCCCTGGTGGAGCTCACAGTTCAAGGTTAGGGACTGACAAGAAAACAAGCCATTGTCATCCAGTTCTGTAGGTGTTATGTTGGCGGGCATGGCAACAAGCAGGTGTTGGGAAAAATCTTTGCATCACCATATAGTGCAGGATTTTTCCTGTGACTCACAACAGTATTTTACTTAATAAATCTGTAAATTTTATTTCTCTGCTAGTAGCCTTCAGTCTTTATTCTTAACACTCTACTCCAAGTAAAAATAGACTGAGAATAAAATAATCAAGTCAGAAAATTTGAACAGACACTTTTAAGAAGTTTATACAAAATATGATTTAACTTAAAAAGTTTCCTCTTGAGAATATATAACTCTTCAGGTAATTTTTACCCCTTCAAATTATGATGTTACCATCTATCCATGGCAATAAAAAACACATTTTGTTTTACAGTATGAACTTCTTTCTAACACTGCTTCTTGTATTAATTTCAAGTCTATGAGATAAATGAAAAGGACTTTTCACTTCTTCATAATTTTATTCTCTTTTCATTGTTTTCCTGTTATATTTCTCTGTACATATGATGACACAAAATATGTAATTCTCAAAATTATGTTAAACAAGTGCTGCATATATGTATTAGAGAGATTTTACAATTTTTGAAGACATGTAAAAATCTTAGAAAAGGTATCTGCTTTTAGACACAGTGTAAAGTACTTTAATTACATAGGCAAAAATTCTAACAGCCAATTCTACCTTTTAATCTCCTGCTTTCATCATATGGCTTAAGCTAATGATGGCCAAGTTATCAGAGCAGAGGTTAAAAGGACGGACTACTCCAAGTTGTCTTCTTTGGGTCTTGAACATTGTAAGTCACCCATGATTCTCAATATGATTTATTGGGTTGACAAGAAAACAAAACAAAACATTTCTTCAGAGTCCACACTTGTGTAAATAAAGTGTAGCATTTCAGTCCTATGGGTATCTCTGCGTCTTGGATTCTTTTAAACAAACCCTTTAAAGGAGTTGTTTTAGGATTTTCATCAAAACAAGAGTACCTTCTAAACAAAGTGTGTAGTTACTTTGAAGGGCTGCTCTAAGCTTTTAAAGGGATTTTCTTGAAGGGAAGACCTGGGGAGAGGAAAGGGAGCATTTGAGATGCAAAAATCTTGGCAGATATAGTGTGAAAATAAGTATTATTTATACCACCTATTAGAAAAATTTATTTGAATGAATTTTGCTTTAAAAGTAAATTATTTTATCCAGGTAGCACATAATGTGAATGATGTTTCTTACTTGGATTAAGCTAAAGAGTTAGAATAAAAATAAAGAAATGAATTAGCAAAATTCCCTGTTAGCCTTTTTCCTGAGACACACTTCCCAAACTTCAGGGTCATCATCCCCATAAAAAAAATTATAGGAATCTCTAGAAATCTCTGTGACCTTGAGCCTCAGATTTGTCATTTTATATTCTGTGCTTTTTGTATCATGCAGAGGAAAACATCTTTTGGGAATCATTTGGCCATTGATATATACTATAGAAGTGTCAGTTTTGGAACTTCCCTGGTGGCGCAGTGGTTAAGAATCCGCCTGCCAATGCAGGGGACATGGGTTTGATCCCTGGTTCGGGAAGATCCCACGAGCAGGGGATCAACTAAGCCTATGCGCCACAACTACTGAGCCTGCATACCACAACGGTTGAAGCCCTTGCGCCTAGAGCTCATGTTCCACAACAAGAGAAGCCACCTCAATGAGAAGCCCTCGCACCGCAATGAAGAGTAGCCCCTGCTTGCCACAACTAGAGAAAGCCCATGCGCAGCAACGAAGACCCAACACAGCCAAAAAAAAAAAAAAGTGCCAGTTTTGTTTCAATACAAACTTTTTTTTATAGGAAAAGAAAATGATGTTAATCTGTCTTAGCCGAGGAAGTCAACTTAATGACAAAGACAGCAGTGGTGTTCTTTCATGGAGCTTTCTTTTCTAGTTTTATTAGTTTTACACATAATAGCAATTTTGATAGCTACAGACAATCCAGAAAAATGTACCTCTAGTCTTTAATTTCACAAAAGACAGTATTACCTGACAATATTTTTATGAATAAATAAGGTGGTTTTCTTTTGTACAATGAAGTTTATTTTATAAGACCATAGCTTCATAGGCCCATATTGGTTTTGTTTATCCTGGCTCTGGGGAAGGGGTCTGTGCTCTGTTCCTGATAAATTTCCCCTTGTTTTCAGTTATGACAGATATTCCTTTGAATATGGTGTATGAAAATGTTCTAGCATCAAACCAAGGATCTCTAACCTTATTTATGTCTGTATTCTGTCCTTAAACACAAACAGCTGTGCACACATACATCTGTCTCACGTCTGACCAAGTACTGCTGTCCAGGACTTCATATACACAAATAAATGTTCCCTGTTTTATGGGAAATTGTGGCTGGCACAGCAGGAGTTTCAAAACCCATATGCATTTTTCAAATCTTACTTGCACAAACAAAAAGAGGAAAAATACAGACAAGCCAGGTTTGGAATTGCTGACTTTTAGTGTCAGTACAGAATGGCTGAAGAATCCCTATTTTGACCAAAAAAAAAAAAAAAAAAGTAAAGAGAGCATGTATAAAAAAATTACAGTTTGCCAAATCTTCTAGAGCCTAAGTTATGCCTTGGTAAAGAAAAAGTAATTCTAAAGTCTTCATTAGGGCTGCTTTCTGTATGACCCTGGAAAAGCAACTTACTGACTGATCATTAGTAAGAGCAGATGAGAAAAATCTTTGATAAATTTCTTGGTTCCATTATTAAATACTTTGAGAAGTCACAGGCCAAGCAGAGATTTAAGAAGTTCCTCATTCTGATGATAAGATTAGGAGATATGTTTACTTTATTTCATTCATTATGCTTGTGTGTGTTCCCCAATTTTCTATAATGAACACAAACCACTTTTATAATCAGTTTAAAAAGTTATTAAAAAATAATTTCCCATTTTGCCTTGAGGTTGATAAGTCAAACTATATTAAAGGCTATCGATAGATTTAAAAATATATATATATTATTATATTAGTATACTTTAAAAAAATGTTTTGTTCATTGTTTCACCTTATCTGGAAAAAAAAGTCAACCTACCCTGGAGAATTCATTTTAAAATGAAATGAAAATGAAAGCAAGTGGCAGAATATATTGCCACCAATGGAGAAGCCAAGAAAACCTCCTGTAAAATACTACCAAGTTTGTGATCTTTGGCATACTTCCAGTTACGTGATAGAATATGGCTCTGTTTTGTTTGGGATACTCATTTATAAATTAATTTGTCTATACCTGTAAAAGTCAAGTAACATATCTAGGGAAATTTGAAGTCTTTCTTAAGAATTCATAAACTTTTTCTATTCTGATTGCCAGTTCAAGATGGCAGATAGAAAACATGTGTTAAACTTACCTTCCTCTTCAACCCAATTAAATTACAGAAAAAGGTGTACTAAAGAAAATAATTCCATAACAGCACAGGGCCATCCGTGGTCCAGAGACTGAGGAATCCCAGCTGAAGGATGGATGTGAAACTGAAATGTTTCTGAAGAATTAACCAGTGGGAACTCACTCTTCCTGATAGAGCCTCTAGCATGTCTGTTTGGGACAGTCATGGGAAGGATGAGAAGGCTGTAATTTGGTTAAAGGACTGCCTGCTTAAGAACAGGGAATGATTAAAGACAAGCCAATCTGACTCCAACCCCAACTTTCATGGGTGCAAAGATCTTAAGAGCAAGCTAAACAAACCTCTTTTAAAAGAGATTAAAAGCTATGTGAGGGGAGGGCAAGGTGGTTAGTGGGGTCGGTGGGCGTTGCTGATTCCGCTCCTTCCACTTGCCAGCTCCTAGCCCATACCGTGCAGAAGAAAGCTTGCCAGTCGAACACTCGAGAACGTCCAACTCTGGAGAAAACAGAGATAATTCGGAAGAAAGGGTAATGTGTATCTGTGCATGTGTAGTGATAATTTGTAATATATAGATCCTGAAAGAGGAAGAATCTTCTTCCTTTAAAATTTCAAACCATAACTAAGCAGGCTTGGAGAGACCAGCTCCACAGCTTCCACCAGTGAAGCAAGACCCAACCTCGAATATCCCCCTTATGTAATTAATGTTATCTTTATGAAAATAATTTGATCAGAAATACATTTCAAAGCAGAAATAAAGACACAGACGTAGAGAACAAACGTCTCTACCAAGGGGGAAGGGAGGGTGGTGGGATTAATTGGGAGGCTGGGATTGACATATATACACTACATAGATAATTACTGAGAACCTACTGTATAGCACAGGGAACTCTACTCGGTGCTCTGTGGTGACTTAAATGGGAAGGAAATCCAAAAAAGAGGGGATATAGGTATATGTATATGTATGGCTGATTCACTTTGCTGCACAGCAGAAACTGACACAGCAGTGTAAAACGACTATACTCCAATTAAAAAAAAACAACAAAAAACAACCAAAAAAACAAAACCAAAATAGATAATTGACAATGTCTATATAAAATAAGCTATGAACACGAGCATTTATGTTCTCTCCTTCCCCAAGAGCACGAACCTTAAAGCAAGACTGCTTGAGTTCAAATCCTGTTTTAACCACATACTAGCTGAGTGACCTTAGGGAAGCAGCTTCAACTTTCTGTCCTTAGTGTCCTCATCTTTGATTAGCTGTAATAAGTACACACACAACATGGGTATTTGTGAGGATTGGATGAGCTAATATAAAGTACTTATAGATCAGACCCTGGCTGATAGTACTCACTATGTAAGCATCTACTATTGAGATTATTATTATGAAAAAAAGGAAGAAGTTGATACAAATATTGGGGAAATTTTTGAAGGATATGAAATACAAAACAAAATCCTCACTTGCATGAAACTTTAAGTATTTCTTTTTGATAAAATACAGGTGGGGTGAGATCAAAATACAACAGTAAGAACTAACTTGCAACTCTTTTCTCTGAGGAATAGCAAAACAAGGAAGAAATAAATCAAGAAGATCTTTTTATATAGAACCTGAGTCATCTGCCTAAATTAGATGACTTGAGACCTGGACATGCAGGAGGCCACAGGCAGTTGAAAGCCAGATCATTTGGCTTAGTATCATGGTTATATTCTAACGTTATTTATTCTTCCACTCATTCAGCAAATGTATGGTGAGTCTCTACAGTGTGTTAGGCACTATGCAAAACACTGAGCTTACCACACAGAACTTACTTACAGTCTAATGAGGGAGTTAGACATTACAGAAAACATACTTATTACAAATAAGTATTATGAAGGAAAGAATAGGACCTAGTAGTAATGAAAACTGTGTTTACTGGTGCAGGGATAGACAAAACAGTGGGATGACAGAGAATAAAAAACCAAATCCACACATCTTTGGAAACTTGATAAATATCAGGTCTAGCTTTATAAATGGATGGATAAAGGAAAGACTGTTCAATATATTTTATCAGAATAGTTTGTTATCCAGATTGGAAAAAAATGGAATCATATTAGTACCTCTTACCATATATAAAATAAATTCTAGGAGATTAGTGGCCAAAGTGTGAAAAAAGCAAAACTTTGATACTAGAAATAGAATAGAAATTTAAAAAAATATATATTTATGACCTTTATATAGGAGGCGTTTCTTAGGTCACAAAGATCATAGATCATAAAAAAATCAATAAAGATGACAATATAAAAACACGAATTTTTAGTACAATCTATAAAGTTTTTATATCTAGAAAATATAAATACATAACAAAAAAAACTATAAATACATAAAAAAATGAAAAACAATGCAATAAAAAATGGTCAAATTGCACTAATAGACAATTTAGAAAAAAAAAACTAATAGACAATTTAGAAAAAAAACGAAAGAACAACCCAAAAGGAGATCCTAGAGAGCTTTGGCATCTTCTGATTATCTTGTAAACAAAGTAATCTCTCACCATCAATGGTTACCAACATACGTGGGAAAAGATGTTTAACCTCATTAGTGTCTCTCTAGCCTCAGGCCACCAGGAACATACCTAAAGTTGAATGATTTGGGTTTCTTACTTGTTGCACTGGGGGAGAACACTCACTATGGTGAACTGAGAGGCATCTCAGTGAGAGAGGGTCAGAAAGAACTTGTTATGGATTGGGGCTTCTGTAGGTGCTATGGGGGAGGATGTAAGAAGTGGAGCTTTGCTCTGAATGGGATGTTATCCGGAAGTGGAGTAATTGTATGATTATTTTGTTAAATCTTATATAGAAAGAGGGAAGTCTAGGATGAGTCTAAAGCTGTAATTGGTAAAGGAGAAGCAGTCATTCATATTAGCCAGGAGAGAGGAATGTTTGGTCATTTTTGTTGCTTGAACAATGTTCATGTTTCTGTCTATATTCAGAGACAATTACATAGTACTCCTGGTTTTTGTCCTGATCTATCACAGTCACAGAACGGCCTTGTTTGATGTTGATGTTCTGTGAAATTGTTATTGTTTAACTTGAGAGCACCACCAAGTTCTAACTATTTACAATAGGAAAAAATTGAAAACAACCTAAATGTCCATCAGCAGGAGAAAATGAGCTTAAAACAATAAGGAACATTAAAGGACATAACAACCCAAAATGGGGATCTTCAAGATGGCAGCAGAGTAAGACATGGAGATCACCTCCTCCCCACAAATACATCAAAAATACATCTACATGTGGAACAGCTTCTACAGAACACCTACTGAATGTTGGCAGAAGACTTCAGACTTCCCAAAAGGCAAGAAAATACCCACGTACCTGGGTAGGGCAAAAGAAAAAAGAAAAAACAAAGACAAAAGAGTAGGGATGGGACCTGCACCAGTGGGAGGGAGCTGTGAAGGAGGAAAAGTTTCCACACACTAGGAAGCCCCTTCACTGGCGGAGACAGGAGGGTGGCGGGGGAGAAGCTTCAGAGCCATGGAGAATAGTGCAGCAACAGGTGTGCAGAGGGCAAAGCGGAGAGATTCCCGCACAGAGAATCAGTGCCAACCAGCATACACCTGCGTGAGAGGCTTGTCTGCTCACCCACCGGGGCAGGTGGGGGCTGGGAGCTGAAGCTTGGGCTTCGGAAGTCAGATCCCAGGGAGAGGACTGACGTTGGCTGCGTTAACACAGCCTGAAGGGGGCTAGTGCATCACAGCTAGCCAGGAGGGTGTCCAGGAAAAAGTATGGACCTGCCTAAGAGGCAAGAGACCATTGTTTTGGGGTGTGTGAGGAGAGGGCATTCCTTCCCTGTCTGCCCACAGAAGGCAGAGCACCGCCTAAACAAGCTCCAGAGACAGGTGTGAGCTGTGGCTATCAGCTCAGACACCAAGAGACGGGCATGAAACACTAACGCTACTGCTGCAGCCACCAAGAATCCTGTGTGCAAGCAGAGGTCACTATCCACACGCACCTCCCCCACCCCACCCCCCAGAGTCTGTGCAGCTTGCCACTGCCAGGGTCCTGTGATCCAGGGACAACTTCCCCTGGAGAACACACAGCGTGCCTCAGGCTGTTGCAAATTCATGCCAGGCTCTGCCACCGCAGGCTCACCCAGCATTCCAATTATAACTGCTATACCCTTCCCTCCCCCTTGCATGAGTGAGCCAGAGCCCCCTAATCAACTGCTGCTTTAAACCCATCCTCTCTGGGTGGGAACAGAAGGCTGAGGGCAACCTACATGCAGAGGTGGGGCCAAAACCAAAGCTGAACCCCAGGAGCTGTGCAAACAAAGAAGAGAAAGGGAAATCTCTCTGTGCAGCCTCAGGAGCAGTGGATTAAATCTCCACAATCAACTTGATGCACCCTGCATCTGAGGAATACCTGAATAGGCAACGAATGTTCCCAAATTGAGGCGGTGGACTTTGGGAACAATTGCAAACTGGGGTTTGCTGCCTGCGACTGAATGTTTCTGATTTTAATGTTTATCTTAGTATAGTTTTTAGTGCTTGTTATCATTGGTGGATTTGTTTATCGGTTTAGTTGCTCTCCTTTTTTTTATTACTTTTTTATTTTAATATATTTTTAATTTTAATTATTTTATTTATTTATTTTTTAAAATGTATTCATTTTTTATTTTTTCATTTTTTTTCTTTCTTTTCTTCTCCCTTTTCTTCTGAGCTGTGTGGTGGACAAGGTCTGGGTGCTCTGGCCTGGTATCAGGCCTGAGACTCTGAGGTGGGAGAGCGAAGTTCAGGACATTGGACCACCAGAGACCTCCCAGCACCATGTAATATCAGTCGGTGTGACATCTCCCAGAGATCTCTGTTTCAGCACTAAGACCCAACTCCACCCAACTGCCAGCAAGCTCTAGTGCTGGATGCCCCATGCCAAACAACTAGCAAGACAGGAACACCACCCCACCCATTAGCAGAAAGGCTGCCTAAAATCATACTAAGTTCACAGGCACCACAAAACACACCATCGGATGCAGCCCTGCCCACCAGAAAGACAAGTTCTGGCCCCATCGACCAGAACACAGGCACCAGTCTCCTCCACCAAGAAGCCTACACAAGCCACTGAACCAACCTTACCCATGGAGGCAGAAACCAAAAACAATGGGAACTATGAACCTGCAGCCTGTGAAAAGGAGACCCCAAACACAGTAAGTTAAGCAAAATGGGAAGACAGAGAAATATGCAGCAGATGAAGGAGCAAGGTAAAAACCCACCAGACCAAACAAATGAAGAGGAAATAAGCAGTCTACCTAAAAAAGAATTCAGAGTAATGATAGTAAAGATGATCCAAAATCTTGGAAATAAAATGGAGAAAATACAAGAAACGTTTAACAAGGACCTAGAAGAATTAAAGAGCAAACAAACAGTGATGAACAACACAATAAATGAAATTAAGAATTCTTTAGAAGGAATCAATATAATAACTGTGGCAGAAGAACGGATAAGTGACCTGGAAAAGAAAATAGTGGAAATAACTACTGCTGATCAGAATAAAGAAAAAGAATGAAAAGAATTGAGAACAGCCTCAGAGACCTCTGGGACAACATTAAACGCACCAACATTCGAATTATAGGGGTCCCAGAAAAAGAAGAGAAAAAGAAAGGGTCTGAGAAAATATTTGAAGAGATTATAGTTGAAAACTTCCCTAACATGGGAAAGGAAATAGTCAGTCAAGTCCAGGAAGTGCAGAGAGTCCCATACAGGATAAATCCCAGGAAAAACAAGCCAAGACACATATTAATCAAACTATCAAAAATTAAATACAAAGAAAAAATATTAAAAGCAACAAGGGAAAAGCAACAAATAACATACCAGGGAATCCCAATAAGGTTAACAGCTGATCTTTCAGCAGAAATGCTGAAACCCAGAAGGGAATGGCAGGACATATTTAAAGTGATGAAAGGGAAAAACCTACAACCAAGATTACTGTACATAGCAAGGATCTCATTCAGATTCAACAGAGAAATTAAGACCTTTACAGACAAGCCAAAGTTAAGAGAATTCAGCAGCACCAAACCAGCTTTACAACAAATGCTAAAGGAACTTCTCTAAGCAGGAAACACAAGAGAAGGAAAAGACCTACAAAAACACACCCCAAACAATTGAGAAAATGGTAATAGGAACATACATATCGATAATTACCTTAAATGTAAATGGATTAAATGCTCCAACCAAAAGACATAGACTGGCTGAATGGATACAAAAACAAGACCCATATATGTGCTGTCTACAAGAGACACACTTCAGACCTAAGAACACATACAGACTGTGTGAAAACATAAAGAAAACATAAAGGTCAGATCAGAAATAAATGAAAAAGTGAGGGAAACAATAGCAAAGATCAATAAAACTAAATGCTGCTTCTTTGAGAAGATAAACAAAATTGATAAACCACTGGCCAGACTCATTAATAAAAAAAGGGAGAAGACTCAAATCAACAGAATTAGAAATGAAAAAGGAGAAGTAACAACTGACACTGCAGAAATACAAAGAATCATGAGAGATTACTAGAAGCAACAATATGCCAATAAAATGGACAACCTGGAAAAAATGGACAAATTCTAAGAAAAGCACACCCTTCCACAACTGAACCAGGAAGAAACAGAAAATATAAACAGACTAATCACAAGCACTGAAATTGAAACTCTGATTAAAAATCTTCCAACACTCAAAAGCCTAGGGCCAGATGGCTTCACAGACGAATTCTATCAAACATTTAGAGAAGAGTTAACACTTATCCTTCTCAAACTCTTCCAGAATATAGCAGAGGGAGGAACACTACCAAACTCATTCTACAATGCCACCATCACCCTGATACTAAAACCAGACAAAGACGTCATAAAATAAGAAAACTACAGGCCAATATCACTGAAAAATATAGATGCAAAAGTCCTCAACAAAATACTGGCAAACAGAATCCAACAGCAAATTAAAAGGATCATACACCATGATCAAGAGGGGTTTATCCCAGGAATGCAAGGATTCTTCAATATACACAAATCAAACAATGTGTTACACTATATTAACAAGTTGAAGGATAAAAACCACATGATAATCTCAACAGATGCAGAAAAAGCTTTTGACAAAATTCAGCATCCATTTATGATAACAACTCTCCAGAAAGTAGGCATAGAGGGAACTTACCTCAACATAATAAAGGCCATATATGACAAACCTCCAGCCAACATCATTCTCCATGGTGAAAAACTGAAACCATTTCCTCCAAAATCAGGAACAAGACAATGTTGCCCACTCTCACCACTTTTATTCAACACAGTTTTGGAAGTTTTAGCTACAGCAATCAGAGAAGAAAAAGAAATAAAATGAATCCAAATCGGAAAAGAAGAAGTAAAGCTGTCACTGTTTGCAGATGACATGATACTATACATAGAGAATCCTAAAGATTCTTCTCTACCATGTGCTACCAGAATACTACTAGAGCTAATCAGTGCATTTGGTAAAGTAGCAGGATACAAAATTAATGCACAGAAATCTATTGCATTCCTATACACTAATGATGAAAAATCTGAAAGAGAAATTAAGGAAACACTCCCATTTACCATTACAACAAAAAGAATAAAATACCTCAGAATAAGCCTACCTAAGCAGAAAAAGACCTGTATGGAGAAAAGTATAAGACACTGAGGAAAAAAATTAAAGATGGTACATATAGATGGAGAGATATACCATGTTCTTGGATTGGAAGAATCAACATTGTGAAAATGACTGTACTGCCCAAAGCAATCTACAGATTCAATGCAATCCCTATCAAACTACTAATGGCATTTTTCACAGAACTACAACAAAAAAATTTCACAGTTTGTATGGAAACACAAAAAACCCCAAATAGGCAAAGCAATCCTGCAAAAAAAAACTGAGCTGGAGGAATAAGGCTCCCTGATTTCAGACTATACTACAAAGCTATAGTAATCAAGACAGTATGGTACTGGCACAAAAACAGAGAGATAGATCAATGGAACTAGATGGAAAGCCCAGAGATAAACCCACACACATGTGGCCACCTTATCTTTGACAAAGGAGGCAAGAATATACAATGGAGAAAAGACAGCCTCTTCTATAAGTGGTGCTGGGAAAACTGAACAGCTACATGTAAAGGAATGAAATTAGAACACTTCCTAACACCATACACAAAAATAAACTCAAAATGGATTAAAGACCTAAATGTAAGGCCAGACACTCTAAAACTCTTAGAGGAAAACATAGGCAGAACACTCTAAGACATAAATCACAGCAAGATCCTTTTTGACCCACTTCCTAGAATAATGGAAATAAAAACAAAAATAAATGGGACCTAATGAAAGTTAAAAGCTTTTGCATAGCAAAGGAAACTATAAATAACATGAAAAGACAACCCTCAGAACGGGAGAAAATATTTGCAAACGAAGCAATGGACAAAGGATTAATCTCCAAAATATACAAGCAGCTCAATATCAAAAAACAAACAACCCAATCCAAAAATGCTCAGAAGATCTAAATAGACCTTTCTCTAAAGAAGCTATACAGATTTCCAACAAACACATGAAAGGATGCCCAACATCACTAATCATTACAGAAATGCAAATCAAAACTACAATGAGGTATCACCTCACACCAGTCAGAATGGCCATCATCAAAAAATCTACAAACAATAAATGCTGGAGAGGGTGTGGAGAAAAGGGAACCCTCTTGCACTGTTGGTGGGAATATAAATCGATACAGCCACTATGGAGAACATTATGGAGGTTCCTTAAAAAACTAAAAATAGAACTACCATATGACCCAGCAATCCCACTACTGGGCATATGCCCTGAGAAAACCATAATTCAAAAAGAGTCATGAACCACAATGTTCATTGCAGCTCTATTTACAATAGCCAGGACATGGAAGCAACCTAAGTGTCCATCGACAGATGAATGGATAAAGAAGATGTGGCACATATATACAATGGAATATTACTCAACCATAAAAAGGAACAAAACTGAGTTATTTGTAGTGAGGTGGATGGACTTAGAGACAGCTATACAGAGTGAAGTAAGTCAGAAAGAGAAAAACAAATACCATATGCTAACACATATATATGGAATCTAAAAAAAAAAAAAATGGTTCTGATGAACCTAGGGGAAGGACAGGAATAAAGACACAGAGTAGAGAATGGGCTTGAGGCAGTGGGGAGGGGGAAGGGTAAGCTGGGGTGAAGTGAGAGAGTAGCATTGACATATACACACTACCAAATGTAAAATAGACAGCTAGTGGGAAGTAGCCACATAGCACAGGGAGATCAGCTCAGTGCTTTGTGACCACCTAGAGGGGTGGGAAAAGGAGGGAGGGAGGGAGACACAAGAGGGAGGGGATATGGGGATATATGTATACATATAGCTGATTCACTTTGTTATACAGCAGCAACTAACACAACATTGTAAAGCAATTATACTCCAATAAAGACGTTAAAAAAAAACACATCAATAAAAAAAAAGAACATACTAACCAAATTATACATTCAGTATATAATTTTTTTAATGTACAAAAATTATATATACAGAAGAGACTTTTTCAAAACATGCTAAAGATACAATGTATTTTTAATGAATATACCATTTGTAATGAAAGTATAATGTATTTATGGATATAGTAAGCTACAAATTTCAGATAGTAGTTACATCTGTGAGGGAAAGAAAGTGAACTGAAGAAAGTATACACTGTGGACTTGAACAATCTGAAACACTTTATTTAAAAAAAAACTTTAACAATTACAGTGAAAATGCCAAAATTTGATGAATTTGGGTTATAGGTGAATGGGTGTTTATTTATTATTCTTTATATTTGATGCTTGATATTTTTCATAATTATAGAAAATCAAACCATAGTTTCAGAAACTTACATGCCAAAATTTTTTGGAATTTTTCTTTTTCATTCTTTGCTTGCCTGGAGAAAATCCACTCACATCTGCCTGTTGTGAAAGTTGGAATCACTCAGAAAATATCCTTGTGAGAGGGGTCTGTCCAATTTATGCCAGCATTAAACGCAGACTTTAGAAAGAGATTATATAGAATGAGTTTGCTGCTATTTTTTGAAGTTCTTGAAGGAAAAAAACGAACAAGAAGGGGAGGAGGAGGAGGAGGCAAAAGGGAGGAATGTTGGGGGAAAATCCTATAATCTAAAAACTGTTTGGTAAACTAACTGACAGAAATCATAGTTGAGTTATGCAAGCCTTTTAGAATTACAACTAACACATCCTGTTTATTTCATTACCAGTTAGAAATGCCCCCCAGGGAGAATTTTAATGTGGTTTAGGACCCTTGTAAGAATGATCTGAGTGATCAGATTCAGGCAGGAAGATGGAATGTTAACAATTCATCTGGTCTTCTCTACTTGCTGGGTTTGGTCCATCTGGTAATAACCTACCAACATGTATTTTCAGAAAGCGGGAAAAGACATGAAAATCAGCTCTAGTGACAGAAAACAGTATTTTAAAAGTACTAATGAAAAGTTTTCCATGAAATTTGTTAAAGATGGTAAGGAAAAGTTTCTTCAAGAGGGGCAACTGCAGTGGGAGTTTTGCAGTTGGAAAGAGAGATGGGGCTCAACTCAATTTGAGAAGAGTGAATGGAGATTTACAGCCAAGGAGCAGGGTGGGGGAGGGTCAGTGGATGGAAAATTACTAAGTAAATATCAAGGCTAAGGTGATTCTGGCTAACATGACTTGACAAAATTCTTGCTGAAGATAGTCCAGATTAATAAAATATTAAGGGTAGGGATTTTCATTAATTTGACTCAGCAGGATTTTTGCTAAAACTGGACTAAGCAGACCAAAGGCATAGCCCAAGGGCAGGACCTAGACAAAAAGACAACTCAGAGGAGACTGACTGAAGGTTGGTCAAGGAGAACGTCTTTATCAAATGTTAGTATGGATAAGAGTGTGGCTAGATCTTGGGAAGAAATCATGTTAGGACTTGGAGCATTTGGGGTAGAATAAAATAAATTATCAAGTCTAAACTTTGCAGCATGGCCGGCGAGGCTGTTTATTGTCTGGCCATGATTCCAGGATTTAACCTTCTAGCCAACAGCTCCAATAACTGAAAAGGAATAAAAACATTACCAATGAAGGACCTTACTGCCCAGTAGTCTGTAACCACCTGCATCTTAGGTAGAACTTTTAAAATTAAGGTGACATTCTGTTGTGAACCTCTCATGGTAAAACACTGATGGGAGAAGAAATAATTTTCAACTCTAGACTTCAGCATCTGCAGTGGGAAACAAGCAAACAACAGCCATTGTTTCTTTCACTTTGTGGCTCTAGTCATCAGCAGTTATAATAAAAAATTGAAGGTATCGTGGTCATGGAAAAGACGCTTCTATGAGTTCTGCTGTTTTATAACAACCTAGGAGGAATGTCTGAAATACTGCTCAGTGTGGCGCTACCACACTGAGTAGTGTGGCTGAACTCTTGACATCATATAATGGAAAACTCTAACTCCACCCACACTGGTGGAGCTGAAAAGTATCTGTGACAGAGAGATGTTTACAAATCATGGAGCAAGAATAAGTGCAGAGAGTAGTAAAATTATTTGCACATCTGTTTGATCTCTCTATCCTATAAATGTGCGTGTGTATGGAGTGGTCAAAGTGAGGATCCTGGATCCAGACTGAAGTCAGAATTCGAATCCAGCCCCTTCGCACATTAGCTGTGTGACTTCGGGCAAGTTACTGTACAGTACCTCAGTTTCCCCGTTATAAAATGAGATGATAGGATCGTTATAATATAGTTATCATAATGTTGTTTTGAGGACCAAATGAAAATTAAACATTTTTAGTGCTTAGCCCAGAGTTTAACACAGAAAGAAGTTAAAAATATTAACCATTATTACTACTACTTTTATTATTATAATTTGTTCTTTTAGCTCCACAGCCTACCACACTATTTTGTGCATAATTTATACTTAACAAGTATTTGTGGAATTCATTCCAAAAGCAAAATCATAATTGTCTTTTAAGTTTTTGGCTGAGTCTGGATAGAGATCAATGATCGAGACACCCCTCCTCCCTTTAGTAACGCATGGTGCCGCTGCTCATGATGTGTTAGCTGGGACATAAAGAAGGTTAACAATGATGGTTACTTAATCTCCTCCAACAGTCCAGTGGCTGGTTTGGGTGATATGTGGCAGCACCTGGATAAGTCTCCAGCCTACAATACAATGAAGTTTAAATAGCCAAAGGGTAGCATTTTCCGAGTTGGGTGCTGCAAACACCTGGTGAAGAATTATAATTTTATCAGGAGATTTGAGAAGGGCCTAAGGATGTATTCAACCATTTTGAGAAATCATGATAGAGTCTTCACTTGGAATCTTCTTAAAGATAAGCAATCTTGGTCACAGCCCATGGCGAGAGTGTATCTTCAAGACATTACACTTTCTAGCATATGGTGCATTTGTGTATGGAATTGTCAATATTCAAATGGACTCTAGTCCTCCAGACTGTCCTATCCCAGCAGCAGAACAGAGAAAAGCAAATCCTAAACAAACCTATTCTGAGAGATAAGCTATGTAAAAAATGTGAAGCAAAGTCATTTTTAAAATATGATAGGAGGATTTAAGAGTTGAATAGAACAAATGTCACAGTCCAAAGTATGAAAAAGAGCCATGGCCAAGAACAACCTAAAAATAACAAGTCATCAGAGAATGAGAATTTGGGAGGGAAATATAGAAGGTCCAACGTACTTCCAGCAGGCCATAACTTATCAAGATGGAGCTCTTTTAGAGGGTGGGGGATGTACCTTGAATGCCTAAGCGCCATCCTTGGCTTCTAACCCAGGGATTACTTAATCTGCAAGCTAGAAGGATTCAGTGATTGCTAAAATTGACTGTTATGCACTGAGAAGTACAGTGAGATGGTGAAGGTTGTGGTCTCAGGATCCCGGCAGTATGGGTTTAAATCCTGGCTCTGCAGGTTGCTGGCTGTGTAAGGACAGCTTCTTAAATTTCCTGTGCCTCCTTTTGCTCAGCTAAATGGGAATAATGAGAATACACGTATGTTATAGACATCTCAGAGCGTCTTGTTTGGCATATAGTAAGTACTCAATATTAGTCTTGATTATCATCATCATCATCATCATCCAAGAAGTTCCACAGTACTCTAGGTATATAATACTGCAATTTTTAAAAATCAGTATTTACCTAGGAGGTTTTAAAAACAGTCTTGGAGGCTAATGTTCTGAGCTACCTACCTGTGTTTCTCACTGTGATTCCATATGTAACTGGCTTTTGTCCCAATTAATTTGACATTTATACATGTATTTTTTCCTCTAAAAATTAAGTCAAATATCCAAACAAACAAGGTATCTTCAAACCACCCACAGATAGTCATGGTGGAATAGACTAATTGTGTCAGGTTATTTTGACTCACTGTTTTTTTTGGAAGTTTTGATATTCTTCAGGTTCATAATTGTTAGAAACTTAACAGTATTCTGGGTCTTATATTGGGTATGGAAGAGTGTCCAGCACAGAAAAACCTTTTTAAAATTTCAAACTTTTCACAAGTCTTCAATGTGAGCTCTGTTGATAAAAGATGACATTTATGGGGAATTATGTTGTTTTAACAGAAGCTTTCAGTTCTTGCCTTATTTCCTCTCTCCCTTCCCCCAGTTCCTGAATGTGGAATCTCCTAATGGGCTCTTTAGCAGGATTTGGCCTGTTCAAGTAGCTGAGCCAAGTCTGACTGTGGCAGGAAGTAATGTCAGCCAAGTCTTCTGAGGGGGCTTCACATTGAGTCATGCTGGAGGCCAGCCTGGTGTACTGGGCCAAAGGGGTCCCAGGGAGTCTGGGTGTCACTTCTGGGCCTTTCCCTCCTCCCTCCCATCCTCTCCTGTGTTAGTTCAGGCTTCTGCCTCTTACTCCACTCCACAGAACATTCTGCCAAAAAACCAGAGACTTAGAAGTCTTATAATCCCTGCCAGTATGTTTATGTTAATGAATATATTGCTGTAATATGCTATACTAGATGATAAACCTATCTCAGGTTTTGTGTGTGTGTGTGTGTGTGTGTGTGTGTATGTGTGTGTCTAGGGATGAGGGCATTGCAAAAAACTAGAAAAAGTGAATGGCTAAAGAAAGTTTGAGTCTTTGGTTTGATTTGAAATAGGCTTATCAGGACATACACCTGACTTCTCATGAGTGGGATGATATAATAGCCAAAAAATGATAACCATATTTGATTTCATGTGGACCTATTTTTCTCTCTGGAATAGTTGACAATCTTTTTGTAATTTATTTTATTGAAGTATAGTTGATTTACAGTGTTGTGTTAGTTTCTGCTGTATGGAAAAGTGATTCAGTTATACATATATATATATACATTCTTTTTCATATTATTTTCCATTATGGTTTATCACAGGATATTGAATATAGTTCCCTGTGCTATACAGTAGGACCTTGATGTTTATCCATTCTATATATAATAGTTTGCATCTACTTGTCCCAAACTCCCAATCCATCCCCCCCAACTCCCGCTCCCCACTGGTAACTACAAGTCTGTACTCTATGTCTGTGAGTCTGTTTCTGTTTCATAGATAAGTTCATTTGTGTCATATTTTAGATTCCACACATAAGTGATATCATATGGTATTTATCTTTCTTTTTCTGGCTTACTTAGTATGATAATCTCTAAGTCCATCCAAGTTGCTGCAAATGGCATTATTTCATTCTTTTTATGGTTAAGTAGTATTCCGTTATATACATATGCCACATCTTCTATATTCATTCATCTGTAGATGGACATTCCAGTTGTTTCCATGTCTTGGCTTGGAATAGTTGACAATTTGACACCAATATAAAATTTCCTGAAATCTTTCTGAGCTTCACTATTAATGCCATACTCAGGGCATTCATCATCTCCTCAACTTCATTTGCTTATTTATTGAGCATGTCCTCTGTGCCAGGCACTGGGGAAATAAGAGTGAGTGAAGTTAACAGCACCTACATTATGGAGCCCAGAGTGATGGAGAAAGTGCTATTGAAATACAGAATAGGACTGTACAGGAGACAGTCTGTACAGGAGACATTTCCCACACTAAGGCTTGGAGGATGAATGAAAGAATCATCTTTTCATTCAGTGGATATTTATTGAGCATCCGTTTGTGCTTGGTACTATGCTGGTGCTGGGGGATAGAGTCTTGAAGAAAAACATCCAACACCCCTGACCTCATAGTGCTTATAGTCTAGTGATGGGATAATAATAATAATAATAATAATAATAATAATAATAATAATAACAGCAATAAAATAGCATGGGTATTTTTGATGGAGTTAAAGACTATGGAGAAAAATAAAGCAGGAAAGAGGGAACAGGTGTTCATGGGTGGATACAACAGAGATAAGCTGGCCAAGGAAGGGTTAACTGAAGGGAATTTGAATAGCTACTGAGGGAGGAGAAGGAGTGGGCCTCATGCTGGTCTGAGGGAAGAGGGCTCAAGGCAGAGGGATGCCTGCAACAGGCCTGGCATTTTGGAGGAGCAGTGAGGAGTGAGGAGGCCAGCATGGCTGGAGCAGAGCACAAGATAAGGCGATAGTAGGACATGAGGTCAGAGAGGTAATGGGGGACCAGCCTGTGAAGGGCCCTTTGGGTCATTTGCTGTAAGTTCGGCTTTGAGCTGGAAAGACACTGGGATTGACATGGTCTAACGTGTACCCTTACAAGGTCATTGTGACTGCTGTTGAGAAGAAATCGGAGGAAGCAAAGCCTGCAAATGCAGTGTTTGAATGCCTGTTGCCTGTCAGGGGCTGTAATGGGAACCCTACCCTCAGGACCTACCCAGCTAGTCACAGGAGAGAAACTTGAACTGGTTTTGTAAATAGTATGAATGTCCAATGATTGATATTGATTTTTGGTCATGCCGGGGTCCTTGTTTCTGATTCTGGCTTAGGGATCCACCTCTTTCCCACTCTCTGACCATGTGGTTTGATGGCCCCCATTGCCCAATTAAGAGATGAAGTTGTAACCTAAGCCTAAGCCCGTGAGCAGAGTCCATCCGTCTAGCACAAGTTCAAGCATGAGCGGGTAACTCAAACTCATCAGTGAAGCCCCAATCCAAGTGGGCCTTTGTGCATTGTGACACTCTTCTGGGATAGATATGAAAGATCTGGATCTTCTGTGGCCATCTTTAGCTGTATAGGCACTGACCATGAAACCATATCAGTTTGTGCTTTGCGTGTATGTTTTGCTTGCTTAAGTTTTGGGAGAACATATGCTTTTTATTTTTAAAGTCAAACTTAATTTTCCCATGGTCTTCAACAAAATAGCAAGCTTTTAAAAAGTTTCTTCATGCTCAAATGGTGCTCATTGCCAAACAGCATAGTGTTGAGTAGAAGTAAAACTAACAAATGACAAGGAAGATTTCAAGAAATTCTGTTTTACTGGGACAAAAACAGTAAAAAAATACAGTAAAAAATCATTGTAATATTGACTATACTTCAGAGGGACTAAAAGTGAGAAAAAGAATTCAAAAGCTTCAGAGAGAATATCCAGAATACACAAATATGAAAACTGCTTTGAAATCGTAAAGTGCCCTGCTTGACTAACTCAGAACACAGAAGGAAGAGTTTGTGCCTCTACTATAATGTGGAATTTTTGAAGATACTTTTAAAAAAATCATTTTAATGACTAACTTTCCAAAACAGTTCCTAGTCTAGGACTAGCATTTGATTGCATCTGAACAAATTTAAGCTAAAATAAAGGAATTTATTTAACTATTTTCCTCATTCAAATACACATCAATATTGCAGAAGCACAAGTTCATTTTTGCCTGCTATGTTTTAGCTTTGCCAACAGCTCTTTTTAAAATTGTTGAGTAAAATTTCAACATAACACACTATACACATATCCAATATATGTTGCAGAAATGAGACTTTTTTCTTTTAAGGAATTCCTTTATTTTTATTATTTATTTATTTTTAGCTGTGTTGGGTCTTCGTTTCTGTGCAAGGGCTTTCTCTAGTTGCAGCAAGCGGGGGCCACTCTTCATTGCGGTGCGCGGGCCTCTCACCATCGCGGCCTCTCTTGTTGTGGAGCACAGGCTCCAGACGCGCAGGCTCAGTAGTTGTGGCTCACGGGCCCAGTTGCTCCGCGGCATGTGGGATCTTCTGAGACCAGGGCTCGAACCCGTGTCCCCTGCATTGGCAGGCAGACTCTCAACCACTGCGCCACCAGGGAAGCCCTGAGACTTTCTTAATACTAATTATTAAGTACCTTCTAAATGTCAGAAATTTTTGCACATATGTTTCCTAATTCTCATAACAAATCTTCAAAATTTGTATTATATTTCCTTTTTTTCGTAAGAATTAAAATTGAGGCAGAGCGAAGTTTGTGAAATTCCCAGTGTCAAATAGCTGGCAAATGGGAGATTTGGAGGTGTTTTGGCCAGGCACTGCATTACACACTTTACGTGTGTTACTTCATTTAATCTTTACAGCAGCCCTTTAAAGATGAGGACATTTAAAAGGAGATTCAATAAAGATAGTGGCAGGACTCACCCCAGGACTAACTTTAGAATTTATAATCTTAGCAGTATATGGTTTATTGTCTTTTTAAATGACTGAATTCCCCACTTGAGAGTATTTCTGAAGCTCAAAATAGGTTGTACCTGGTGTCTTATTTGCTAATTTTCAAAGAAGTGCAAGAAGATTATTCTTCATCCAAGAGTTCAAAATTAGACCTACAGAGAAGAGTCCTTCCTACATCTCTTATGAAGAACTCTTGCTTTAAAAATTAGTGTGTGTCAACTCTCAAGTTATTAGTATGTCAAGGCTCAACAGTCTTCAGATCTTTCCCTTTTCCACAAAACACTTTTTAAATACTCTGATACTTGGCTGTACATGTAGAGGTTCATACTGCAGGCATGGTCTTGAAAGGACTCTTATCCTCACAAATTACTAATTATGTGACTTTGGTCGATTAGGCAACCTCTCAGGTATAAAAGAAATTCTTACCACTGTAAAGGATGATGTAATTAAACCTATTTCCCATTTGTCAGGTTCATGGTTTAACAACACAGTAAAAGTGAGAAAATATAGTATCAAATTCACTGCATGGAATTATTTCACTGATAATATCAATAAAAAAGAGAAAATAAATCTAACCAGGGAAGCTTTATCTCTTAAAAACCATTGAAGATATTTAGAAGTTTGTTTTGGACTTACACATTTTGTGTAAATCCTCAAAAGAAATAATAGAGATTAAGTAATCATATTAAACAATATGTATTTATTTTTAGCAAGAACTAAGTTTATTAGTATTTGTGTCTAACAGTTTTCAGATGGCCTACTTGTACATGATATAGGAACAAATTTTAAACTCTTAATAAATTGAAGGACAAGGTAGAAGTATTCAAAAATATTTTTTATCAGAGATATTCTTTTTCTAAGATGTACTTAAGATTTTTAAATTATTGAGTATATGTGATGCATTCCTGAGACAATCCAGATCAGAAGATGTATTGCAATTGAAGTATTTTCTGATTTGTATTTTATTTTATCCATTTGCTGAAAATTTGGAACCCAAATTTGGAGTCTCAACTTTAATATACATTCTTAACTGGGTCTCTTCCTTAGTCATACTTTCTCTTTCCTATCAAAATCTGTTTGCCGTATAGGACCAATAAACAAATTCATAAGAGTTCAAGTAAAATAAAATTTAATAGTCTACCATTAGGTTTCATATTACTTAGGGGTCAGAAGTCTTAAAGCTAACAAAAGAAATAATAATTGTGGAATTTCAGGAATTATACATTTCTTCTACAAATGTTTATTGAAACCCTAGTAAATCCTAAGAATGAATGCAGTGGCTAAGAGCACAGATTCTGGAGCCAGGCTGTCTGGGTGAAAGTTCAGGCTCCACACTTGCTCTCTGTGGGTGACCTAGAGCAAGTTACCTGATTCTCTTGCTCCTGTTTTCTCACCTGTAAAATGGGGGTAATAATAATATTATCTCATGCATATTGAAGGTAGCTGAGATTGAATGAATTAATGTAAGTAAAAGATTGAGAATAGTACTCTAGCCACATTATGAGGGTTACATTGTTAGTGAGTATGATTATCATTATAACAATGAACCAGCCATGTTCATTGCCCTCACAGTGCTAAGGAGAGGCACTTTACAGTGAAGAATTGATATCCATTAAAGACTTATTATGTTCCAAGTACAATACGACCATTTTATTTTTCTTATATTATTGAATTCTCATAATAACTGTTTTGAGGGAGGTTTTACTCTTTCAGCTTAAAGGTGAGAACATTGACGCTTACAAGTGATAAAATAATTTTGCTAAGGGCTCAACTAGCAAGTGATGAAACGAGAATTCAAATCAAAGTTCTATTATTTCACTACAGCAGGATGATCATTTAGAGAAAATACATCAATCATTTAATAGGAAGACAGTATAAATGGCAGTTAAAAGAACAGACTGAAGACACGTGGTGAGGATTTGAATTCTGTCTTTTCCTCTTCCGAAGTATTGATATTAGTCCTTGGGTAATTTGGTTAACTTCTCTGTGCTTCAGCTTTCCCACCTATAAAATGATTATAGTAAGTTCCTCAAAACAGAGTTAATATAAAGACTGAATGAGATAAAATATACCCAGTGCTTGATTTGTACTAAGTGCTCATTTTTATTTGATTCATTTAATTGAACAGTGTAAGTAGTTGTCTATTTCGCTTTCTCACTTCATGTTCCTGACTGTCAAAGCCAAGTTTCTAGAAATTCTGATGCACAATGAGAGGATGACTTGCCTAATTTAAGAGAATTAGACTTCCATCATTTAGTTATCTATAAAGACTAGAACCTTCTAGGCAGGGCTGATATTCAGCTGGTAAACACCACTACAAACATACTAGCCATTAAAATATTGAAATACAGGGCTTCTGTACCAGATGGTGAATGATTTAAAATCTTGAGCCCATGTGCTACCTAATAAGCTGCATAGTAGTGCGTGCTGGTGAGGGTGACCCTCAGCAGCTGCAGTGTAGACTGAGATGGATGCTGACAGAAGCATCTGCAGCCCATCTCCTGCTCTGGAATGGCCCAGCATAGACGAGGGTGGTGAGGCACGTGACAGGGTAGACAGTAGTGATAACAGTGATGTTGGTGCGGGTACAGGTGCAGGCTGTTTGGATCTAGGCATCGCCTGCCCTGCTTCATGCTGGCAGCAGCAGAGAACCAGCTTGAACCTAATACCTTCAACTGAATGGGGAAATATCAGGCTTTCTATGTCCAGTTGTAGTTCAGATAGGGACATCTTTTAACTGATGACAATAGTGTCAAAGAGCACATCAATTATTCCTAAAATTCAAGAAATGGTTTAACATTTATTAGAATGATTTGATGAAGTAGTGGCACTACAACTTCTATCATTTGGTAAGCAATTCTATATTATCTATATCTTAGTTTATTTGGAAAATAAGCGGGATTAAGATTTTTTTTTTATTTGTTAATTGGTTTCTATACTAAATTTTAATTTCCAGTTGTTAACTATGTTTAATTACATGTAATTATAGGCGTTAGACCATATACAAGAGCAGTAATGTCTCACATAGGTTTTTAAAATATATTTCTACAAAAAATGATGGAATAATCTCTCACAAATAACTCAAGACTTTAACTGTTTCCTAGGCAATTTGCAGACACAGTGTATAAAAAGGAATAAAGGAGGGTGGGGAAATCTGTTAGCCTCGCAAAATATTCTAAAAATCACAGTGAAGCGCTGATAGTGAGTTTATTAAAAAAAAGTCATGTTACTCTCTTTTGTCTGATGATACTATTTCCTCCTTTTCCAGTTCACTTTCTTTAGTTATTAGTTTCCTCTACTGTTTCTGAGAAGCATCTGCAGTTCCAAAGTGGTTAAATTCCCCATTCCGGGTAGACAAATTTGTACTCTCTCGATTGTAATGTCAGAAAATATATCATCTTAAGAAGACATCAGACTCAGCACTAGAGTGATCCAGTTTTCTGAATCTAAATTTGAACACATGGTCAGACCATGCTTCCTCAGCTCATCAAATAACTATTTAGGTCTACCACATGCTGTTCCCAAGGGATGAAACCATGGCAAGAATGCGTCCACCCTCATGGAATTTAGTCTACTCTAATCTGGAGGTCAGATCATTAATCAGTAACACTATACTGTAGTAATTGCTACAAAGGTAGAAAGAAGGAAGCCGGTCCTCTATGCCTTGCGAGAAGGGAGTCAAATTTGAGGAGACTCTTACTCCAGTCCTGGAAGAAAAAGCATTTCCTTAGCAAGCTAGTATTATGGCTGCGGGAAGGGCATTCTCGGGCAACCCAGGCACACAGCAATTTCTCTATTGAAAGAACATATCTGCCACATGACTGGACAATTTAACATTCTCCACATATATGCAACTTGAAAGAAAAAACTTTCATTTGGAAGCCTTGGGATCTGATCCATCTTGATGTTTTGTTGTGCTTTATCAAAGTGCATTGGCTCTCCTAGTTGTAGGAAGACTTCAGCATATTGTTACATCTGAAGGAGCTTCAGATGAATGAAGAAAGTGACTTTGTCCTTTTGCTTGTTAATATAAATACTAACTTTGCTTCATTTGTGGGACCAACCTCTTTAATGTATCTTGAGTTGGTTACTGAGGATTTTGTCAGTAGGCTATTTTTGGAAATCTGCTTCGGGTTGAATCACAGCAATTACAAGCTTGAGATAAAAGGAGCCACGTGTATACAGAGGCTTCTTAAAGACCCAGCCAGCCTTCATTTCCTCTCACAATGGGAGGCTTTGGGCCTCTACTGACTAGGATGAACCACAGCAAAACAATATCTCCCTGTGTGGGTTTTAAAAATAAACTGAAGTGATTTGTATGCAC